>NC_141691.1:1410061373-1410405905 GCF_964263255.1 Lissotriton vulgaris | reverse complement strand
TGCACCTGAATTCCAGCTGCTTGGATTACGGGAGAAATGGAAGGAACTGCATATTATTCCAGGCAACTTTTGACAATCCCCGCTCAAAGAGTCTGACATACACGATAAAGATCAAGTTTAATTTTTACTGGTCTCCTGGCTCCACTTCATATTCCCAACTAAGCCCTGCTGTTCCACTACATGTATACCTATGGCTCAGGGGCTAGGGCCCAGAAACCAGTCATGTACACATCCATTACAGCAGTGTCCAGAACCCTGCTATCCCTTTTTTTTTGTTTTTTATTTTTTTGTTTCAAAAGACCTTTATTAAAGACCAACAATAGAGATACATTTCCTCTTACTGCCTACAATCATAGCTTGGCCGGCATAGCAACATCGCAACTATAAAAGGCGGATGAACTGCGGGAGTACACAGCAAGCCGCCTACAAACTCTATGGGCCGGCCGGGGTAGTGGGGGTGTACGGCTGTAAATTCAGATTCATCATTGCAAACATATATTATCAGTAATGGTAACATAGAACCAAGGCATCATGTAAGGGAAGATAACTAATTCCACTCATGTGTCACATGTTAAAAAAAAATCATGACCATGATAAGGAGATATTACATCCCATGAATATTATAGCCACAACATACATCGTCCCAAGTTTGGTAGTGCACGGTAATTGCGCTCGTTGCTGAGGGGAGTTTGTCAGGGAGTAGGTGATCTGTGCTATGAGGTGTCCACGCTATTAACTATTGCGTGTTCAATTAAGTAGGTTTGCAACGGGCCTCATATATCCCTTGGGCGTGAGGAGGGGGGTTGGAGTTCTGCATAATTGTGTAGCTGCTCCTGACAATAAATGAGGTCTTGGAGCCAATCCTTACATTTCGGCGCCCTCCCACTCCCCCATCTGCAGGAAATTTTCCTTTTGGCGATTAGTAGTGCCATGGAGGTGTACTTCCACATTTTAGCAGCGATGGGTTCGGTATAGCCCAGTAGGACAGTGAAGGGGTCAGTAGGGACGTGCAATCTGGTCATGAGACCAAGTGCAGCAAGCACTTCCTCCCAGTATCGGTGTATAGGTGGAAAGTCCCAGGCTAGGTATCTAAAGTCGGCGCCTTGCCCACCACAGCGATCACAGCGGTCGTTATCTCACAGTTTCAGCCTGCATAGTTGCGCTGGCATGTAACATAAACGGTGAAGGTATTTGTAGTGAATCATCCTGAATCTGCTATTGGAAGAGATTTCGCCTATTCCAACTGCTCATCGGTTATGGGGTGACCGAGTTCTATTTCCCATTTGCCCTGGGCCAGTGGTGGGTTATATTCCCTATTGGTTTGGACGGTGCAGTATAACTTGGACAATACATGTTCGGGGGCATCTTGTTGTAGAAGGATATGTAGTGGGGGCAGTACAGGAAAGGAAGGTGTAGCAGCTTTTACATCTTGCCGAAGTCTAATGTAATAAAAGCAGTCTAAAGGAGTAGGATCTGCACCTTTAAAGAATTCCTCGCTAATGCTAAATTTCCCATTGGTGTACAGGTGTCCACAGGTATGTATAGAGAGTTTACGTGGGAGCTGTCGACATCCACCCTCCCGTGTCACTGGAAGATCCTGTCTCCCTTTAAGGGGAAGGAGAGGAGAATATAGTGGGGTGCAATTGGTCTGTTTATCTAGGTCGTGCCATGCACTAACTGTACATTGAACGGTGGTGGATGCAATGTGCCTGGGGACCGGAGGAACACTGATGTAGGCCGTGCTAGGGGTGGGGCGCATATATCCGTGTTCAATAGCCAGGTGTGGCATGGAGGGGGGTCTTCATCCAGTATGTAGCAAATTGCGCCTGTGCACAGCTGAAGTACAATTCAATGTCTGGCACGGAAAACCCTCCAGCTTTAAAAGGATGCGTGAGTGTCCGCCAATTGAGCCAGGCTTGTTTCCCTCCCCATAGCAGTTGTATCAATTGGGACTTCCTGGCAGAGAAGAAATGACGACTAGGGGCGTAGGGAATGTTAACAAATAAGTAAAGGATTTTAGGTAAAATAACCATTTTAATCAGCAATGCCCTGCCGTCTATGGACAGAGGAAGCGCGATCCACCGTGTGATTTTGTCGGTGATGAAGTCTAACTGTCATAAGTTCATCGCGTGAGCGGGACACAGTGATGCCCAGATAGGTGCGGGCGTCATCACACCACATAAGGGTGAAGTCTGGAGTGAATCTTGTGGTAGAGTCGGTGAGTGGGTAAATCTGGGACTTAGACCAGTTGATGTTGACCCCCGATAATTGTCCAAAGATAATAAATAGGCACAGAACGGGATTCAGGCTAATGTCGGGGTGTCGTAAATGGTGAGTGATGTCGTTGGCGTATAGAGAAATGAGTATCCGCCGCTCTGCGTAAATGATAGCATGGTCTCGATAATGTTGTCTAATTTTAGCAGCAAGAGGTTCAACCACTAATGCAAATAATAGGGGGGAGAGGGGGCATCCCTGTCTAGTGCCTCTCGCAAGTGGGAAAGAGGAAGAGCGCTGGCTATTTACCATCACAGTGGCGCACAGACCAGTATACAATAAGTTTATCCAGGCCAAGAAAGGAGGGGGGAAACCCATGCGCATCAGTACATAGGATAGGTAGTCCCATTCTAGGGAGTCAAATGCCTTGGTGGCATCGAGAAATATGGTGGCCGCGTTTTCCCAGGGATCAATGTCATGAAGTAAGGCGAATAGTGTCCTCAATTTGTGAGCAGTGCTCCTAGTTGGGACAAAGCCCGATTAGTCTGGGAGGACCAGCACTGGCATCAGAGGACTGATGTGGTTAGCAATAAGCTTGGCGAGGATTTTAGCATCTACATTTATGAGGGATAGGGGTCTGTATGAGTCCAGTTGCGTGGACGATTTGTTTGGCTTGGGCAATGATATAATAAGGGCTTCTTCAAGCCGCTCAGCAATGGAACAAACTTCCTCCTGCTATGAGACTGGAAAGCAGTGAGACGACGTTTCGATCTAGGCTCAAAACCCTTCTGTACACTTTGTGGGACGGGGGTTATGAATGAGGTCTGGGTGTGCTATTAGCTCCACCAGCGCGGGGACACGCCGTGATGGCGTTACTGTGCGCTTTATAAGCTCTTTTATTATTATTTCTCGCATTGTACGAGGTAGGATGCCAGACTCGCGGGCATCCTCAAAAACGTGTCGTAGCACTGGAATAAAGAGATGTTAATATAGCTTGTAGAATTCGGGCGGAAGGCCATCAGGCCCCGGGGCTTTGCCAGATTGTAATTGCATGATAGCTGAGATAATTTGGTCGTCTTCGTGGTGAGCTAGTAAGAATTCCCTTTGTCCATCCCCCAACCAGGCTACAGCAGTGTCGTCAAAAAAGGAGTCAAAGTCTACTGGGGTGTGATGGTGGGTAGAGTATAGCCGTTTATAAAATTGTCTAAATGCCGCTAGAATAGTAGTTTCGGCATATCAGGCAGTCTTCGTCTTCGATTTCTAGTACTGTGTTTGTGAAGCGGGGAGTGCAGACAGAGGAGGCCAGCGCTCTATCCGGTCTTTCGCCCTCTCCATAGCACCGAGCTTTGTAGTATTTCCCCCTGAATCTACACTCGCGCTCTGCAGTCTCTTGATAATCATTGAGGAGCTCGGATATTCGTGATTGTAAGGTGGGCGAAGGTGCAGACTGAAGAGCGGCCTCAGTTTGTTTCAGTTCTACCTCTAGTTTGTGGAGTGTGTTTCTTATGTCTTTCAGTACCCGGCCGCTCTTCGCGATACAGATGCCCCGTATGGTGACTTTGAAGGCCTCCCATATGGTAGAATATAAGGGGACAGAGCCAGTATTACAGTGGAAGAAATCGATATTTCTTGTTCTACCTCATCCTTGAAGACAGGGTCAAGTAAGGATTGCAGATTAAGGCACCACACTAGGTATGGGGGTTCCTCCTGCGGGGGGGTAAGCGTCAGCAACACTGGGTAGTGGTCTGAATATGTGGGTGAAAAGTAGGTGGTATGTGATGTCCAAGTCGCTAATCCCCTATCCACCAACCAGTAATCATTGCGCGACCAGGAGGCGTGTGCAGAGGAGTAGCAGGAGCCCTGCCGTGTCCCTGGGTGGTGGGTTCTCAATGGGTTTGCAAGGCCATGCTCTTCCACGATATCTCTGAGGGTTCGCTGTGCAGATGTGTAATGATGTGGGTGGGGGTGCGATCTGTCTAGGCTGGGGTTGAGCGTAACGTTAAAGTCACTGCCCCAAATCAGGGGTGTGGTGACTACATCTGCTATCTTCCCCCACAACACACTAAAATATAAGTGCATTTCCTGAAGCTTAGCGCAATGGACATTATGGCGGTCCAGATATGCAAGAATATGACAACGTTTACGAGGATCACCTAAGCCACGCACATTACACGATAGGAAGTTGTATTTAAGCATATTGGGACGGGTCTCTGTCATAGTCGCAATTGAAGAAAACGTGATGGGCTGTAGTGTGTGTGGTGACATGTGGATAAATCATGCAATGGAATCGCTCCAAGTGCTGAAACAAAAGGAACTTAAAGAAAAAAAACAATCCCTCCCTCCTCCCACAACAGCAACCCCAACTTGCCGTGTAAAGCAGCCTCCCTCCACCCAACAATCCCTCAAGTCCCAGTCCCAACCGGGGACAGTAAGAAAACATTGCCATCACATTGCACAAAGTCACGGGAAAGGGTTTACCTGGTGGGTGGCGTCAAGAGGGCAACCAGGTACTCCTCGCAGAGGCGAGGGCATTCGGGTATTCGGGTATTAAAATCTTTGGTCCATTTAGGCATCCAAAAAAGGGTTGGAGCAAGAGATCAGAGCGGGCCTGAAATAGTAGCAAGTGTCCATTACAAGAGTCAATGCGAGCATTGCAAGCCAAGCTCAGGAGCATCCATCTCGTCTCTGGGCAGGGGAGAGCATGAAAAAATGCCTTCATTATTCACCGGCAGACCAGACGACCGCATACGCACGAGACGACGACGCCGAATATATGGCATACACTTTATTCTTCTCTTATCCCACTGGATCTTAACGAATGGATGTTATTAGATCTGCCAACCATACAATTATAAACCCTATTGTTCAGACAACTTTCAAGACGGATGGGACGTGTAGCATAAAAATACACTGCGTAAAGCCCTGAAGAAGTCCGGTTTCGGACGAAACGCGTTGGCTATTTTTATCTGCGAGTTTTGAATAATAAAAGAAAGAATAAAACGAAGAAAACTGACTTGAAATTTTCTTGGGAGAACTGTTGGATTCCATCTTTGTCACAAAACAAATGTTTATCAAGCACTAATATCGTGTTTATTATACTGTTTTTGGTGTGCGAGGTCAACTTGTGAAGTTTGATGTATAGAACAAATTCTTATTTGTTCTATGTTGGGATCTAGGGGGTTGTATCCCAGACCATTTGCACCCATATTATAGTAACAATAGGAACTTGACCCTCGGTGCGGCCCTCAAAGCCTCAATCCCCTTTTTTCTGTTTTGAGAGCATGACCAAGCTGCGTGTCGTGGGCTACCTGCGATATCAATATCAGTGTCCCTGCGGCCGGGAAGTGGTGTCCGTCGTTCACAGCAGGCGTAAGTTCTTGTCTCTTTGCTTTCAAATGACCAGACTGTCTGTTAGGTGCATGTGTCCGTTCACAAGGGGGCCTAGCTTCAGAGTCTTGGTAGGTCAGTTACTCGATGTCCGATGCGCCCCTGTTTTCTTCTTCCTGCCTCATAGGGGAACGGGGTCCCCAGGTGGCCCGGGCAGGGTCTTAATGAAGTCTTGAGCATGCTGTGGGTTTGTAAATAAATGTCATTTGCCTTGGGCTGTGACTTTCAGGGGTGCAAGGAATAGCATGGCATAGGGAATGCCAGGTTGTTGGAGTTTTTGTTTGACCTGCAGGAATTTGCGTTCTGTTCCTGCACAGCCACAGTAGTGAAGCCTGGATATATGGAGATCTCTGACCCTACATGCTGTAGGCATTCTTTCTCCCTGGATAGGCGGAGGACTGTGTCTCTGTCGCAGTAGTTTAGCATTTTAGCTATTATTGGGCGAGGGGGAGTACCTAGGGAGGGTGACTCGCCAGCGAGCAGTGCGCCCTCTTAACCACAAAGACTGTAGAGAATTCATCTCTCCCAAACAATGTCAGGAGTAAGCGTTCAACAAAAGCCTCTATTTTCCCGGTTGCAGTGGATTCTGGTATCCCTATTATGCGGAGGTTGTTGCGTCTTGATTGCGATTCCGGCTCCTCGTTCTTGGCGGCTATTACCTTCAACACTTTATCCATTGCAAGAGTGCGATTATTTGTGGCTGCGGTTGAGTCTTCCAGGTCCGATATCCGCCTCTCCGCTTCAGTCAACCGGTCCTCGTGTTTTTCGACCCTATGCATAAGGCCATCCATTCTAGCCGACATGGAGTCCATTTTGGACTCGATGGAGGTCAAGCTGGACTGCATCACAAGCAGCAGCTCCTTCAGGTCTGAAGTGGATGTGGTTGCGGGCTCGGCCCGCTCGTCATCTGGCTCCATCTGGGATCGGGGAGTTTTCCTAGTGTCAAAATTGAGCTTCGGCTGCTTATTGTCTGGCTTCCCCATCACGGTCAGGCGGGAGGATTTGCGGTGGTATGTAACCCTGGTATCCCTCTTTAAACGGAACCATGTTTTTTGTCGTGTTTCCTGGCACAGACCAGCAAAACCAAAAGCGAAAACAGCCATTAAATCTACCTCCCTCTTGTTTTTCAAACTCTCCAAAGCTAGCCAGTCTTCTTCGCACTTTTAAACAATCAGAACAGGAAGCTTTGCTGACATCGCCCTTCTGTTTTTTGCTTGTATGGCGAGTGCAGCGGTAAACTCCACTCCCAATTTTTCCAAACTCTGTGCTCCAAGAAGGCCACGGAGTGGCAAAATTTCACATACTCAGCTGGCGAAACAAAGTTCACCGCCCAACCCAATGTATGTCACATATTTTCAAACTTTCCAGAGTACCCTTATTCAATTCTAAGGATCCCTGCACCTGGGGGACACTTTTTCTTTGAAGGGGGGGGGGGGGGGTAGAAGTACCTCCAGAAGAGGCCAAAAGCATGGCCCAGTTCAGGTCCAATTGCAGATGGTCAGCTTATCACTCGAGGACAAGGGCATCTTGCACCTTTTGATGTCCAGCAGACAAGTCTCAACCAACTGGCCCCTGCAACACACTTCTTGGTGTTCTGTCAATCAAGATTTAATTACTCAATCATCGTGATCTGTTCGTACAGCCAGGTCTTGAGTTATTTACTGAATGCTAGAAAATTAGTGCAGTCCTGGGATGCAGCGGATGGTTATTCCAGGCTTTAACCTCCAGGCATAAGAAGGAGTGTTCTCCGCTGTTGGCTCGGCAGATTCAGAGGTGTCTGCAAGGAAGAGGGAGGCAGATCATAGGTGTCTGGTTGGTTAGTGGTAGGTCATGCATTAGTTGATGTATTCTGGTTTATTGTTGTGCATGGACTTGTATGCATGAGTCCACATCTTGAACTGACATCTTCTCTGGATCGGGAGCTAGTGTAGCTTCTTGAGGTGGGGTGTGATGTGGGTCCATCTGGGAGTAGTCGAGAATAAGTCTTGCAGTTAGGTTTTGTATATTCTATAGTCTCTTCAGGAGGCATGGGGTGATTCCTACATAGAGTGAGTTCCTGTAAGCTGGCCTGCTGGTGATGAGGGCCTGTGTGAACATTCTTCTTGTGTTGACTTGAAGCCACCTGAAGATCTTGCGGAGCATGCGTAGGGTGTGGAAGCAGGTGGTTGAGACTGTGATTACTTGATTCTTCATGCATAGCTTGCGGTCCTGGACGATGCTGAAGTTGAAGGCATTGTCTGTTGTAGTTGGGGAATGGCCAAGTTCAGCAGGCCACCATGTGTTGTTCCATGGCGAGGAGTTGTTCCCAAAGATGAGTAATTCCTTTTTGTCCATGTTGAGTTTGAGGCAGTTGTCCCGCATCCACTTGGCGACAGTAATCATGCATCTTTAGAAGTTGGCTCTTGTGGTGTAAGGGTCTTCTGACAGTGATAGGAATAGCTGGGTGTCGTCGGCATAGGAGATGATTTTCAGTCTGAGTTATCTGAGGATGTTGGGCAGGGAGTCATGTACATGTTAAAGAGGGTGGGGCTGAGGGACGATCCTTGAGGGATGCCGCAGATGATCTTCTTGGATTCCGAGGTGAGCGGTGGGAGACAGATTCTCTGGGTTCTTCTGGGGAGGTATGAGATGATCCATTTGAGAGCATCTCCATGGATCCCATTGTGGTGGAGTCTGTTGATCAAGATGTGATAGGAGACGGTGTTGAAAATGGCTGACAGGTCCAGGAGGACGAGGGCTGCCATTTTGCTGTCGTCCAGGAGGGCTCTGATGTCATCAGTGGCTGTGATAAGGGTTGTGTCGGTGCTGTGGTTGACTCTGATTCTTGAATGAGAGGGGTCCAGGAGGTTCAAGTGTTCCTGGTGTTTGGTGAGTTGCTTGTTGTTTGCCTTCTCAAGAACCTATGATGGAAAGGGAAGCAAGGAGGTGGGATGGTAATTCTTTAGTTTGCTGGGTCGGCAGAAAGTTTCTTCAGGAGGGGACTCACTTTAGCATGCTTCCAGTCTTCAGGGAAGGAGGCCGAGGTGATGGACCCTTTTAAGACTTTCTTGAGCTCACCGCCAATCATCTTACTCCTGAGGTTGAAGAAGTGGTGCAGACAGGGGTCTGTGGGTATTGCTGAGTGCATAGAGTTCAGGATGGAGATAGTGGCTTGAGTTGTGAGTGGGTCCCAAAGTGTGGGCATGTGTTCAGGGTCTGTGTTAATGAATGTGAGCAGACTGATGCTGTCAGCAGCAGAGGGTTGGGGTTTGAAGTTTTCATATATAGTTGAGATTTTGTTGTTGACAAAGTATGCTAGGTTGTCACACAGTTCTTGGGAGAGAGTGGGTTTTTGTTACTGGTGGCTGTTGGGATGGAAATCTTCCTTGTGATGGTGAAGAGCTCTCTCCTGCAGTTTGTGCTGGCTTCTATGAAGTTTGCACAGTCATTATTCTTTGTTTCTTTTAGGAGGCGGAGGTACTGGTTTAGTGCTGTCTTGGAGGTCATGGGGTCTCCTGTCCCTTTACTGGTGTGCCACTTCCTTTCTAATTGCCTGCAGTTGCTTTTGGTGGATTTCAACTCTGCGGTGACCACTTGGCTCATTTGGTCTTGAGAACAAGTGGGAGCAGGTCCAGTACTTCACGTTTACACACAATAAATATATATCCAGTAGGTTCAGTTTTCCTCTGTTCTACCAAAGACCTAGAGGAGCTGCGAGTAAGATGCTACTTTTCTACAATTCACTAGCTAGTGGGTGAGGGTGACACCTCAACACTCTGTAACCAATGAGAAAAATCTTCTCAAGGACAAAACATTCCTCTTTTGAAGTACATCTTGTTTGCCTTACTGCAAAGTACCCCACAGTGCACAATACTTAGTGTAATCCAACATGCAGACCCTTGTGGATCTGGAAGAAGCTGGTGGCCCAGCCACTGAGGCAAAGGAAATGAGCAGTCCAATTCACATCAACCATACCTAACTGGTTCTAGGACCAGTTCCCCCATAGACTGGAATGGAACCAAGCTGACTGTAGTTGGCCCTGGGATCAAAGCACCCCTCTTCCCAAGATCTCAGGTTCACTCAAGTAGGAGTGAGAAGCTTCACCCTGATCCTTGCCAAGTTAATGAAATTCCTGAAACATCCAGCACTGCCTTTCCTGAGAGATGATATGTCACATCCCTCACACCTAAGTTTTCCAGTCAAAAGGCTCAAGCTATTGTTTTGCTCTGGGGTCAGTTCTCACAACAGGGGGAAATAACTGGCAGGGAGGGCAGCTGCATGCAGGCTAATACTAATTAGCCAATTGGAGATACAGGCCGGAAAAGTATAACGTTCTAAATGTTATTTCCTGTATATTTATCAAACATCCAACTACACAACTGAATTGATTTTTTAATAAATATTTAAAACAGCGGTTGAATGGTATCTGTAGCTTATTCTAAATTAAAACTAATGTTTTAATTGTACTTTGTTCGTCTAGAAAATGATACAGCCCTATACGGTGAAAGTAGCTTTTTAGGGCTTGTTGCTGCAGGAACCCACCAACTTGTAATTCTTGTGAAGCCTGCTTTAAAACATCAGGCATCCTATTTTATGGGAGCAAGGCTTATTTAGAAGTGACTAATTTAATATTAGTGCATTAGTTCTACGAAGAGGTGGGTTCCAGAGGCATCATAAATGCCAGAACCCTCTGACATCCTGAGTAGATGAGGGGGGGGAAATGTGACATTCTTGCCTGGGTGCCCATAGTTGTGAGCCGGGTGCACAGGGGACGTGGAATACGCTGTAGAGCAGAACCAGCCATGCAGTCCTTCGAGAGTGTGTACTGGTGCTCCAGAAGCAAGGGCTCCTGTGTCAGGAACCCACCAGCCTGCAGGTGTATGAAACAGGCTGAAAGGAAAACTTTACCAACCTATGGAGGCCAAATCAAAAGAAAACGCTTTTTGACTTAAGTCAGCCCTAAAAAACATGAAAATATTTGTGTAGCAGTGCCCCAAGAAGACAGCAGCACCACAAAGAGTGTTTTGTATGGCTCTGTGGATTGCCAGAAGTATACAGGGCTTCTATCAGAGCACTACACACAATTTCGAGATGTTGACACCCTAGGTCTCCCAGTAGCCAGCATCAGGGAGACATAGGAGATATAAAAGAACTGCAATTTTTTGGAGTCCATCATATCCTGAGAAGTGCAAGAAGAGGAAATAGGGAGCAAACGCCCAGGATAGTGGCATCAAGGCTGATTTTGCTTATGGGAACAGGGGTTCTTAGGGTCTTAAATTGGATCCAGAGTTTCATATGCACCTATAAAACAGGGCTCGTACTCTTATACCAAATGACACAGAGAAGAATTGAATGTGGGTAGTTCAAATTTAAAACAATTACATTTATTGCACAGTCGTGTTTTCCAAAGTGAAGATGCCAGGAGATTCTGCACTGTTAACAGCACTTTGTAAATAAATTATAAGGGAGGGCTTGAAAAATACTGACGAGGTGCACTGAACATGAAATAGACATTCTCTCTCTTAATAAGCAATGGGAAAACTAAATACAATTGATTTTAGTATTAATTGGATCTGATATAGCAGAGTAGGGGACCTCATTGTCTGATGGTTGGAATTGGCTTTATGCATTTTATTTTATGTCCACACCTTACCTTGATATATTTAGCAGGGTAGAATGCTATGATATACATCAGAGGTTCTTAACCTTTTGACTTCTGTGGACCTCCACTAAATCATAAGTGGAATCCGGGGACCCCCACTGAGTCATTATTGGACGCCAGCAACCCCAGCATGAGCAATTTTTTTGTTTTGGAACTCAAAACAGTACACAAAAATACAAAAACACGTATACATCAAGCAAATGCAGAAATACGTAAATAATTTGTAGTATTCTCAATCAAAAATAGGAAAATTGTTAATGTTGATTACTTATGTGAATATACTTTATTCATTGTAATTGATTAACCTTAATATTATTTAATTTTCTTAAACAGTTAGTGTGGGCCAGGGGTTAAAACCCACTGATCTACATGGCTTCTCATCTCCTGTCAGCATTTTATTAGTGATATGACTAATGCCCCTTGTGTATTTCCAGTAGCTCGTTTAACCAATTGCAATTGCTCTTTATTCATTATGTACTGTTTTGTAGTCCAGGAAGAGAGTGGCATTTCTATGTAGCATGCACAATAATAGCACTTTATGAAATTGATGTGAGAGGTTTCTGAGACTCTTCAATACACTTTATTGATGTTTAAAAACCATTTGAAAACAATCTGTAGGATTGAATGTTTCAGTAGGTCTATAACAATGATTAACATTAATTGCATTCACGCTTCATGGGCATATGCACTTTAGTTGTTATGCAGCTGATGATGACTAAGAAGAACAACTACAATTATGCATATTTATTAGGTGTATTATAGAGATCAATGTCAATGAATGCAGCATAAAACAGTATAGTAGTGTGTAACCAAAGGTCATGTTCATTCACAAAGTTGTACAGTAGTAAGTTAAAGATGAGTAGAATGGTGTTTGCAAAGTGCTGTTATTGAATTAGGCTGTTGGGCACACATTTAGGCGAATCATCAAAAAATGAAAAACAAAAAAACAAAAACGAAAAAATGGAAACAAACAGTAATGTGATTGAATGTAACCAAGACTATGAAACAAACAACTGCCTGCCTTCTCTATACAGACGCTCTCTAGATGTGTGTTGGGAATTTAAAAGCTAACTATTCAGCACTTGGTTCAATCAAAGGCTGTCCAAAACATGCCAGCCATGTTGGCACTTGAAATTGAAAAATAAGAATTAAGACATAAAGACATAGATTGTTTAAAAGAACACAAGCTGCTGTGTAGTCTTTCCTTTACTGCAAGATGAGGTATGAAGACTGATTGGAGAAGGGAATCGCAACACACACAAAAACACACACACACACCACACATTCACACACATACAAATATACATAGCAAACTTGGATTCATTTGATTGTGTCATCCATGTAGTCATCAGTGAGGTAATCAATGATGTGACTTTGAGATGTCTTCAGCGATGTTATAAATAATGTCATTCAAAATGTCATGCATGGTGGGTGCACAAGTTACAGTTAGCTCAGTAAATCATCACTGTTAAATTTCAGAGCTTTGTTTTGTTTTCAAACTGTAGTTTTCCCTTATTTAAACACCTAACTATAACATCAATTTAGCCTTTGCTTTATTTCTGTGAATTTCTAGGGTTTTTTAATGTAATCCATGAATCCGTGCACAGAGGTAGTGTAGGAGAAGGGCAGGCAATGCTTACAAACTCCATCGAGCCTTGCGCCCCACCCCTTGCTGAAATTTGCCATTCACCCACAGCGTGGGGTTGAACACAGGGCCTGGCTTCTGGAATTGCACCTTGCCCCTCACAAACCCCAATCTCCCCGGTGACCCCCACCCCACAGTTTACTATTTTTTTCATTTTACTCAATGCCATGGTACTCCCACAGTACTGCTGCCTATGATAATGTGGGACCATGCAAGCCACACCAAGGAGTTGAAGCTTGGGCAGCAGCTCCCGCAGAAGTGCTGCAGTAAATCATGAAAAGGCCAAGATGGGTCCCACAGGCATAGCAGGGTACCTGCAGCACAAAAAAACTATTTTTGTTTCATGGGGCGGGTCCCTCTGGGCCAGCTCCCACAAGTCTAAATAATAAAAAGCACACTTTCTGAGTACATTTATACATTTGTGCCAAATGTGTCTCTGCAGCTGCTTTAACACTATTGTATAGGAAATATAGAAAACATTGTTTTTGGACCCTGGCATCTTGGCCTCCACTTGAAATGACGTCCCAGGAATTTCCAGGAATTAATCCCTCTGTGTAGTTATAATTAGGTCAGAGTTTGCAAAGAAGAAAGTGTTTTTTGTTTTGTTAATGATCTTTGCAGCTTTTGATGAATCCGTACAAAACCTATCAAAAATAAAATATATCTACCTTAGCTCCTTCTTGGATAGTTTGATGTGTTCTGTCAACAATGGGCCAAGAAAACTTTGATTTCCCATTTTAACTTCTCAAGGAAACGTCTGTCACAGATGCACAACAAACGGCTGAAAGAAATTACACTAAATTGGGAAAATAATTAGACCTTTAGTCAGAAAGTATGCCTTTTGTGATTTGATGTAAAACATTCAACCTATTTGTGGAAAATTGTGTGCGCTTGCAGAGGCGCAGGGGGGGGCTAGGGAGTGGGCGCAGCGCTTTGGTGCTCAAGAGGGCACCACGCCGTCATGAGTCACAGGCTGCGTGTGCTCATGATGGCGTGGTGCCTTCATCAACCCGCCCGCTCATTAATTCGCCCACACAGGTGGGGAATTAGTGTTGCGTGGGCGGAGCGGCAGAGGCATGCCGGCACCACGCCATCATGAGCACACGCTGCCCGTGACTCATGACGGCATGGTGCCATTATGAGCACTCAACGAGTTAAAGGGTATTACTCAAATTGATCAATCCTGATTGGTTGGCCACAGCATGAACAGTATGTTGTGGCATCAATTTCAGGATACAGGGATATGGTTCCTTGGTCCTGAAAATGAATGAAATAAAACATATAAGGCAAGGTGAACACACCCTGACTTCCAGGACAATGCATGGGGGTCCCAAAGGCCCCTGAGAGCTCAGTGAATATGTACAGTGTGGTTGGAACTGGCTGCATAAAAAAAGATACGTTTATATACATGACCCAGAGTACCCACACAAATATATATATTACGGACAAGCTTATAAGAGTTCAACCATTGATAGGTTGTTATATTGCTCCTCATTCACAAAGCATATAACACATATGGTGGGAGGTGCAAGTTATATTATTTTGTTCGCTAAACCGGTAGGGCGATGAGGTCCCCTTGCATCCTGAGGGCCTAAGGACTAAGTGCACTTCATCCTCAATGCAGCAGTGCACCAGGAGGCACATTTGCAGAGTGGTAGGGAAAGGAGGCATGGCCTCTGATCACCTCTCATCAATCAACCTGTGTGGGGCTTACTAGAGGTAACACAGAGGCTAATTGACCCCCAGGGACCCTCAAGAGTCAAAGGGACTTCATCCCCCAAACAGTAGTGCGCCAGGAGAGGTGTTTGTAGTGTGATCAAGAAAGGGACGTGGCCTGCGATCACCTCTCATAAATCCCTGTGTGTGGGGCTTAATGGAGGTAACAGGTGGGATAGTTGGCCCCTAAAGACCCTCAGTAGCGAAGGGGGCTTCATCCGCCAACCAAGAGTGTGCCAGGAGGTGTTTTTGCAGAGTGGTGGCCTGGTATCAGAACTCAGCAATCCTGCTGTATGGGACTTACTAGAGGTAATAGGAGGGGTAGTTGGTCCCCAAGGACATCTTTGGGGGCCAACTACCCCTCCTGTTACCTCCAGTAAGTTCCACACAGCAGGATTGCTGAGAAGTTGTCAAAGGCCACATACCCTTTCTCCACCACTCCGTAAATGTGTATCGGGCGCACCGCTAGTTGGGGGATAAAGTTCCCTTGGCTCCAGTGGGACCTTGGGGGTCCATAATCACTCCTGATACCTCCTGTAAGTCCTACTCAGTAGAATTCATGAGAGCTGGCTGGAGGCCCAGCCCCCTTTCTCCACTACTCTGCAAACATGATGGCGAGTTAAAAAACCTTTGAAATTCCCCAAAACAACCAAAGGTTACAGGGACGTTATAGTCAGCAAATAGAATTTAAAAAAAGTTGAAATTCACTCAAAAATACAGTAGTTAATGCGACGTTATAGTTAGCAAATAGAATTAAAAAAACATTAAAAATTCTCTAAAAAAACAAAGGTTACAGGGACGTTATAGTTAGGCTGACATTTCACTCGTACAAAACGAGAGAAATTCAGCCGTTATAGTTACCTGAGTTAACTATATCTTGCACTCCCGTAATGCACTACTTATAACTTCACATATTACATCACTCATGACATGGTCAGTGACATCACTGATGACATCTCAAATGACATCACTCATGACATCAGTGTTTGCATGTTAACATGTTTTTCCTTTACATTTGTTTAGTGCCATGTACAGCATTGTTGAGTTCTGAATTTCGATCCCACAGCATCTCCCTAAGTAAGCCTAGGATTGCTCCACCTTGCAAACCTGAGAGCCAAGTATTAATATTTGATTCCAGTTACTAGTTTGGGGTCCCTACTTATGGAGGGGGGATAAGGACAGCAGAAACGAAAAAGACCTCAGTTCTCACTATTTTGGCCCAGTAATTATGTTTGCCCTGAGATGCTGTATCTTTCACAGATTTCATTTAGATGGTTCATGGAAATGAATCCTACGCAAATACGCTGATAATCCTGCTTGTATCTGGCCCTCCCGGATTTACATTGGACAACCCAACGTGAAAGCATGGAGCCTCACTTACTCAAAAGATGCCACAGGTGTGTAAGTAGTATTTTTTTTTGACCTGTGAGAATGTGACGATTATTAGTTACGCCATCCAGTAATTAGGGTGTGATTTACTGCATTGCCTTTGGATCCAGCAGGTTTAAATTCTAATCCAGCCTTAAACATATGACATCATGAGACCGGGCATCAGTTACATTATCTGTATGTGCCTCACTATTCCTTATTGAGCCCCAATGAACTTAAAAGCCAGACTGGCATAAACATGCAAGATTTTGGGCGGTACATGTATTCAGGTAGAGGTATATACCAACTGATTTCTAATAGAACCACAGTCCTGTAATTTCTTCAACTATTTTCAGCTCGAACTATGCTTTCACATAAAACTGAAGTTACTTTTGTAAATAGCACATATTATGGAGAGCTGCATTACACAGAAACAGTTTGCCTCAAATGCATTCTGCTGGCTTATTGAGAGGATGATTAAATTCAGTGCAAATATATTAATGTATGAGACAGTACAGTCAGTTCTGAAAACATACACACATCTAAAAATTGTGCCATTTTCTCTGATGAATGTAATACACTAAAATGTACATTAGCACTGTACATAGAGTTGGATTTTATTTCAATCATATTCAAACTCACACATTTATGTTTTTTATGTTTATCACAAAACTGATTGACATTTTAAAATTAACAGAATCAATTTGGTGTACTTACTGCTTTGGTAACTGAGAGAAATCGATCATAGCTTATAAGAACAATGGTTCCAATTGAAGTCACACACAACACGGTGTCTACTGATAACCAAAGCTTGCAAAGAAACCTGCCAAGTAGCCACCTTCCGGTTAATACATACGGGATGTAGAGAGGAATTGAGAAACTCCCTTGAAATAGATAGGAAAATAATAATAGGTATATTGTATTAAAAAGGTTTGAAAAAATGTATTTTACACTAATGAAATTCATACATAAATCTGAATATTTGGGACATAATCATAATAGCTTATGAGACAAAGCAATTAAGTAGAAAACTATTTTCTCGCAATTGTGCCAAAAACATGTGATCTAAACTCCAGAATTCCTGTGTACATCATGACTAACGGACAGTAATGGCAAGCCCCACTGTAATAAGAACAAAAATAGGTACCTAAAAGAAAGAGATAGAGAAGAATGTGGCAATGAGGGAAGAAAGCGAGAAATAGCACCAGTTTAACCTTTTTTGCTCTGAATTCTTTTAAGAGGGGCAGACAAATAATTTGGTAACAAGAGCTTAATTAAGAGGGGAGGAGAACGCCTGGACATGTCCTTCCAGCATCAACTCTCTTCTACTCTCCGGTCCACCTTCCAGGACCCTGGAAGGCTAGCAAACATCACTAGGATGCAAGACCAGTTGCTAGGACGCAGCAAATTCCTCATTTTTTTAAAACATAAACAAAGATCTTATTACCATACCCAACCTGAGCGCAAAGTCAACCATCCACTATCCATGGCAAAAGCTGTTTTGGTATTTCTAAATGCTATAGGCATTTTTCTAACATATGCCTATCTGCTATGTGCCACAACTACAGATTAGAAAATCTGTGCAAAATGAACTAAAAATACATAGAATTAGAGAAAATATATGTATTACACCAGGCCTCCACCATCCCAAAAACTTGCAAACGTTGTCCCTTAAAAAGATGTATTCCTATAAAGGTCACTACTTCTACTTCCAGACCGTCCAACAGCAGACAAACAAAAAGGAACACAAGCATGGTGCCTTTCCTCCCTCAAACAAAAAACTTTTTGCAAAGTCTAGTGCTGAAATTGCCTAATTTCTCACAAAAAATAAACGTTCCAGGGGTTTGGATGGATCAGAGATTGAACACAAAATTAGAGAAATGCTTTTCCTCTGAAATACAAATCAATAATGACTAAGGACTAAACAAATCAGTGGAAGGAGTCCTTAGGACATGAAGAGGAATTTGCTGCTTTAAGTGTGGTAGCCTCTAAATTTCTTTGGCACTTTCTTACTGTAACAGAAAGGAAAATGTATTTAACCTGGAATGTTTGATGAACACCTGCATTAAAGCTGCTTGCTTTTGTAAAAGGCAGCTCAGGTTCATGCTGATTGCATTGTTTCAGTGCTTTCTGCATTATGATGTATCCCCATAATGGGATTTTGGTTACATAACTTGGTGTACTGCTGTAATGTCTGTAATTATGAGTACATTTTTGTTACACAAAAGAAAATGAAAATAATCACACTGATGTAACAACATTTTGCCACAGCATAATTGGGGCTAAACATCCCCATCCACCGTCCAGGTGGCCCAAAAAGACAGACTGTGCCCATGGGAGTGTGAAAGCCTTTCCATAAAAACAATCCCTGTTGTCTAGTGATGTGGATCCTTGCTTGGGGGTCACCTTTTGAGGATATGCTAAGGATGATACCCTAGTAAATGGGAGACTCTCCACTTTCCAACAATAACTTTCTCATCAAAAATAGTTCTCAGGGGCCGAGATATGTCCTGAGCTCCAATGCTAGTGAAAGCAAATTGTTTTGATTGTCTCTTATTTCTTTCACTTTTACAGTAATGAAATCAGTGTGCCATGCATACCAGAGGGATTCCCAGCCCTGGGTGCTTTAATGTGACCTTCATATCAATAATACCAAGCTGTGAAAACTCTTGGTGTGAAGGTCATGTTAATAAAACCCAAAGGGTTAAAGAATGGACCCTGCCATAATAGACACAAGGCTTGATTTAGAGTTTGATGAGAGGCTTAACGTCCATCGGGTGAATCAGGTTATTACCTCCAGCCCCTGTACTGCACAACACCTCATTATATTTAGAGATCTCTGCATGCCATGCGGTAGAGCCACAGCAGCTCCTTTGAAGTCCAGCACCTCTGAATGCACTGAAGCTCTGCTAAGGGCCTAACATGCTTCATGCAGCCACTCAGCAAACTTTATCATTTGTCAAAAACAAACTCCCAAAATGGGTGCCTGTTTTTTTCAAAAACAAAATACTTATGACCATTACACCTTGGAAGTTTTCACCTGGCATGTGAGGGTAATTTTTTATTTTTCTGTTTAAGACCACCATATAACCCTGAGCAAAGCACTACGCTACAGTCGCGTAGTTTGTGAAGTTTCCGCTACTTCGCACCACGTGAATTGCACGTAGCACAGTGCAAACACGCGTAAGCGTAGTGCCGCGGTTATTTTTTGCGATCCTCAACGTCAAGTTGGCGACTGCGAGCAAGCAAAATGACATCCTGGCAAGACTTTATCCTCAATCGCGATCAGCAACATGAAGTTGCCGATCGAGAGCGGGGAAAATAAACCTCCCGGCGAGATTCTCAACACGAGGAGGTCATGTTTCTCATTTTGAGTGGTCGCGTACGCTCGCGATGGCTCGCGATGAGAAGCTACCAGTCCGCGTTGAGAGGGCTGTGTCTACTCGAGCAGCAGAAAACTACAGCCCGCACTGTGCAAGATGCCGTTTTCAATGATTGAACAGTGCCCGATGCTTGTCCGCACTGTGCAATCATTGAAAATGGCATCCTGCACAGTGCGAACAGGCTACTACACAGTTCGCGTAGTGCTACGCGTAGCTCGCATAGTACGAAGTGCACTTCGCATAGTGTTACGCGTAGAGCTACTTCGCAAACTATGCCTAGGGTTACCACCATACAGGTGGTAGTCATATTGGTAGTGGTGGTAGTGGTGGCCGTTGTATTCTTGGTGGTGATATTGGTGGTGGTATTGGTGGTGGTGGTATTGGAGGTGGTGATGGTATTGGTGGTGGTGGTATTAGCGGTATTGGTGGTTGTGGTATTGGTGGCGGTGGTATTGGTGCTGGTAGAATTGGTGGTGGTGGTGGTATTGGTGGTGATATTGGTGGTGATGGTATTGGTGGTGGTGGTATTGGCATTGGTGGTGGTGGTGTCGGTATTGGTGGTGGTGGGTTTGATGGTGGTGGTATTAATGGTGTTGGTGGTATTGGTGGTGGTACTAGTGGTATTGGAGGTGGTGGTAGTATTGGTATTGGTGGTAAAGGTGGCAGTGGTATTGGTGGTGGTGATTTTGGTGGTGGTGGTGGTATTGGTGGTGGTATTGGTGGTGGTATTGGTGGTGATATTGGTGGTGGTATTGGTGGTGGTATAAGTGGTGATATCGGTGGTGGTATTGGTTTTGGTGGTTGTGGCATTGGTAATGGTATTGACATTGGTGGTGGTGTTGGTGGTGGTGGAGTTATTGGTGGTGGTGGTATTGGTATTTGTGGGGGTGGTATTGGTGGTGGTGGTATTGGTAGAGCTGTTGGTGGTGGTGGTATTGTTGGTGATAGTGGTATTGGTGGTGGTGTAGTTGGTAGTTTTGATGGTGGTAGTGGCATTGATAGTGGTGGTATTGGTGGTGGTAGCTGTGGTGGTGGTATTGGAGGGGGTGGTGGTGGTATTAGTGGTGGTGGTGGTATTGGTGGTGTTGGTACTTTGATGGTGGTGGTATTGGTGGTGGTAGTATTGGCGGTGGTGGTATTGGTGGTGGTAACATGAAGTTGCTGATCGAGAGCGGGGAAAATACATACATCTATGCAATATGAATTGAATGAAACCATGTTTGCATTATCTATGTGACTTGGGGCTATGTGTACATAGATTCAGGTTTGAAAATACCTAATAACATTTTTTTTAGATTTGCTGTTAGGTAATAGCGAACAACTATGTACTACAGTGTGCGTTTACATTTTTGCAATTCGCAGTTGGTTGCAAATTAACCTACCTCATAAATATTCATGAAGTAGGTAGCAATTTGCAACCCACTGAGAACCGCTAAAATCACAGGGATAGTAGCCTGCTGTGGGCAGCAGACCACCATGACTGTGATTGCTTTTAAATAAAAACAATTTTTTTTATTTTGATTTAAATGCAGCCAAATTTCCTGAAAGGAAAATGGGATGTGTTTTGAAAAGGAAAATTAAATTTTTTCCTTTCATCTATTTCATTTTTTTAAGCATAGGCAGTGGTCCGTGGGAACACTGCCTGCTCTTAGCAAATGTTTTTTCAACCATTTACAAAGGGTAAGGAATCCCTTGGGGACCCTTTCGTTTGTTGTTGGATTAACAGCTACATTTGGTTTCAAAACATTCACACATACCACTGCGAGCTGCTATTAGGAAGGGACACTCCTAACACCCCCCTTCCTATGACCGACTCTGCAATTCGGTAATAGGTTACCGGAATCATGCTTTTTTCCAGTTGCAAATGGCCCGAATCTGCCAATCAGACTGTTTGCGACATGAGGAAAGCATTATACGTATGTCCCATGATCATTAAAAACGATTCAATATAAAGCTATTTAGTGTATTTGAGCACCAGTGCACATTTAATTTAATAGACTTACCTTTTATGAGATATTGGAAATGGCCCTTTTCGCAGGATTATCCCCAAACTTTTTGCTTTTTCCTCCTAATTTTCCCTGACCTGTGTGTGTTGGTTTTAGGACTCTGGGCACTTTACCACTGCTAATCATTGCTAAAGTGCATATGCTCTCTTTGTTAATTTCTGTTAAGGGTTGGTGTTTCCATGATTGGATATTTGACTTACCTGTTAGCCCCTAGTAAAATGCACTGTGTGTGCCAGGGCTGGGGAATCAAATGCTACCTGGGGGCCTACTGCACTGGTTGTGCCACCCGTGAGTAGCCCTGAAAACAGTAACTCAGACCTGCCATTGTAGAGTCTGCGCGCAGTTTGTAACTGCCATGTCGACTAGGCCAGTGCACACACTGGCCGGTCCCTAACCTTCCCTTTTCTAACATGTCAGACATCCTTCAGGTAGGCCCAAGGTACCCCTGTGGGCAGGGTGTGTATGTGGGTATGTGAAAGGTATGACATGTCCTGGTGCGTGTGGCATGCCCTAATAGTAAATTACAGCCAATTTCGTTTTTCAGTATTGCAAGGCTACCAGTTCCCCATAGGATATAATGGGAGGTTTATTTATAACATCTTATAAACATAACTGGCCCAGAGATTTCTGTAAGAAAATAAAATGTAGTATGCCTGAACTGAGAATCTAAAGATGCTTCTTTTAGAGAAGGTGATTTTTACATTTTGCGTTTGATTATACCACTTTTAGAAAGTGGGAATTTTCTTGCTCAGTCATCCAGTGTGCCCCTGCTGGAATGTGGATTGCCTGTCTGGGTTTTGGATGACAGAATAAGGCTGGGGGTCAGGAAGGGCTCCAGATGGACTAGGTAGGTCAGGAAAGGGCTGAATAGACCTGGGCTACGATGGGGTAAGGAGATTTCCTTGCACCTTGAAAGGACCTAGTCTGCCTCTGACAAATGCTGTCTCCACCTCCTGCCAGAAATTTACAACAGAGAAGGCCCAACTGGTTCTGGCCGGGCACAGACACCCTCTGCCTGAAAGATCAATGGATTTTTGGACATAAATACGGAAGTGGTGAGACTCTCCAAGGGCCTGAGGAAGAGCTTGCCCTCTGTTCACAAAGTCTCAGGAACAGCAAAAACTTCAGGTTCTCCAACCCGCAGCACTGGTGACTGTGTATTTTGTGCTGCAACCCGAAGAATGGTACTTAACGGCATCTAAGACAGCCCTGCCGACCCCGTGTCCTGAAGGCATCGCAGAGGGCACTGCCGCAACACCTCACTCTGACCCTGGTCTCAGCAACTACGCCTGCTGATGCCATCACTGAGCCGTTGCTCGCACCACAATCTGTGGGCACCGCACACTGCACCGCCTTGCTTCACGCCAAAGCTTTGACACCGCAGAGGGCACTGCTGCTGCACCGCTACCCTGATCTCACGATGACGCCTGCTGATGCCATCACCAAGCTGCACCGCCTTGCCTCACACTGAAGCTTTGGCCCCCGCAGATGGCACCACCACAATGCCGCACCAGGACCATGGTCTCACTGACGACGCCTGCTGGTGCCATCACTGAGCCGCTGCTCACACCACGACCTGTGGGTCCGCACTCTGCACTGCCTCTCTACACGATGACACCGTGGCCTTCCTGACGCCACCACTTCCCACCAAAATCGATGCCTCTGCTTGCACCGTGGTTCAGGGCTACCGCTTATAAGTTACACAATGCACCTCCCTCATCAGACACCACAGCCTTGGCCCACCGACGCCGATGTCATCAACTCTAATTCATCAGCCGACGACAACGCTTCAGCAACGACAATGCCGCTACTTGCACCGTTACCTGCTAGCACCATGACGAGCACCACCTACATCTCGCACTGCGACCCTGGTCTCACTGACAACGCCATCTGATGCCACCACTGAGCCGCTGCTCACACCGTGACCTATGGGCACCGCACACTGCACCGCTGCACTTCACACCGCAGCATCCAACCCCTGTTGGCGCCAGCACTCTGGATCCCATCAGAAAGGAGCTCAACCTGCAACGTGAATGACTTCAAGGGCCCCATCACCCTGCATCTCTGAAAGGTACTGTTTGCGGGTCTTCTCGGCACCGTAGTTGGCCTGCGACCCCGCAGTCAGCCAGAACTGTTTTGGGATTTGTTGTTCACAACACCGTGAGAGTCCTGGACGGAGCTATCGACATCCAAGAACTCTTTTTAAAGCATATGTTGATAAGTGAAGATTATGAAGTGTAGTATTGTGGATTTTTATCGTATTTGGTCTTGTCTTAAGTATATAAACATTGGATATTGTTCTAAACTGGTGTGGTGTCCTTCTGTAGTTCGTACACTGTTTTACTGTTGGTTATGTGCGAATGCATTACATACTGCCTCTAAGATAAGCCTGGCTGCCTGTGCCAAGCTACCAAGGAGGGAGCAGGGGTTATTTTAGAAGTGTAACTCCATTATTCTGACTAGAGTGATCGTTTCTGCCTCGCTTTGGCGCAAGTCTCAGCTAGCCAGAAATCCCATTTCTAACATTAGATATGCTTGCAGAGCATTTTGAAATGCAGACAAGATACAAGACACTTACGTCCTTCATTGACACTTAACTGCAGCTAAAACCTTTAGGCACATATTAAAGATGAAATAACTATTCAATGGGTTAAAAGTGTGAAACCACTCTACCTGGTGCCGTTTCACCCATTTTCCCACTTTTTGCTGTTATAGCGATGTAGATTTATAATAGATATTGGAAGTTATATTTGCTTGGAGGTCTAGTGGATAGACCGGAGGCAAGATGGCGGCCGCTTAGGACGGCCGGGCAGCAGTGTAACTGGAGAGATGCCGGCTTAACACTATGCGGTAACCGGGATTGAGAAACTACAACCACGCAAGACCCGTGTATCGTAGCCTGAGCATCGTAAGGGCTAGAGGGAAAGAAAAAAAAAAAAATCGCCGTATGCCCCTTACCTGTCATCGGCCGCTCAGGCGGCTTCTACGGGAGCTAACACAGACCGCAAGGAGGATTACGTCAGGAGGCGTAACAGGGGCAGGTCTGTTTGCGGAGCTCTCGGAGTTTGCCGAGTGGAAGCGGAGTTCACGAAGCGGGCGGCGCTTGCTTCTCAGGATCCGGCAGAGGCATTCAAAATCTAAGCGGACAAGCGCGCATCTGCAAATAGAAGGCAAGAAACTATGGAGCACTCTGGAAGCGGCAACAGAGACTGAGGAAAGCGACTGGGACAATAAGGCATGCGGTAAGGAGCAGTTTGGGGACAAGGAGAGGAGGAAAGAGATTATGGCTCCGAAAATGAGTGCTAGTGCCAAAGCAGCTGCGAGAAGAAAAGCTGCTGCTGAACAGGCAGAGTTATTGTCTGAAAGGGAGGGAGATGGAACTAAAAGGAAAAACCAAAACCAAATATCCCCTACTAAAAAAACATTACAGCAACAAGGAGCAGCTAAGGCTAACCATGGCACTACCCCAATTTCCAATATCTTCCAAAAAATAAGCAAAGACAAAGAATCTAACAGCGAGGCTCTGGAGGCAGGGTTAATAAAGAGTGATAGCCCGAAAGGAAAAAAGATGGCCGCTCAAGGAGTAGCTTTACCTGCTCAGATCATTGACTCTGCAAATAAAGAGGGGCACAATAAAGGGAAGGCGGAGGTAGTGGAAGAAATTGAAACAACTACTAAGGCTATACCAGGCCCGGAATCTGATATTCTTCTCCAAGCGTTGGAAGAGGAACTGGAAGAGGAGCCCATTGAAAATACAGAAGATAAAAAGGAAGTCCCTAGTGAGGCTTTCTTCTCACTCTCAGAGGGGGGGGAATGGTCAGACGAAGATGAGGGCAGCTTGGATCGAGAGGATAGTGGTTCAGCCACCGACAGTGAACCTGATAAGGAAGAAGACATCCCTCCGACAACTGCTGTAAAATCCAATATAGGATCAAGAATGTATGGACAGAGACGAGATCACCCGATGTCTAACTCCCTAGCAGAGAGCCCTGGAGGGGAGGCAGCACAAATGTCTCTTCTGGAGGTAATACACCAGGAAATAATTGCACATAGAGAAGAGGCCCGACAGGAAAGTCGCAAATCACAGGCTGCGGTCAGGAAAATACAAGGAGCGGTAAGAAAATTGGCAAAAGTGTGTACGAATCTGGGAGAACGTGTCACCAACCTAGAAGAAAGAGTGGTCTCGGCAGAAGCAGGGACGGCAGCTGCCTCTAGCAAAGTAGATCAACAAGGTGAACAGATGATTGATGTGCAGTGGAAACTTGAGGCGTTGGAGAATAGATCACGGCAGAATAACCTTCGCATACTAGGGATACCGGAGGGTTCAGAAAATACGGACACAAGGGCCTTTGTAATAAAGTTGTTTGAACATGCCTTCACTGAACTGAAGGGATGGGATTGGGCGAAGGAGATTCAGAGGGTACATCGTATTCCCTTCAAAGTCCATAAAAACGCCAAGGAGGGAGACAAACCCAGAGCGATTTTAATATTTCTTGGAAATTATAACCTGAGGCAGGCAATTTCAGAGAAGGCAAGACCGGACTTAAAAAAGAATGTTGACGGCTTCTCCTTCTTTGTCCGGCCGGATTTTTGTCATGTCACGGTGGAGAGACGCTGGAGACTAAGACAGATGATAAAACCATTTCAAGACAAGGGTATGCAAGCATACCTAATCAATCCGGCACAGTTGAAAATAATTAATGGGGGGAGAACCTTGTATTTCTCCTCTGAAATGAAAGCAAAGGAGTATCTAGATACACAAGGTTCTTAGGCTACTCCACAGATGTGAGCAGGAAATGTTATGGTAGATATAAGTAAAAGGCTATAAAATGCAAATCAGTAAAGAACGGGTAGGGTGTGGAGTGGTTGGTGCACAGGGTGGAGGAGACAAAAGGGTTACAGGTACTATGATGGTCTTTGTATAAATCTCTTCAGTTATCACTGCGAACCATCACATGCACAGACCGGTTGGTCTGAGCGCCTCTGAAAAGGGGTGGAAGGGGGTGAGAGGAGGGTGTGATGGAGGGGTTGAAGGGGGGGAGGGGAGGGGAGGGGATGGGGGAGGAGGGGGGGTGGTGGGGGTGGCGGAGGGGTGCAAAAAAGAAACAATTTTGAGATGGAAAAGGGTCTGATATCGGTATATAGTAGATTCATGGATATAGTCAGGCTGGAAGTAAAAACTGTCAATAATGTCATACATTAAGATATGTACTATCAACGTAGGAGGCCTAAATGATTGGAAGAAACGACAGAGATTGAGCCACTTTGTTAAGTTTAACAATATTGACGTACTGTGTATACAAGAAACCCATCTGCCTTGGGCTAAAAGGAAACTATTGAATATCCCCGGATATAGCTTGCTAGGCTGCTCGTCACAAACGTCTTCAATAAGAGGGGTGGCCATTATGGGGAAATGCAATCTGGGAGGGGTGAGACGTACTAAAATGGACGGCTCCGGTAGATGGGTTTTGGTCGAGTTGGACCTAGGCATCACATTGTGTGTAATTTATGGAGCAAACGAAGATGAGCCAGCAGTATTTGACGAGCTGGAGGAGGAACTGGCTAACTGGGGTACCCCTTTGGTGTTATGTGGTGATATGAATATTTCGGTTAATTGGAGGCAAGTAGGTAAATATATAGGACGCAAGCAGAAGGTATATAGAGCATTAAGCTCTCTTCTACGGTCTCATGGTCTGTCAGATGTTTGGTCGGAAAAAGTACCTGGGGATCCGGGTTATACTTATTTTTCATTTCCAGCTCAAAAATACTCTAAGTTGGATTATTTCTTTGTCTCTACGAGAGAATTATGTAAAGTTAGAATTACTAAGTTACCAAGAATAGTCTCGGATCATAATCCCCTGATAATGACATACAAAGTAGATAATATACCTAGGAGAACAACTAAATGGACATTTGAAAGGAAACTTTTAAAAGATGATAGATTTGTTAAACATATAAAACAGTGGGCGAAGGAGTTTTTCGAAATAAATAGATATAGTTCATCCCGGAACGGGGTATGGGAAGCCTTTAAGGCATCTTTAAGGGGGGAGACGATCAGCTGCTCCGCAAGACTAAGGAAGGAGGATAGAAACAAGGTTGAAAAGCTCATCTCAGAGTTAGTAATATCAGAGAATCGGCATACAGAGGAAATAGGATTAGGCAATGATGGGAGTGAAACAGCTAAAAATATGGCGTTGATCAAGGGAGATATCTTAAAAGTAGTCACGCAAATGGAAACTAGAGATTATCAGACGTCTCGAGCAAAACGATATGAGACAGGTGAACAAGCCGGTAGAGCACTAGCGTTGCGCATAGGCAAGATTCCAACAAAAATAATATCCAGAAGATTGAAGAGAATGGAATAGAATATACGGATCCAAGAGAGATAATGGGTGTTTTCCAAAGATTTTACCAAAAACTATATGATCAGGACGGCAGGTGGGCACCATCTAGACAAGATTCCGGATCTGCCTACCCAACATTAGATGATAAAGATAGAGAGCAGCTGGAGAAAGACATTTCCCTAGAGGAGATTAGGATAGCATTACAAGATCTTGCAGCAGGCAAAGCTGCAGGTCCAGATGGGATACCTATAGAGGTATATAAAATTCTAGGGGAGGAAATTTTGCCTGTACTTCTAGACCTTTTTAACGGAATAATATGCTCAGGGAAGATCCCAGACTCATGGAAACAGACTAATATTGTGGTCTTCCATAAAAAAGGCAAACCTGAGGAAAATCCGGGCTCTTATCGGCCAATATCATTGATAAATGCGGATACCAAACTGTATTCTAAGGTGTGGGCAAAGAGGCTGGGGGGATTTATTGGTCAACTTGTCTCTCCATGGCAGCACGGGTTTGTCCCAGGGAGAGGCACGACAGATCACACCTCGCGGGCGATCTCGTTGTTTGATGCGACGGCTGTCATGGGGGGAGAAATGGCCATGATCCTCCCAGACGCTGAAAAAGCCTTCGACCGTGTGGTCTGGGAATTCCTGTGGGAGGTTTTGGTTAGTAGAGGCTTCGGAGAAAAATGTAGGAAAGCAATAAAAGCTATGTACATAGATCCAGTAGCTAGAATTACAACTATGGGACTACAGTCAGAGGAAGTGGTAATTAGGAGAGGCACTCGTCAGGGATGTCCTTGCTCCCCTATACTCTTCTCACTTTACATTGATCCATTAATAAGAAAAATTTTAGATTCAGATCAAATCTCCCCGGTTATATTAAATGGACATTCTACCAAATTATTGGCTTATGCGGACGATTTGGCAATAATTACTACCAACCCGCAGACGGCTATAATAGAATTTGGACTTCGTTCTGGTTATAAGCTGAATGAAGAAAAAACTATAATAATCAGTACTAATAATATATATAAAGCCGATCGAAGGTATGTGGAATCAGCAGTCTATCTTGGGGTGAGGATCAATGCGAATGTGGAGAAAATTATACAAGAAAATTATGTACCCCTGATTACAACAATAGATAAAGAGCTAAGAAGAATAGACGTTTTACATTTATCTCTGATTGGTAGAGTGAATGTTTTGAAGATGTCCATGTTTCCAAAAATACTGTACCTTTTTCGAGCCAAACCTCTGCTAGTAGAAGAGGGTCTCCTGAAGAAAATGGAAGCTGTTTTCTCACAATTTGTGTGGCAATATGGGAAAATACGTAGATCTTTGGCTCGACTATCAGCACCATTGGAGGGAGGGGGTTTGACTGCACCAAATTTAAGGTTGTATCATTGGGCTTGTCTAATATTGCAAATGAATGTGCTGTTTAAATATGATGATATTGATGTATTGAATGACTTAGCTAGAACCCCTACAATCTATGAATTACTAGTAGGTAGAAAAGCAGTGGGTTTACTTACTCGAGAAATAAACTGTAGGTATTTTAAAAGGGGTAAAAGCAGAGTGATGTTGAGTGCCTGGGGCACATGGAAATCAATAATGAGGTATCTGAAGATTCCGAAAATTAATAGTATGATAGATATATGGCAGTCAAATCCTTTCGTGCACCTTGGACAGAACAGTAATAGTAGGATATGGAAGGAATCGGGGATTAAGTGTCTGGGTGATGTCATGTTTGAGGATGAACTACTGGGATTCGACGTGCTTCAGCAAAAATTTGGCATACCTGCTACTCAATGGCTTTTATACAGGCAGTTGGAACAAACAGTTAAATCTATTAGACCCAGGATTGTAATTCAGGAGCTTAACCCAATTTTGAAGTATATTATGAATGGCGGCAAGAGGATTAAAATTGGCTATAGTTATCTTTTGCAGAGTTTGGGGGATGACATTGGACAAATTGAATCAGATTGGGCGGAAAGAATTGGGGATTCAGATATAGATATTGATTTTGCCCTTGCAATGAATAAAAAGATATTAAGAGCTTCAAATTTAAAGGCACAGCATTATAAGACTATTTTTAATTTATATTACACGCCTGC
Source organism: Lissotriton vulgaris (assembly GCF_964263255.1). Classification (NCBI taxonomy): domain Eukaryota; kingdom Metazoa; phylum Chordata; class Amphibia; order Caudata; family Salamandridae; genus Lissotriton; species Lissotriton vulgaris. Next base: position 1,410,376,088 of record NC_141691.1, on the reverse strand, counting down.
TAAGTTGTTCAAGTGGGGTAAGAGAGAAAATGATAGATGCCCTAGGTGCGATCAAGGCCCTGCAGATTTACCTCACATGTTTCATAATTGCCAGAATCTAATTCCTGTTCATAAAGAAATTGAAAGATTTTTAACGGGGCTGCTAGAGCAACAGATCACTCTATCCCCTACCCTTTTTTTGATCGGCAGGGATGAAAGCCTAAAGTTAGAGTATGAGGTTGAAGCATTTATTTTTATATCTATGGCTGTTTTGAGGATTTTAATATCGGCTGGTTGGAAAGACCCTGTAGCCCCTACCTTGCAGATGTGGTTAACTAAACTGCTGGGAACCCATAATATTGAGGAATGTTTGTATGATTTTAAGGGAAGGAGGTTGAGGGAATTTGGTAAGAAGATTTGGGCTCCGCTGAAAAACTGGAGAGAAACTAGATGAATAAGAATTTAAAGATTAAGTTGTGATACTGAATGTATTCCCTTATGTATTATTGTTTGAAACAATTTTTGGCTTTTTTGATTCCTACGATTGTATTATAAGATGTCTTTTGTACTTTGAAAACCTGATTTTATCCTGTTAAATTATGAATTTATGTGATACCCGGAACCATCTCAATAATTTTTTTTTTTTAAAAAGGAAGTTATATTTGCTTTATCAAATCCACAGTTTGGATCCCAGAAGTCTTTGACACCCAATCTAAGAGCTGTTGAGGGCAGACATATTTGTCTCAAAACATCCCACACTGACAACGAACGACTGATCCAGTGGCATAATGCAAAATTATGAAGTCACCCTGCAGAATGTGAGATGTTATGTTGACAGCCCCCCTGTGGCACATTTTCCTTGTTAGTCCTGAGCATACCTTTCAAAAGGTGAGCTTGGTGCTAAGAAGTAGAGTGCTTGTATTAGATCGAATGGTCTGCTCCTAGGGCAGCTGCAAACTCCTGCTGCCCTGGGGGCAGCACATTCAAGTGAAACACAGAGTGGCTTTGAAGCAGCCGCTCTGTGTTTCACGTTTAAGAGGGGTGAGAAATCCTCTTGCAGGTGAGTTCAGTGAGTGGCTGCAATTGCCAGCAAGGGGAAATCCAGGGGTCCATAGTACCACCTTCAGCCCCTCCACAGGGCTGCCATCATGGATCGCATTTAGAGTGTGCCACTTTTTAGGTTACGCATTGTCAGTGTGCATCCTGACAGATTCTTCACCTTTGCTCCTGTGTCTATATTATGGCAGGGGCACAGAGGTACAGAGATTCCCTCATTCGCATGGTTCTCCGCCCCATGAAAATTAAGGAAAACCCTCTGATGATAGCACCAGTGCTATATGAGAGCCAGCACTTTATGTATTACACAAGGGGTTACACAAGTGTCTGCGGTCCCTTCTATAACACCAAAGAGCCCCAGGGGCAAGCAAAGTGGGCAGAAACAAAAAGTTGTGCCCCTATGGCACTTTTTATAATACGACCCCTGGAGTCAGTTTAGAACTAGACTTTCACACCAGCTCTCATACCAGTTGCCAGAAAGAAAAAGGTGCCTGGTATGGAAGAAATTTTCTAATCTATATATTTTACTTTAAATTGAATGAACAGCTGTACTTGTCAGGTGGCTCACAGAGAGCTCTACATCAGTGCACAATGTAACAATCAAAGCACAAAATGTCAAATAGCTGTTAAAAAAAGAATACCAAATACACAAACGTTTGCAACTAAGACATGTATTTATTGAAAAATGCCTTTAACTAACTTGATGAGAATAAGATAGTGTAAGCAGTGCTTAAAAACAGTGGAAGAAAATTCCAAAACCTTTAGTCGGCGTCAGAGAAGGCCCGCATTAAAGTTTGAATATAAAACATACTCTATTTTTTATTTTGAAAATGCTGCTTAGGAAATGACATAGAAGGATATAAATTGTACAGGTTTTCTAGTTTAAGAAGAGAAAAAACTTATATTTCAGATTGTTTATGTGCAGGAAGGGAGACCATCTTGCACACAAACAAAACAATCATCATAGTGACACAGGCATCCTTGCACCATGATGCAAGGGTGCCTTCATTGGGGCATGGCAGCTACTTGTGCACCAGGGCAGGGGAGAGAAAAGGGATTTGTCATATCCTTGTAGATAAGACGCATCCCTGTGCTTTGGAATTAACACAGCGGTGCAGCCAAATGACTTGCAGCACTGTGCTTAGTTAATTCTTTGTAAATAAGGACCTGAATGTTTTTAGGCCGGCCCATCGTAAATAGAATATAAGGAAACACTCCCAATTTGTAAGTCTTATATTATTTAATACTGTTTTCATACCTTTAGTACAAAACACTCATGGGATCAAAAGAATCCAAGGTCTGATAATTTCAAGAGAGTAGTGCACTGTCTTAAAGGGCCTGATTATAAGTGTTCTGCGAAAATGTGCTAAAACTTGCTCTGATAAAATCGGGCATTGAATTTATCTAATGTGATCATTATTGTCTTGTTTGAGAATACCACTACTGCAGCAAAAATCTGCCTTTTGGTAACCAGCGGGACTCTTCCCCTTGTTATTTAAAACCTCGTATAAACTTCTGAAATTTAACAAAATGTATGGTCTTTATCGCATCTTCTAATTAGCAGCTGCAACAAACACCACACCACTTGTAATTAGTATCCCTGCACAAACAGGTGTAAGCACAGTAATAGCATTTTAAACATGGCAGTTGTAACCAGGCCAAGAGAAACTATAGTTTGGCAGCCGAAGAAAGCAGCTGATAAAATGTAGGCCATATAAGTAAGCAAGAGACATTCACCCCCAGTCAAGAGATCTGGGTTAAATCCATCATTATTTTGCTCAGCATGCCACCCCAGTTTAGACCTGACCATATGCAAATCAGTCCTGACCCTGTGCCTCATGGGAACAGTCCAGCCCAAACTGCCAAGCCAGGTCCTCCCTGGACCGAAAACAAGCATCCTAGGACTGGTTTCGGGTTATCACCCCTCTCCAGCCAGGACAGCTTGATTCCAGTGGCACAGTGAGTCCAGGACCCATGTCTGGGCATTCCTTGTTCATGGTAAGCAAAAAAACAATGGATTTAGGCTCAGATCTCTGTACTGGGGTGAATGTATGACATTGTTCTGCATTCTGTCCATCAATTGTTCTTTTTGCATTTGTCATCCCGAGTGGGACGGGTATGCCCAGACTTGGGTCCCTTGCTCTCCCTGCTACTGGAGTCAAGCTGTCCTGGCTGATGGCTGTAAGCCCGAAACCGGTCCTAGGATGCTTGTGTCCAGTCAAGGGAGGACCTGGCCTGGCAGTTCAGGCTGGACTCTTCCCATTGGGAGCAGGGTCAAGACGGATTTTTATATGGCTGGGTCCAAACTGGAAAGGCATGGTGAGTAAAAAAACGATGAATTTAGGCCCTGATCTCTGTACTGGGGTGAATGTATGACATTGTTCTGCATTCGGTCCGTTGATTGTTCTTTTTGCATTTGCCATGTAAGTAACACAAGTTACTTTACATTGACTATGAGCTTCATTCAACAAGCAAGCGATACAGAGAAGCACGAATGGGGGAAATCTGTTCCTATTTCTTCGTAGTCACTATGAGATAAACAGCCACGTTTAAGTTGCCTCTGAAAGGAAGAATGGTATATTCCATTGGGCCAGTTAGAAGAGTGGTCTCTGTGTGAATATGCTCATTACATATTTGCACCCAAGGAGGCTGTGTTCAAAATTAGGCCTTTGAGACTCTTTGGGTAAAGTGTGCCCAGCTAAAAAACTTGGAATCAAGAGGGAAAACAAATGGTTAAATCACGTTGACAATCAAGGGGTTGGCAGCATTTTTAGCTTGATTTGAGATGATGGATTCAACCTAAAGATATGCCACCCTGCAAAACAGGTGAGCAAATTCTGTGTTGGTTGGATTGGATTTTAAACTGTCAGAAAACACCCAAGCATTGTTCAGGACCCGCAGGTCTGAATTGGATGGGTATCCTCTTCTGACAACACCATTAGTTATAATGGATGTGTCTGTCAGAATATGGTTTGTTGATGCCAAGTTCAGCTACAAGATCTTCCAACAGCTCTACATAATGATTATAGATGGAGTAGGATTGAAATCCTGGGTCGCCTACCATCACACTGGCAGAGACGATGGAATGGAAGAACTCATTTTGACATACAGATTGCATCCAATAAGGAAGGAGGACAATCAACCAACAATCTCACCTTTCAAACCCCTGCACGAGGATGGTAAATTTACCAACACTCAGAGGGCAATTGTACACAAATTGGATGAAAAGATGAAAAATATGAGCGGGCATGGGTTGCAATCTCACCGCTGCGACACTGGGATTTGCCAGATGAACAAGAATGTTATAATTTATTACTGTGGACTTGCAATTGGTGAGCTGCCAACTTTACAATAAACAACTCTCACCTCACCAGTCAGATATCCAGTTGTGATGATTAACAAATATTAAGGGAAGAATGCCCCCTTATCCTGAGAACCTTCCTGGATCTCTGGGAGATGACAAAAATAGGACCCCATCTCCAGGTCCTCGTATAAAAAGAATCAAGCTCACCCAGAAACAAGAACAGAAAAATGCTGGGAGGGATTGTGGTTGGTGAGGACTGTGACAAGAGAAGGGAAAATCAGAGTAAAGAAAATTACTTGTAACTTACTAAGTATTACTTCCATGAAGATCTAAACATTCATCTGAATCATGCACCACAATTCTGTTTCTCCCTTAGTTCAGATGTATTTGCATACCCGAGTAAAACAAAGATAGTGGTAGGATACTGTGTGGACCTCACAGTCAAACTGAAGTGGGTCCTAGAATGATGAGAGCAGCACCATGCAACTATGAACTGTTCACTTTCAGGGCACAATTATGCCATGGTTCTAGCCACACAATGCAGAGAACTACCAATGTGCCTTCTAATGAATGTAGGCAGAACCTTGACATGCGGTCAATACCTATAATCTTTTATGAAAGGATGAGGGTGGTTTCGATTTTATGTAGCCTTTACTTACTTTAACCTCTGGCCCTGCTCAGACATCCAGTCATATCTCTCAGAAATTGGCAGAGGCACTCAACAGGCAATCCCACCCCCTTTCCTTTTTATCAACTTTTACTTCATAAGACAAGTATGATTAAGTTATTCCGCCTTACCCAGATCTGTTGCCAGAAATCCTTTAGAAACCTATCGGTGAGGTTTGGCAATGTCACAGACATTGGAATGATCAAAATGAATACATAAGATGCACACAAGCTTAATGTCACTATTGTGTCACCTGGTGGGTTCATCATTGTCATTGTTGATAGTCATTTCAACATCTGTGCCCAAAATGTTAGGTTATTTCTCGTAATATTGAAGTGAAGGAGATTGTACCCATCAAGAATCCTGTTGCCCTCATATGAGATACTTACTTCAGTGAAACCCTAAATCCGGAACTGTTTTGCCTGTGGATACACCTATAGTGGTTGACCTCTTTTACTTTACCAAGGCTTTCAACATGAGTGTCTAAAATTCCTTCCTGTTAAGTTCACCACTCAATGTTACCAATATCATAGGTACTGACATTTTTGAGTTTCAGAGTTAATAAAGACTGTGGTTTCCCTAAGAAATGTGGCTGTAAGGGTGAGGGGGGGCTGGAATTTCACCTAGGAATGTCAGCTTGTTTCTGAAGCTGAAATGTCTGGATAATAATATGCAGTTTGTTGGGGGAACACGCATGAAGCTATTTTGCGATAGCAAAATGGCCTTTTCCAATGCATGAAAGATTTTTAGATTAGCAATTTAGGTAATCGTAATATTTTGAGATTCCCTAAATTGCAAATGCAAATAGGGAATCACAATTTGTGATTACCTAATGCTCATGCAAAAAGCCTTTCCTAAATGTGAGTTGTGCATTTAGGAATCGTTACTTAATATCAAATTCAAGTTGATGTTAACCCTGTGCATACTTGAAAAATTCACAAAACTGCATTTTTCAAAGTGCCATGTAGTGCACACATGCCCCTATGGCATGTTTGTGCCTTATATATGTGCACCTTTTTTTTTAGGGGCACCTCAGGGGGGCCCTAGGCCCCCGGGCACCCTTGCCTTTGCATTACCTAATTTGGGATTACCAATTAGGTAATCGCAATTTAGGTAATTCAAGACCATTCTCAACTATGGGCCTTGAGGCCCATAGGAAAGAAAGGAGTCGCAATTGCAAATAGCGATTCCCTAATTGCATTTGAGATTCTTAAGGAATCGCAATTAGAGAATCGCTACTTGCTGTCTCTTTTGTTGCATTTCATTTTGCGATTACCAAATAGTGATTTCTAAAAAATAGCTAATTGGTAATCGCAAAATGAAACTTTCATGCATGTGCCCCTTGATGTTTGCATGGTTCTCATAACTGGGTTCATAAATGGAGTTGCCAGCCCATCAGAATTAAGAGGCCAATCTGAATGCAAGCCTAATTCAGAGTGGCATGCTTAACGAAGATAAAATTGGTATTGTGTCTTCGGTGTACATTTTAAACGAGTCCTATATGCCTACTCTTAGTTTTCATTCTACAGGTGATCGCAGTCATGCTAGAATCTTGCCTCTGACATAAATGTGTGAAGTTGGTGGTCCTAATTTACACAATTTGTTACAATTCACTCACGTACGAGGTCCTCCTTTGGAATGAAGACAATAGCCATGTAACTATCCAAACAGAGGACTTACTGTTGGGCAAATAAATCAACAGTGGATTTATTTCACAGTACCTTAAGCAAAACAAAATAAGTACTGAAGCCTCCTCTTAGTTTTAATTCTACAGGTGATCGCATTCATCCTAAAGGCTTGCCTCTGAGATAAATGTGAGATGTAGGTAGTCCTAAATGACAAAATCCCCCATAATGCTGCTTAAGTTTCAACAGACCACTTGCACTGCAGAACAAAATTCCCAATTGCGGAAATCACCATCATAGTCTTTCCTTAGATGATCAGATTAAAACAGCAGTGTAGAAATTAATTGAAATGTCAATATGCAAAATGAACAAAAGTGCACATTTGTTCTAGGAAAGGAGCTGGCTAATGTAAATTAACAGAAAGTACGAAAGGTAGGTCTGTAGGTCTCTAGAATGCAGTTCCATAATATCTATTTTAAAAGTACTGCATCAACCATTAGTGAGATCCTTTTTGATTGAAAAAGATAAGGGCAAAACCAACAAGTCGCACTACACAAACAGGGTTCGTGTGCTCAAGCTCAACTATAAATCCCTGCAGAATGGCAAGTGACCAAAATGTATTGTCGGGAAATGACAACTTCCTTTTAGTCTCACCCTTTTCTGGCCTACATTGTTGCCAGCCTGACGGCTGACGTATAAGTCAGTGGAAACAGAAAGCAGTCAAATGGAATGCTACGCACAGCCTTTGCTTCAATCTTTAGCTCCTACCCTGACATGCACTAATGATTCTGGGAGCCAAGAGTTTTAAATAATCCAACAGTAAGAAGGAGCAATCCTAGGTATTAAGAAATGTTTTGAACTATGCATGTATGCAAAAATATGAAAGTAAATACAAATAAGCTTTAACAACAGTGGAAATGCAGAAAATCAGGGGCACCTACATTGCATACAAGGAATAGACAGATCCAGAGCCAGTAGAGTCATTTATACATAACACCGGTCAAGTATGCTTATAAGCAAACACAGTAAAGATAAAGTGCCCTTACATAAGCAAAAACGTAATTTAATTTACTCTTGAATAATTTGCACAAGTTCCGAAATTTCATGTTACACTTGTAATGCGAAATTCCCCAAATTATGCAATTCATGGTAACATTTAACCGCATAAGTGCCGTTTGCAGTTCAACTTTACAGCGAACACAGGGGAACAGCAGGACTCGAGCAGCTGCTGTTTGTGGAGCGTTTTGTTTTTGCTCTATTGTAAGCGCGAAATGTGTACTCACATCAAAATTGAGTACAAAACGCATTTTGCTTTTAAGTGTGGCGTTCAATGTCAGATTTACATATTGAGCAATTACACATGATTTTGTGTGATTTTGCCGAAGATTCTCATATTTACATGAAAGCAAATTGAACACATTTTGCATATCTCTCCTCTAAAGGAAATTAACATAGAGTCTGACCATCTAATAGAAGAATTGCTCCATTCGAATTATGAACTACTGTTTGAATATGAAAGACTCTTTCGTGCTTTTGAGCCTTCTATACACTATAAACAATTTTTAAGGAACAGCGAATAATAACTTACCAACGCAAAAGTCACAAATGGCTAAATTGAAAAGAAGAAAATTGCTATGATTTTTCAAGCTTTTGTCAGTCACAAAGGCGAGTATAACTAGGGCATTCCCCAGAACTATGACAGAGACCATAAAGGACATTAAAACCCCCAATGATATCAGCGTTGCGCCTGAGAATTGGTAGACATCATTGGGAGTGAATGGAGAAAGACTAACTTCATCCAGGGGTGGTGTTGAATCTGAGATGAAGAACGTTGGGGTGATGCTAAAGCTTGAAGTAGAAAATTCCTTATCCATGGTTTGGGCATGAAAATAAGCCCTCAGCGATTGATAGCTCAAGAGACGATTTACAAATCAGCTGCTTCATGATAGATATGTAAAAATAAGTAATTCTGCATTTTCAATAATTTATGCTAATTCATTGATATAAAATGTTGCGTTTAAATGCACTAAATATTAAAGAAAAAGGATGTAATTGTTCATCTTTCATATAAGGCAGTATACAGGGCTCCCAGTAGCAGCTAAAGGGCGCATTTCATGAGCCAAAGAAGCTCGGTCTGCCATTCTGTCTACCGAAGCATAACTGTTTGGAAGGACGCTTTTTATATAAAAATCCAGCAAATCCCTCAAGTCTGCAGCATTATAGATATAATTGCATGCAGCAAAGCTCATTAACTCATTATCACATTGTTAGCGTTAACATGCTCTACTTCGACTAGCTATTTGAACATGAGGTCTATTTTGTATAATTCGCTCACTCAGCAAAGGCTTTTCGACCCTTTGCATGTTGACTCTCTGAAAACCAATGATCCCTGGAGATTTAGGCATGCAACAAATAAAGATAGCTATACACTGCCTTAAAATAACTCATGTTCTGTGTGAGATTGAAAAGGTTTAATTCAAAGTCGCAAATACTTTTTATGGCACTCTATGTAAACAATCGAAAAAAGTCAAATTTTACTGCATTAAACTTATTTGTTTAGTTTGTATTCATTTAATCTAGGGAAAATTAACTCTGGACTTTCTATAGTTTAACATTTTCCCTATTTTTGCTTACACTGGAGTGGGTTGGGTATAGTAGTTCTAACCCCTCAAAATCCAAAACTTTCTCTTCTGTTGCTCAGGATCTGGTAAGAACACTAAGGGGGAGATTTACCTACTTTTCAAGTAGCGCACTGTAGCAGCTACAAATGCTGCGCTGCGCTACGTGAAAAGGAGAGAGGAGCAGAGCGTCCTATTTACTAAAATAAGACACTCTCCGCTCCTCAGTACCGCTGGCACTGAAATCAGCTTCCATGCGCCATGGAAACAGCTTTGCACCATAGTGCAAGGGTGTCTCCTTGAGTCTAGCATAGGTTTTGAACTGGAAGGGTACCCTTACAGTACAAAATACTATGCTGAGACTCACTTCAAACCTTTTCCCTCTTTCATGTGTCTTGTACAGTTCTCCTTTCTTGTGCCTACTTGAAAAGGGCTCAGTGTTCTCACGCTAAGCCCAATCTACTTCACTTAGTAAATTGAGTTTAGTGTGAGACCTTAGGTGGTTGCATGGGAACGCCCATGCTCCACTCTTGGCACACCCCTGAGGCGCAAAGTAATCCAAAGCAGCGCTATGCACTGTTTCACATTACATTTCTGTTATTTCCAGCACTAAACAAGTTTAGTGCTAGAAAGTAAATTGGCAAAAAATGATTTTGCGCCAATTTGCGTCACTTTTGTGACACAGACATGGCACAAAATCTTAGTAAATCTCCCTTTGCATATACGATCTTTCCAAAGTGTAACACTTTCCCTACTGAGAGCAGTGGGAGTAGTGAATTGGACCCCTCCAACTCTTTCTTAATCTGATTAAAAAAATAAATATATATATATATATATATGCTGTGCATATGACTAAGAGGTGTGTTACCTTGAAACGCGTTATGCTTTTCTGCCGTAATAAAGGATTTTCAAGTACGCTGGTGTGGCCGGTTTCACGCTGCTGAGGTCTGCGCGTGTGCTTTGACTGGATTTATAAGGTGCTTGACACACCTGATACCGGCCCCAACTCGCAAGGAAGGGCGCTTTGCTTGTCAAGATTTTGTGAGAAACAAACTTGAGCGCCCGCCGGCTGAAACGATCGTCAAGGAAAGGGCTGATGGGAAGAGGCTTTGTTGAGAAGCCCGCCTCACCCAGGAGTTGAACTTTTGAATTTGCCAGAGTTTGCAAGGGTTTTCCATGAAGCACGGCGTACAGACGAACTTTTCTGAGGCAAATAAGAACCAGCTAAAAACGGGATAGTTGCAACATTTTCCAGTGTGACTCTGACCATCACATGTAGCCGCAAAATGGTACTTTAACGGAGAAAGGCTTTTCAAAGTGTCGGAGAAGCGCTGTGAAAGTCTGCCAAAATCAACATTGGAGCAAGCTTTAAAATTGGAGTACCAACAAGAGGCATTGTGGGGCATGGAGTCTGAATACTGAGTAATGAAGGTGTACAGCGAGTTAAGGTGAACCTGAAAGTGACTCCAGTGAGTCTCTAGTATTGAACAGTTAAAAAAATAATACAAGTACTATTCCTTAACGCTACACTTTATTTGAAGATGTTTAAACAGACTGCCTCTTTAAGCAAACGGACATTGGTCCTTCTTCAATGTTTAAGTTACGTTTTAAATAACTTATGAACCCACCCTTGATGCTGTGCATATGACTTTGAGGTGTGTTACCTTGAAACGCGTTATGCTTTTTTGCCGTAATAAAGGATTTTCAAGCACGCTGGTGTGGCCGGTTTCACGCTGCTGAGGTCTGCGCGTGTGCTTTGACTGTACTATATATATATATATATATATATATATATATATATATATATATATATACATACATATATATATATATATATATATATATATATATATATATATATATATATATATATATTACCTACTGGCGGTCGCCAGTAGGTATATATAGTTAGGATTTTTTCCCTATGGGATTTCTGAAAATTCTATGTCTAATAACTTTGGCGTTTGTGGACGGAATTGGCTGAAATTTTCTGGAAAATGGCACATTTTGTTTCTGAGCAGCCCCTGAAAATTTGGGGGGTGTTCGGCAAGGGGGGGCCGAGAAAAAAGGGGGGTCCCAAAACGCGTTTTTCCCATGTTAATTTCCATAGGGCGGGTGGCCTCACTTTTAGCCCGAACGGCTGAATGGATTTGCACGAAACTTGGCAAAATTGTAGGGACTGTTAGCCCGATGTGCCTTTGCTAGGTCTCAATATACGTGCTCCAGTGGATTTTGAGAAATTAACGTTCAAAGTAAGATATATATCTGTAACAGCGCTCCGGGTAGCGATCCGGTTCACGTACTTTTCGCGTAACGGAACTTTGCGATGCGAAGCTGATTGGCTTTCCGGTGTCTGTCAACATTCTAAACAGTCCGGAGCGGCCGCCATCTTGTCTCTCGGTAGGATCGAGAGACAAGAGGAGGCCAAAACAAAGGGGGAAATTACCATAAGGGGGCATAGTAGATCCTCGTTGACCCCCTAGGTTTTATGTGGAGGTTTTAAAAGGTCCCAGCAGGGCAAAAAAAATATTTTTTTTTTTTTGCGTGGTGAGCGCCTAGTACGCGAACCGGAAAGCGTTCTGGGCAGCGTACTATAAGGATAAAAGAATGATAGAGTTTTCTAATACTGTGTGTTAATTGTTTGTTGTTTTTGTTGATTTTTTTTTGTTTTCTTTATTTTTAAAGTATTTTTTTTTATTTTGATTGTGTTTCATAATTCATTAAACTTTCTAACATTTCATTGTCAGAAATTTCAAAATTGAATATATTTTGTATTCTATGAGGGTGTAACATGTCCTCATTTTTAAGCAGGATATCCACTGCTTCAACACATTGTAGTAGTTCCTGGTCTCTACTTTGATCCATAAATTCATCAATGTTTCCTTGGCTGCTCTCTTCCAGTACAATTTTAAATTGAACTTGCTGCTCGCCTTCCATTTTGCCTGAAATTTGGATTAAAAAAATATATATTAGTAGAGATAGGGCACTGTTGGGATTAATTTTAGATAGGCAGTTTTTATCAGTGAATTTATCTTTTGGCAGTGTATAGTATCAGAGTGGAAATAGGACTATAAAAAAGTGTATGTGATTTAACCAAGACAAGCCTAACTCCATTCATAACTATAACAGAGAAGTCTATCTAAATCCATAACTAGTACAGAGGGATAGTATATATCTATCAGAAAAAGTCTACCATATTAAGTTATAGTGCACAATATACTTCAGTTTTAAAAATAACAACTTACCTTCACAAACAAGTTGAAGTGTTTAGTAGCTATTCAAATGTGATGTACAACAAGAAGTAGCAGTCAAAATGGCTGTGTTTTCTTCTCTTCCTTTATATATATTCAGGTATATAACCAATCAAATGTCAGGTAATATAAGTAGAAAATGAAAGTAACATTTTCATTGGTTGTCAATTCCAACACTTCAGATGTGTTTTGTGAAGTAATTTACCTCACGGTATTTAGAGAGGTCTACAGGCTTAATGGCTAAATGGAATTTCAATCAAATTTGTGAAAATGAAAGGGATTGTTATGTAGTATGAGCTAATCTATATTTGGTGAGAGTGTCTCCAGTCGTTTTTCTGTGAATTACTTTCCCACCTTTTTTTTTGGACTGCTTCCCGGGAAGCGGTCCGGTCCGCGAACTAGGAGCGTAACGGGAGTCCACCATTTTGTGTTTCGGTCGAATTAAGATATAAAATGGAGGGCAAATAATGTTCAGAATGGGTAGAAGGGGGCACGGTACAAGTATTTTGACCCCCTAGGTTTTCTGAGGGTGGCTGAGGAGGACCATATGTGCGGGGAAAAAACATTTTTTTTTTAAATTTTGCGCGGTTAGCTACCAATTTTTTTTATAATGGGGAGGTAGTTCTGAAAAGAACTTTTTTTTTGATTTTTGTTGTTTTAATTTTTTTTTATTATTTTTCAGAACATTTTTTATATTTTTTTTGTTTTTTCTGAACATTTTGTAATTTTTTTGGTTTTTGGGGGGGAGGGGGAAATAAAAATGATTCATTGAAAGGGGCTCAACAGGAGCAACGAAAAAAAGAAGAATTTATTTTTTGGGGCGTTTCGGGCAAACATGATTATTGATAGCTTTCACTATAAGAGTAATGCTACTTTCTCGGTAGCATATTAATTGGTTGCACCGCACGCACACTTGCTTTACTTCCCCCATGTCCATTTGAATGTTCGGGACCACCTCCCTCGCCTCTGGTCCCGATACTTCTTGGACAACAGATCTTCTCGCCATTGCCGGGGGATTTTGCTGTTCATCACGAAGCTGGGCAGCACTATAATTGTTTGGGTGCCACCTACTCATATGCCTGTGCATCGTGTAATTTCCGAAGCTGTATTTCTTGTCAGTCCCCCTTGAAAGTCGATCGTCGCAAATACGGCAAAACACATATCTGGCATTGACTTTTTTTTGCCCTGCTGGAATTTAAAAAAATTGCCAGATGTAGTTTTCTTTTCTATTGTACCTCCTGGGCTCCTCTGGCAAAAACTCAGGCTCTTCCTCCTCTTCCTCCTCTTCTTGATCTTCCTCTTCTTCTATAATTGCTTGAGCAGGTGGTCCTCTCTTCCCATGAGGAGGTGGAGGTGGTGGTGGGGGTACACTAGCTGAAGCAACTATTGAAGCCATTGCTCAACAATGAAAAAGGGTCTTTCTCTCACCAAGATGAAAGTCAGAGTGAGGAAAGAAGGAGGGGTTTTCATCATTTGGGAAAAGCAAAAGTTCTAAACCAATGAAAAGTGTTAATTTTAGATCACATGACCTAGTATTACATCATTAGGAAACCAAAAGTGAAATGAACCAATGAAAAGTGTTATTACCGAGTCACATGACCTGCTGTGTTTACGTTTCGCGCTTTGCGCCGCTTTCCGGTCCGCTTCCGGGTCCGCTAACTAGGCGCGTCCAATGACGTATTACGCGACAACGCAAAACGTCATGCTAACGTAACAGTTACGCTAAAGGAACGTTTACCGGTTCGCGGACCGAGCCGCGGCTTTAAATTGAGCTAACGGGAAGCTGACCGGTTCGCGGACTGGGAGCGAAACAAAAAATTTTTTTAAAAAAAAATTGTCTAAAAAACATGTAAAATATATTTTAAGATTTAAAGAAGAATACATTTTACAGCTACAGATATTAGCTTTTAAAAAACCATTGAAATTAAATGAAAAAACCATAGGTTATAGACCATATATAGTTAGGAATTTGCATTTACAAAACCTTATAAAATTCACTGAAAAAACCATAGGTTATAGACCATATATAGTTAGGAATTCGCATTTACAAAACCTTATTTTACTCACAAAAAAACCATTGAAATTCCATATATAGTTAGTTGCACTAACTATATATCGCGCACCCGCAATCCACTGATGATGATGTCACATATTACATCATTCATGACCTGGTCAGTGACATCACTGATGACATCACTGATGACATCTCAAATGACATCACTGATGACATCTCAAATGACATCACTGATGACATTACTGATGACATCTCATTTGACATTACTGATCACATCACTAATGACATCATTCATGTGATAATACGATGAACCTCTTCAGACTCTAATATAACCTTAGATACACTCAGTGTAAACAGACACTCACAGACTGTCACTCATCCATGGAGTTACTCACACACCTAGTCAGTCATGCAAAAAATCAATCACCCCTCCATTTCCTCAACTATACAGTTATACACACCTTACTTATTCAAACATATACTAACACATATTTACTCTCTTATACAATCCCTCATACAAGTTCACAATGATCCATACAGCCACTCACACATTCACTGGCTCTTATGCACAGTTATTTATATATGTCAACTCTCACATGTACTGTGTTTTACATATGTACTTACTTTGACATGTAGCACTGAGATATCCATTCACTCACCAATACACTCATGCACACAGTCAACCGCCCATACAGCTGTTTCCACATGCACTTTTGAACCCATACATCTAGTGAATCAACTGCTCACACATCTATGCACAGAGTCATACACCTCCCAGCCACCCACACACACACTCAGTCTCCCATACAAATACTTGGGCAACCAATCAATAACCCATATAGTTACTCATATAGCTACAGATCAACACATGCAGCAGTTTACAGAACAACAGACATAATGATGCACAAATTAAGACAGTTTAGTCACTAACCCATGCACTCAGTGAGACACATTTAATCACTCACTCATACAATCAGTCATGCACCTACTAAATCCTTCATCCAGACACTTATACATCCACTCATTCTTCAATATGTAAGACATATTTTAACTTTACAGAAACATACAGTCACTGGATGTTGTCATCAGTGATGTCATCAGTGATGTCATTTGAGATGTCATCAGTGATGTCATCAGTGATGTCACTGACCATGTCATGAATGATGTAATATGTGACATCATCAGCAGTGGATTGCGGGTGCGCTATATATAGTTAGTGCAACTAACTATATATGGAATTTCAATGGTTTTGTGTGAGTAAAATAAGGTTTTGTAAATGCGAATTCCTAACTATATATGGTCTATAACCTATGGTTTTTTCAGTGAATATATATATATATATATATATATATATATATATATATATATATATATATATATATATATATATATATATATATATATATATATATATATATATATATATATATATATATATATTCACAGGAAAAAAAAACATTGGTTTCAGGGGCGTTATAATTAGCTGGACATTTCACTTGTACAAAACCATTAAAATTGCCCCGTTATAGTTAGTTCAGCTAACTATAATTAGTATGCCCGCAATGCACTGCTGATGGCGTCACATATTACATCACTCATGACATGGTCAGTGACATCACTCATGACATCACTGATGACATCTCAAATGCATCACTGATGGCATCATCCAGTGAATGTGTGTCTTTCAGAAAATGAAATATTTTTTATATCTGTATATCTCAGGGTCGATGGAAGAATAAAAGGGTAAATAGGTGTCTACATGGATATTTTTTGTAAAATTGATTGCATAACTGACTGATTAAGTGTATCTTAGTGAATACATAGGTTAGAGAGTAATGTTTAAATATGTAAATATCTGTTTCAGTCTCTCACTTTGTGTATAAGTGGCTGCATGGGTTGGTGAGTAGCTACATGAGTTTCTATATGGGTTATTAGTTGATTTTTTTGAATATCAGTATGAGTGTCTGAGTGTCTGTATGGTTCAGTGGGGGGTATTACTTAGCGCATATATGCACGAATGAGTGACTCACTGTTTGCATGTGTTTTGAAGACAGCATGTGTGCAGGACTGTATGGGTGGATGAGTGTGTGTATGGGTGTGTTAGTGAGTGAATGACTGGCTCAATAGTGTCTTTATCAGTAACTACATATGTTGTAAACTAGTATATGTGAGTATTGGTGTATGTAACTGAGTATATGTGAGAGTGAGAGTCTGGAAGAGTTTATGTATAAATAAATATGTGTTTCTATAAGTGATTGTTTAAGAGAGGAAGTATGTGTAAGTTTTTGTAGAAGTAAGTGTGGTGGTGTGTGTATAACTGTATAAGCAAGTAATAATTGAATGTTTGATTCTTTATTAGCATGAGTGACTATGTGTATGAGTAACTCTATGGATGAGTGGTGGTGTGTAACAGGATATATAGGTGTATGAGTACATATGATGAGTGAGTACATGTATGAGTGACTGTAGAGAACTGTTGGTGAATGAGTGGATGTGTATGTAGATCTTGGAATTACTGAATAGATTGTTGTAACTGGCATTGGTATGTCCATTCTGTTGAAAATGTTAATTTCTGTTTTTGAATGTGTGTAATCAAAGGTTATATTAGGGTGAGAGGAGGTCTGCCACTCTGTCACAAGGATGTTGTCATCAGTGATGTCATCAGTGATGTCATTTGAGATGTCATCAGTGATGTCATGAGTGATGTCACTGACCATGTCATGAGTGATTTAATATGTGACGTCATCAGCTGTGCATTGCAGGCGCGTGCGTGTCATAGTTAGCTGAACTATCTCTAACGGGGGAATTTCAATGGTTTTGTACAAGTGAAATGTCCAGCTAACTAAAATGCCCCTGAAACCTATGGTTTTTTTCAGTGAATTTCTAAGATTTTTTAAATGCTAATTCCTAACTATGCCTACAGAGATAGGACATGTGAGGAAAGAAGAAAAAAAGCACAGAAAGAAAAAAAAGAAATGCAGAAATAACAATAATAATAATAATAATAAAACATTTATAAAGCGCCTGGCTGCACAAAACTGTGTGTCCCCGCGCTGACTGCTAATACAATACAGAAATCCAGAGGAGTAGTGTCAGTGGAGCTCAGAGAGGGATTACTTACTAGGGAACAAATAAGTTTTTAGTTTTGTCCTAAATCTTAGTTCGGATGGCTCCGTCCGCAGGTAGAGCTGGAGTGCATTCCAATGTTTGGCTGCTAGGTATCGAAAGGATTTTCCTCCCATTTTAGCTCTCGTGATTGGGGGAAGTTTAAATCACATCATGCCCGATGATCTTAGATTACGAATCGGGCGGTTTATAGTAAGGAGATTTTTTAAGTATTCAGGGCCTTTGTCCTGAGCGATGCGATGGGCATAGCAAAGGGTCTTAAACTTAATCCTCTCCTTGCAAGGGAGCCAATGGAGTTTGGATAAGGCATCTTTGGCAGATGTTCTTCTAGGGAGTCCGAGCACCAGTCGTGCGGCTGTATTCTGCACGCATTGTAATTGATGGAGACCCTTCTGGCTGAGTCCAATCAGGAGGGCATTCCCATAGTCCAAATGGGGTGTTATCAGAGCATGGACTATGGTTTTCCTGGCTTCAGTGGGAAGGAGATCGAGCACCTTTCGAAGAACTTTTAAAATGCCAAAGCACTTTCCTGTTATCTTGTTAACTTGGGTCTTACCGGAGAGGTCGGAGTCCAGCATAGAAAGAAGCAACAGAAGTCCTCAAAGATGAAGAAAAGTGCAGGAAGAAGCAAGACATCTGCAGAAAGAACCAACAGAGGAGCAGAAAGAAGCCTTGTTGCAAAATCATCCTGGGCCCTCAACTTTTTCAGACGGATACTGGTGGTAACTGAGTCAGACTAACCAGTCCTAGAGCTAGTGCTATGTTAAAAGACACTTAGAATACAGTGAAAACACCTACATACACTAGGGAGCACTAGGTGTTGGGGTCTCCCTGGAATTAGCATACAAAAGGGGGTGATGATGGACGGAGCATCTGAATCAATCAAACACTCACACCCAGTCAAAAGATCTGGGTTTAATCCATCACCGTTCTTTAGCCCACTCTGCCACCCCAGTTCAGACATGGCTATATGCAAATCAGTCTGACCCTGTGCCTCATGGGAACAGTCCAGCCCGAACTGCCAAGCCATGTCTTCCCTGGACCGGAAACAAGCTTCCGAGGACCAGTTTCTGGCATTCCAGCCGTCTTCAGCCCGGGTTGCTTGAATCCAGTGGCAAAGTGAGCAAGGGACTCACGTCTGAGCATACCCTGCCACACTTATGGCGGCCAAAAGTGGTGCAAAAGGGGGTGGTGATGGACGGAGCATCTGATTCAATCAAACACTCACACCCAGTCAAAAGATCTGGGTTTAATCCATCACCGTCCTTTAGCCCACTCTGCCACCCCAGTTCAGACATGGCTATATGCAAATAAGTCTGACCCTGTGCCTCATGGGAACAGTCCAGACCAAACTGCCAAGCCATGTCTTCCCTGGACCAGAAACAAGCTTCTGAGGACCGGTTTCTGGCATTCCAGCCATCTTCAGCCCAGCTTGCTTGAATCCAGGGACAAAGTGAGCAAGGGACGCACGTCTGAGCATACCCTGCCACACTTATGGCGGCCAAAAGCGGTACAAAAGGGGGTGGTGATGGACGGAGCATCTGAATCAATCAAACCTCACACCCAGTCAAAAGATCTGGGTTTAATCCATCACCGTTCTTTAGCCCACTCTGCCACTCCAGTTCAGACATGGCTATACGCAAATCAGTCTGACCCTGTGCCTCATGGGAACAGTCCAGCCCGAACTGCCAAACCATCTCTTCCCTGGACCGGAAACAAGCTTCCGAGGACCGGTTTCTGGCATTCCAGCCGTCTTCAGCCCGGCTTGCTTGAATCCAGTGGCAGAGTGAGCAAGGGACTCACGTCTGAGCATACCCTGCCACACTTATGGTGGCCAAAAGTGGTACAAAAGGGGGTGGTGATGGACGGAGCATCTGAATCAATCAAACACTCACACCCAGTCAAAAGATCTGGGTTTAATCCATCACCGTTCTTTAGCCCACTCTGCCACCCCAGTTTAGACATGGCTATATGCAAATCAGTCTGACCCTGTGCCTCATGGGAACAGTCCAGCCCGATCTGCCAAGCCATGTCTTCCCTGGACCGGAAACAAGCTTCGAGGACCAGTTTCTGGCATTCCAGCCGTCTTCAGCCTGGCTTGCTTGAATCCAGTGGCAAAGTGAGCAAGGGACTCACATCTGAACATACCCTGCCACACCTATGGTGGCCAAAAGCGGTACAAAAGGGGGGGTGATGGACGGAGCATCTGAATCAATCAAACACTCACACCCAGTCAAAAGATCTGGGTTTAATCCATCACCGTTCTTTAGCCCACTCTGCCACCCCGGTTCAGACATGGCTATATGCAAATCAGTCTGACCCTGTGCCTCATGGGAACAGTCCAGCCCGAACTGAGAAAGCCATGTCTTCCCTGGACCGGAAACAAGCTTCAGGGGACCGATTTCTGGCATTCCAGCCATCTTCAGCCCTGCTTGCTTGAATCCAGGGCAAAGTGAGCAAGGGACTCACGTCTGAGCATACCCTGCCACACTGTGATTAGCATGACCTCCTCTGTAAGCCCCTAGTATATAATAGTGCAGGGGTATTAAAACTACCTCTTAAAACGTGCCACAGGGCTTGTTTGTACACATCACCTCAGGCCCCAACCCCTCCCTTCCCCACTGTGCAAACACGCCCTGTGGCCATTTTAAGCTGGGAGATTAAGTCCCCTTGAATCCTGAGGGTCCCTAGGGTCCAAGCAGCCCACTAGGTACCTCCAGTAAGCTTCACAGAGCTGCGTTGCAGAGTGTTGTAAAAAGGGGCATGGCCTCTGAACACCTCTCTGCAACATAGCCCCCTGGCACATACTGGAGGTACCTGGTGGGCTAGTTGGCCCACAGGGACCCACAGGATTGAGGAAGAATGAATTCTCTAACTTAACACGCTCCACAGGGCGTGTTTGCATATGTCACCTCAGGCCCAACCCCCTTCCTTCACTACTGTGCTAACGCGCCCTGTGGCCATTTTAAGTTGGGAGATTAATTACCCTTGAATCCTGAGAGTCCCAGGTGCAAATTAGTCCACTAGGTACGTCCAGTAAGCACCATTGCAGAGAGGTGTAAAAAGGGGCACGGCCTGCACCACCTCTCTGCAACTCAGCGGAATGGCACTTCCTGGAAGCACCTGGTGGGCTAGTTAGCCCCCAGGGTCCCTCAGGATTGAAGGGGAATATTTTCCCCAACTTAAAACGCGCCACAGGGCATGCTTGCACACGCCACCTTAGGCCCTGTCCCCTCCCTTCACCACTGTGTAAATGCGCCCTTTGGCCGTTCTAAGTTGAGCGATTAAGTTCCCTTGAATCCCAAGGGTCCCTAGGGTCAAACTAGCCCACTAGGTACCTCCAGTAAGCGACACAGAGCTGCGTTCCAGAGAGGTGTTCAGAGGCCACGCCCCTTTTTACAACACTCTGCAACACAGCTCTGTGGCGCTTACTAGAGGTACCTGGTGGGCTAGTTGGCCCCCAGGGACCCTCAGTATTGACGAGGAATTAATTCCCCAACTTAAACCGCGCCACAAGGTGTGTTTGCACACATGTCAACTCAGGGTCAGCGCCCTCCCTTCACCACTGTGCAAACGTGGAGCGTTTTAAGTTGGGGGATTAACTCCCCTTGAATCCTGAGGGTCCCTTGGGTGCAACTAGCCCACCAGCTACCTCCATTATGCGCCACAGAGCTGCGATGCAGAGAGGTATGAAAAGGGGCGTGGCTTCAGTACTCCTTTCGGCAACCCAGCTTCCTGGCACATACTGGAGGTTCCTGATGGGCTAGTTGGCCCCCAGGGACCCTCAGTATTCAAGGGGAATGTGTTCCCCATCTGCAAACGCGCCAGAGGGCAAGTTTGCAGGATGCTTAAAGGAGGGGGCATGGCCTCCGCCAGCGATACCGGTCTTGTATTATTTTTTATTTTAAGAAGGGGGACTGTGTGGCCCCCCTTCTTTTTGTAATGTATTTACCCTGGGGACCCCATCCCCAGGACCTGCCTCCTATTTCCTAAAAACATGGCCATTTTAATTTTTTATTATTTTTTGGGAGGGGAGCTGCCTTGCCCCCCCTCCTTAGGCCATTTATGGCCCAGGTTACCCCATCCCCCTGGGCTGGCCTTTGTTTATTTTTATTTAATTTAATTTATTTTTTATTTGAGGAGGGGCTGCGTGACTCTCCTCCCGGGCCGCTAATAGCCCTGGGGACCTCATCCTTCGGAGCGGGCCCTCTCCGTTGGGGACTGTGGTGGAGTCCCCAATCTCCCTACAGTCCCACCGGCTCCCTACCTCCTGCGGGAGCCAGCATTGCTTTTCCACACGGGGAGCTGCTAAGATGCAGCTCCCCATGTGGAAAAGCAATTTGCTTTGCTATTTGGAAGAGAGAGCATGTTTCCCGCTCTCTCTTCAAAGTAGCAAACTACAGTGTCCTGGGGTGGGCACCCCAGGACACTGCAGGAGCCGTCCCTCGGGTGGCAGTCCCCAGGGCCACAACAAGGCTCTAGGAGGGGTGCCGCACAGCTCCCCTCCCACCATCTACAAAGCACCAGGGGTGGTGGTCCCCGAGGCTGGGGGGCCGTCGTGGACATCCCAATTTAAATCTTTAGAGCCTCGGGGAGGTGGTGGTCCCCGGGGCGTGTGGGGGGCTTGAGCCCCCACACAGGGTGTTTTTTTAAACAAATAAAGCCCCGGGGGTAGTGGTCCCCTTGGCTGTAGGGGGCAGAGTACCCCACCCCAATGAAAAATTAGGTTGAGCCCCCGGGGTTGGCGGTCCCCAGGGCTAGGGGGGTCTTAGAGGCCCCCATCATTACAATAACAAACCCCAGGGGGTGGCGGTCCCCGGGGCTGCAGGAGGGCTCTGTACCCCACAACTTTTAATGCTTTGCCCCGGGGAGTGACGGTCCCCGGGGCAGTGTGGGAGGGATTTGGCCCCCCCACACTTGTTTTCAGCATGCCCCCGGGATTTGGCCCCCCGGGGGCTAATTTGCAATGAAGCGCGGGAGTCCGCGCTTCATTTTTTTCAGCGGCAGGATCAGCGCACCTTGCGTGGATTTTGCCGATTTAAAAAAAAAACTTTTGCCAACCCCCTGAGCAGGCCTAGGGGGGTCAGGGTGTTTCTACCCTGCCCCCTTTTTGCGTTCTGCATGTTTTTTCTTCTATTTTCTTGTGCCTCGGTTCGATGGCTGCCAACACTTCCTGGTTTGGAGTGTTGACAGCCAGTTAACATACAGCTCGTGCTCTGCAGGGTGTGCTTAGGGTGCACGGATCCCCCGCGGCTGTATATATATATATGTGATTTTAATTTTGATTTTATCAGGCACTACTGAACGGATTTACACCATTTAACCAAAAGGCATGACTGTGAGCCAAGGTCTACCTTTCTGCTAGATTTGGTGTAATTCCTTTCAGCAGTTCAGGCTGTAGCTGCGACTAAAGGTTCCTATGGGAAATTGCATGGGAAAAACACATTTTGGAACCCCCTTTTTTCTCTGCCCCCACTTGACGAATCACCCTGAGACTTTCAGGATAAGAGCGAACCGGAGCTGGCCATAAGTTTTGAATATTTTGCAAAGATTCGTCAACCGGTGCCAAAGTTATTCCAAATAGAATGTTGCGGATTTCCTATGGATAATAGGTCCTAACTATAACTACCTACTGGCGACCGCCAGTAGGTAATATTTATATATATATATATATATATCTATATATATATATTTTATTTTTTTCACTTTAAAATCCAAAGTTTACAGGCACACAATAGTTATCAAATAGAAATAAAAAGAACCTTCGAAATGCACTGGCAAACTAAAGGTTACAGGGACTTTCTAGTTAGGTTTAGATTTTATATGCACAAAACCATACAAATTCAGTACTTATAGTTATAGTTATCTTAAGTAACTATAACTCATGCCCTGAGGTAATTCTAGCTCACGCTCCGCCATGCATACTTTTCTCATTAATAATTTTACAGTAAATGTTGTAGTGATATTATCAATGATGTCATAGAAGATGTGATGAGTGATGTAATATATGAGGTAATTAGCAATGTATGGCGGGGTTGCGCAAGCTATAGTTACCTTCAGGCAAAGTTATAACTACTTGAGGAAGCTATAACAATAACTACTGAATTTCTATGGTTTTATGTGTGTAAAATCTGAACATAACTATAATGTCCATGCAACCTTAGATTTTTCAGGTCTTCCCTGGACCAGAAATAGGCATCCTCGGACCAGTTTCAGGGTAACACTCCTCATCAGCCAGAGATCTCTTGTGTTTGCTTTGTTCACCCTAAGTTGGCAGGGTATGCCCAGACGTGGGACCCTTGCTCACTTTGCCACTGAATTCAAGCTAGCTTGGCTGATGAGGGATGTTACCCCTAAACCGGTCCCAGGATGCTTATTTCCAGTCCAGAGTAGACCTGGCTAGGCAGTTTGGGCTGGACTCTTCCCATGAGGAAAAGGGTCAAGACTAATTTGCATATGGATGGATCTGAATTAGGGTGGCAAAGTGAGCTAAAGAACGATGATGGATTCAACCCAGATCTGTGACTGGGGGTGAGTGTCTGAAAAGTTTCAGCACTTCGTCCATCATCTCCTTGTGTTTGTTTTGTTGGTCTTCAATGGCAGGGTATGCCCAGACGTGATTCCCTTGCTCACTTTGCCACTGGATTCAAGCTAGCCTGGCTGATGATGAGTTTTACCACAAATCCGGTCACAGGATACTTGTTTCTGGTTCAGGGAAGACCTTTCTTGGCAGTTCGGGCTGAACTCTTTCCATGAGGAACAGAGTCAAGACTGATTTGTATATGGTTGGGTCTGAACTGGGCTGGCAGGGGAGCTAAAGAGCGATGATGGATTCAAACCAGATCTGTGACTGGGGGTGAGTGTCTGAAAAGTTCCAGCACACTGTCCATCATTTCTTTGTGTTCGCTTTATTCCTACCCTTCCTCTTTTTCTTTTTATAATTTTTTTTTCTGGGAACTGGCTGAAGCAGAGTCCCAAGATAGCTGCCAACACTTCCCGGTTGAAGTTTTGGCAGTCAATCAGTTCTCAGCATGAGATCAGGAGGGTTTGCGTAGCCATAGTGTCCCTCGATATACAAACTTGGATTCTTTTAATATCTCAGAAACTACTGAACAGACTTGCACCAAGTAACAAAAAGGGCGCTTTCTTGACCAAGAGCTACCTTTCGGCCAAATTTGTGGTAATTCAAGCAATCTGTTCGGGCTGTAGTCATGACTAAAATTCCCATGAGAATTAATATGAGAAACACACTTTTTTTGACCCCCCTATATCTTCATCACAGGTTCCCAGAACCCTCTGTTTCACCCCTGCCACCCTCTGTTTCACCCATGCCACCCTCTGGTACATCAATGCCACCCTCTGGTTCATCATCACTGTAGTTTATGGGGGGAAAAAGCAAGCACACCTGCCTGCTTCAACTGACATGAATTAATTTGGGGTTGATTTATTAATGTGTCACTGTTTTAAAATTCCAGTCTGGCACCTGCTTCCTTATCTGTAATTTGCTTTCTGTTGCAGTGCAATTTTTTTTCCCAGGACCTTTGTGGCCTACTTTTAGCTATTCTATGAGCCTGCTGTGAGGGTCAGAGCAGGGTCATACAATTGTTGCAACTAGCAACTGAACTCTGGAGGGGCCCTTGTCAGGAAGCACTACAGGGAATGGTTACAATTGATGAGTTTGAACTTTTGAACCTACTGAATGCTTTTTTTGTGTTCGCAAGGATTTCTGCCAGATCGCAAGGATTTCTGCCAGTTCGCGAGGGTTTTGTACAAGTTCGCAATTGCGAACTTACACCGCACGCAGCAAAATTGTATCACCAAGAAAAAAAAATCCGCTGAGTGCGAATTTGCGGATTTTGCGGGAAATTCGCGAATCTCGCGGATTGCGAATTTACCGAAAATCCGCAAAATCCGCGAGCGTAACGGATTTTCCGCCCATGCTTAGTTACAACCACTGCCCTGCATAGCCCCCCTCCACTTGGAAAAATATAAAAATAGAGACTATAAGTCTCCCTTTTAATTACCTTGAATATGCAAATGACCAAAATCATTTGTAAGCTCCTTCTGGTTGACCACCCAGTTTCGCTTAGTAGTATAAAAGTGCTACCCACCATTTCGCACATTGATGGACAGCTTACTAAAAGGCCCCTGAGAGCATGCCTGACAATTTTGGTGAGACTTTCTTGATGTGGAGGAATACGATGACATCTCCACCAAACAAGAAAGCACTTCCTTCATATAGTTAAGAGGAAATACCCTTATTTGGTGAAGATTCCCCTCCTTGTTATTTTCTTGTCTTCGCTAGCAAGGATTCATATTATCACAGATTTGTGGATCAATACCTCAAAGAACAATCACTATTTCGAAATGACATGCACACAAATTCACAGAAGATATTTCCTTGTGGACTATTACACTGTTGTAGTGTAGATTATGTAATAGACATTAATCCAATGAGGTTGCACTTACTAATTAGTCTATGCAAAGTACTTCAGTGCGGTAGACATTTTGTGCAAAACTGTGGACTATTGTTCGATGAAGGGGCAAGTGATGTTCCGTTCTGACCCAGTCACTCACACACCCTCTCAGACACCCAGACAGACACTCATACACCCACACACACACTTCTGTCACTCTCATATCCACTCAAAGACCCACATAGCCACTCACAAACCCCTACAGACACTCATTCACACATCCAAAAAAATCACATCCACCCACCAAATCACAGACCCATATGGCTACTCACACACCCACTCACTGACCCATACAGCTACACACATAACTACTCACAGACCCATACAGCCACTCACACACACATTCTCAAATGTTACAGAGTATTTACAGTTAGGAAATGAAATTAAACCTTTGAAATTCATAAAAAACAATGTTTACTTGGACATTATAGTTAAAATATCATTAAAAATGGTAGACATTTACTGAAAAAGCCAAAGGTTACAGGAACCTTATAAATAGGAAGTAGAATTTAAAACAAAAAACTTGGAAATTTGCTGAAATAAATAGAGGTTACAGGGATGATATGGTAAGAAAATAGAATATAAAAAACCTTGGAAATTCACTGAAAAAACAAAGGTTACACTGACTTATAGTTAGGCATTTGTTAGTTTGCTAATAACTTTGGCACCATATGATGAGTCTTCACAAAACATTCCCCAATAAAAGCAAATTCACTACAGCTACTTCCTGGACAGCTTCAGGGTGATCCGTCAAAGCGGTTGCGAGAAAAAGGTGGGTCCCAAAACACAAAACGCCAATGCATTGTCCATAGACTTGTTTAGGCAGGGCTACCACAAAAACTGCTGAACAGAATTATACTAAATTTGTGTGGAAGCTAGATCTTGGTCCTAAGATTGTGTTTTTTGTGATTTGGTATAAAACTATTCTGTAGGTAAGGAAAAATTAAGGTATAAAAATATTTGTATACCTGTATTACTGGATCCGCGATAGGCTTGTAAGAGTTTTGCTGGAGTGCCAATTTAAAAATAGAGCATTGGATTGGCCCAGGGAGCTTTCTTCCCTGGGTCTTCCCACTCACATGAGAATCAGACTCACAATTGGCTGCCAGAAACATGAGGGAAAAGTTGCTGTCAGCCATTATACAACTCTTTTGCACTTAGTCCCCTGTCCTGAAGATACAAAACAAATTATATAAGTGGGCAGGGTACAGATACCCGGCCCCCTAGGACTCATGGGGAGATTCAAAGAACCCCCGGGTCACAGTGTTTGAAAAGTTGGCAAGTTTTGTTGTGATTCAGTTGGACTCTTGCGGCAAAAAAAATGGCAGTCATAATTTTTTATTTATATATAATTCCCAGGACTGGTGTGTTAGGAAAGCAAAGGAGCATACGACTACCCTCTCCAAGCTGTTTTCAGCCCTGGGGACCCCTTCTCCCAGAGCCCAATGTATTAATGAAGGGATGGGGTGTGCACTCCCCCGCCCTGAGCCTTTTACGGCCATAGGAGCCCCATGCCCTAGAGCCCTGGGTATTCAATAAGGGGGGCATGTAGCCCCCTCCTAAAGATATTTTCTGACCCAGGACCCAATATATTTATTAGGGGGAATGGGGATCACATGGCTCCCCTCTCCAAGCCTTAAAAATGCCTGGGGACTCCATCCCCCAGAGCTGTTAGTTAATTAAAAGGAAGGGGGGCCACACCACCTCCCTAGCTGAATGTTTAAAGGTCTGAGGACCTCATTCTTGGGGCCAGCTCACTTACTGTGCCCGTCTCAAGTACACATTTTGTTTCCTGCCTGCACTACTGTGGGCAGGGAAACATGTGTTTGCTCCCGTATGGCAGAACCATTTTTAAATCTCCAGCCAAACTGGGGAAAACACGTAAGTCTGCTCCCAGCTGATGGGAGCTTTAAAAATGCTCCCGCCAACTGAGAGCAGACTTATGATCTAGTTCCCTATCCACACTGTTGCGAGCAGGGAAACAGAACACAATATTGTTACCACCAAGGGAGCAAAAGTAATAACTGCTCCCTCCAGGCGGGAGCAATGCCAGCTCCTGCAACATGCAGGGAACTGAAGGGTCCATGGGGGATCAATGAAGTCAAGTGAGGTGTCATCAGAGATGTCATAAATAATGTCCTAGAGCATGTTATGAGTGATGTAATCTGTGAGGCCCTAAGCAGTGCATGTCAGGGGGTGAAAAGATAAGGTTAGCTCTGTTATTGAGGTCGGTGCAAGACAGTGGGAGCAGGACCCACTTGAAATGAAAACCAAACAGTGTTGAAATCAGAACACAGAAGATAGCTCACCCTCTGAAATATAATTTGCCATTATAATTTATTGCAAAGGCTGATGTGTTTCGCCCAAAACGGTCTTTGTCCACGCCACAACAGTGAAAAGTGCCCCTCCTTCTTTAAATACAATACTTCACCAGAAACACAATAAAAAGACTATTAACATGTCCTTCACCATGTTACAGAGAGTGGAAAATTATCAGTTAATGCACTCATTATATTAGCTTTTATCATTAGGCAGGTTGATGAAATCATGGAAGATTACTTAACAATTTAATGCACCAAGTGTAGTTACACTCCAAGTTTTCCTGGTCAAAACAAAATTGCTATAGCACACCTGTATTTAGAAAACATACTGCAACAGTTTCAGAGTGGCTGAACATTCTGAAAGGCAGTTTAGGAAACGTATTGCAACAGTTGCCGAATGGCTGAACATTCTGAACGACAATCTAATGTCTTTGCTTAATGTTTTACAAAAAACTCACCAAAAGAATGACCAAATGCAAAAGTCTGCCATTGAGTTCCAATTTATTCTGATAGCTGCTCAGTGGCATTAGTATATCAAAAAATCAATATCCCAAAAATCATCCCTCGCCATGTGGCTTCAAATCCAGGAGAATAGGTACATATATTTTATATGCGTGAACAAAGTAACAAAGCTCACTGTACAGTGTCTGATACACACGCAGTGAAAGAAAGTGCTTACAAATAAACAATTGCAAAAACAACAAGTGATGGACCGAATGTGGATCAATGTCACACATTCCTCCAGTCAAAAGATCTGGGCCCAAATCCATCGTTTTTTTGCACTCCACACCACCCTGGGTTAGACAATGGCGATATGCAAATCAGCTCTGACCCTGTTGCCCCATGGGAACAGTCCAGTCCGAACTACAAAAGCCATGTCCTTCCCAGAACGGAATCAAGCAACCGAGGACCGGACCGGTTTCGAGGTAACACCTCTCATCAGCCCGGCTAGCTTGACTCCAAGTGGTGTGGAGTGCCTGGGACCCACGTCTGGGCATCCCCAGCGCACTTAGGGCGGCAATTGCAAAAACAACAAGTGATGGACCGAATGTGGATCAATGTCACACATTCCCCCAGTCAAAAGATCTGGGCCCAAATCCATCGTTTTTTTGCACTCCACACCACCCTGGGTTAGACAATGGCGATATGCAAATCAGCTCTGACCCTGTTGCCCCATGGGAACAGTCCAGTCCGAACTACAAAAGCCATGTCCTTCCCAGAACGGAATCAAGCATCCGAGGACCGGACCGGTTTCGAGGTAACACCTCTCATCAGCCCGGCTAGCTTGACTCCAAGTGGTGTGGAGTGCCTGGGACCCACGTCTGGGCATCCCCAGCGCACTTAGGGCGGCAATTGCAAAAACAAGAAGTGATGGACCGAATGTGGATCAATGTCACACATTCCCCCAGTCAAAAGATCTGGGCCCAAATCCATCGTTTTTTTTGCACTCCACACCACCCTGGGTTAGACAATGGCGATATGCAAATCAGCTCTGAACCTGTTGCCCCATGGGAACAGTCCAGTCCGAACTACAAAAGCCATGTCCTTCCCAGAACGGAATCAAGCATCCGAGGACCGGACCGGTTTCGAGGTAACACCTCTCATCAGCCCGGCTAGCTTGACTCCAAGTGGTGTGGAGTGCCTGGGACCCACGTCTGGGCATCCCCAGCGCACTTAGGGCGGCAATTGCAAAAACAACAAGTGATGGACCGAATGTGGATCAATGTCACACATTCCCCCAGTCAAAAGATCTGGGCCCAAATCCATCGTTTTTTTGCACTCCACACCACCCTGGCTTAGACAATGGCGATATGCAAATCAGCTCTGACCCTGTTGCCCCATGGGAACAGTCCAGTCCGAACTACAAAAGCCATGTCCTTCCCAGAACGGAATCAAGCATCCGAGGACCGGACCGGTTTCGAGGTAACACCTCTCATCAGCCCGGCTAGCTTGACTCCAAGTGGTGTGGAGTGCCTGGGACCCACGTCTGGGCATCCCCAGCGCACTTAGGGCGGCAATTGCAAAAAGAACAAGTGATGGACCGAATGTGGATCAATGTCACACATTCCCCCAGTCAAAAGATCTGGGCCAAAATCCATCGTTTTTTTGCACTCCACACCACCCTGGGTTAGACAATGGCGATATGCAAATCAGCTCTGACCCTGTTGCCCCATGGGAACAGTCCAGTCCGAACTACAAAAGCCATGTCCTTCCCAGAACGGAATCAAGCATCCGAGGACCGGACCGGTTTCGAGGTAACACCTCTCATCAGCCCGGCTAGCTTGACTCCAAGTGGTGTGGAGTGCCTGGGACCCACGTCTGGGCATCCCCAGCGCACTTAGGGCGGCAATTGCAAAAACAACAAGTGATGGACCGAATGTGGATCAATGTCACACATTCCCCCAGTCAAAAGATCTGGGCCCAAATCCATCGTTTTTTTTCACTCCAATAAACAATGACAAACATAAAAGAAAGATTTTCCTGTTTGGGCTGTGAGTGCATGCTTTACTTATCCCACATTTATAGACCGTGCTGTTCCCTGAGACAGAGTCTGGTTCTGTCCTGACGTTTATTAGGGTAACTGTGCACCAGCATGTCTTTAAAGGACCTGCGTTTTCTGCAGGTAATACAGGGAAAGTGACTGACCAATTTGCCAATAACTTGATCTGACCTGACCAAATGCTGATGTTTCCCGCCATTTTTTTTTATAGATTCTGGTGGTAATTGACTCTGCTTAAGCCTTGGGCTCTGCTTACCAGACCCAGGGCCAGTGTTCTTATTAAAAAAAAAAATGTTTTTATTTTTTATTTTGAGCCCATAAAAGCACAATAAATAAAAAAAATAAAAAATACAAGTACATGTACGCATATGAACAAGACGAGAAAAAAAGAGTTTATGTAGAACAAATATAAAACAAAAAAAAAATGGCATACAAAAATTCTTACATCTTTACACACAGATCCTACACCTGAAGGGGAGACCAAGGGGTTTACACTTTACCCGTGACATGAGGCTTAAACATCTATGCTTTACAAAAATAGAAGGAAAGAGAGTTAACTAATATACTACTTTAAGCAAACCTATGCATTTACCATTAAAATTAAGGCAGTATTAACTACCTAATCAATAACAGTGCCCTAAATTTGCCTACCGCTTCTCCTTGCCCTTCGACCCTTGCTTTTATACAGTGCCATTTCTATGTTATAGACATGAAGCAGTTTGGCATAGCTTGAAATGTCGGGGGGGTCAGCGTCCTTCCAATGCCTTGCAATCAATAATCGAACTACAACTGCTGCAATAAAACAAAAATATACTTGTGAAGGTTGTAGCTGATCATTCTCGTCACAGCTAAATATCATCATAGTTGGAGAAACTGACAAGTTCTGACTTAACACAAAAAGGTGTCAATCCCCTTTTTCCGCAAACTTAATTTACCACAATACCAAAATATATGGGCCAAATCAGTAAAAATCTTTCCCACACCTTGGGCAGTGATCATCTTCCCTCTTCCCCCAAGCAACCAATTTGGCCGAAGTAAAGTACAAATTAAACAAAGTTTTGAAATGTTGGGCCTTCAGATTAGCCGCACAGAAGATTTTCCTGGAAAGTGACAGTGTCCTACTTAAGTCCACCTCCTGATTCTCTAACTTGTCTGCCCAAGCTGTCTCAACCTTTACCAGATTGTCTTGATTGGCATTTATCAGAATAGAGTATATATCCTTTGTTCGGGTTTGTTTATACAAAATCATTTCTAACAATGAGATCAGACCCGAGTGAATGATATGAGATATAACAGGTTTAATCGTCTCACGAATTTGAACATACTTAAAAAATCATCTAGAATCAAGGTTAAAGCTCTCCTGAAGCTCTACAAAAGGGATAGTTCCATTCAGATCAATAACATCACCTAGCCTACAAATTCCTGCCTGTTCCCAGAGTTTGCCTATCGTATCATAGAGGGGAGCTGGAAATAAAGGTGAGCGCCACAGAAGCAGATATCTCTGCAGCCTAGGTATTTCTAGAAGCTTGCATACTTTCTGCCAAATATTCTAGGCTTCTCTTAGAGGCTTAAAGAGTGTTTTTGTATAATAACTACATTCTAACTGTCTTAATAAAAGCCCTGGTGCTGCCCCACTTATGGCCAACTCAAACATTGAAGGGGGAATTTCTCTTTCTAGCCGACCCGCATCTGTCTCTGCCCCCGCACCAGATCTAAACAGTATGCCCATTTGTTGTATTGTTATAGCCCAATCATAATAATGCAGATTAGGAACCGCTTGTGGAAGGGTCAAAAATTTCAGAGAACGCCTGACCTTCCTATAGTGCCAGAAAACTTGGGAAGATCCGTCTAATTTCCTAAAAAAAAATGTTTTCAGGCTCTAGTGGAATACAATGCAATAAATATAACATTTTGGGGAACATAATTTTTAGCGCATTGCACCTTCCTATTACCGACAGGCATAGGTTGTCCATTCTCTTTAGATCTTTGCTTATCTTCTGTAGTAGTGGAGCCAAAATAATATCCCATTTGGACCCCAAATCCGCCAAGGTATCAATCCTGAGGTAGGTAGCTACCTAAGCCTTACGTGGATCCTGGAAAATTGTGGTTTTAGTGCAGATAATCCTTGTTTTATCCGAATTCAAGCTGTAACCCGACTGTCTACCGAAATCCAGGGCCAAAATTTCAATCCTTGCGATTGCTCCCAATGGGTCAAATCAGCCCGTGTTGATTTATTGCCGGATGCCTTTCACCAATTCGAAAACTGAAAGGGAAGGATCCTTTAACGATGTTTGCAGTTGCAGCTTTATACCCCCGGCCGGTACGAGTAGGAATGGCCGAGTGAGGTTGTGAAGACCAATCTGTCCATATGCAGTGGCTTTAATGTACATGACCCCCTGAAGAAATTGCCCAAAACTTTTAATTGCAATGAAACATGTCGGGAAGTATAGTAGTGGTGGTTGGATAGTTAGTAACCACGCCTACTATTTTTAAACTCCCACACCCAACACAAGAGAGAGAATAAAATCGTGTATCTGTGTTGCTGTGTGATGTGTTTTTACATGTTGTTTGACTCTTTGTAGGTTACTTTTGACCTCTTTCTCACTGCATATTTCTACACAATTATTTTGTGTTTTTTTTGGACACTTTACTCTTTTCTGAGCTTGAAGGCGCCAATGATGAGAACAGGGCAATCCTAGTGAGTACCTGCCAGGTTCCAGTTGGTGGTGCGCCCGTGAGGTGCCTTCTTGCTCTCACTCACTTTTTGTTGATTATGTATCACGGATTGATACTGAAGTGAATGTGTGTGTTGTCTCACAACTGAATTTTATCATGCTTGGAACAGGCGACTGTTAAATGAGGCACTATTCAGGGCTATACCGACTATCCCAATAACTAATGATAGGGGAGTGACTTCTTGCAACAATATTGCAATAATTGGTATCCCTGTAATAAAAGGATGAAGTGTATAAGTGCCTATAAAGTCTAGGTCTTGTATGTATATGTTGAATTATGAGTGGAGGGTGACCTATGACTATCTTTACCCTCTAAGCTCCCTTGTTTTTGAATCCTTTTATAATGAGGCAAATACAATAGTCAAAAACGCAATCACACTCTAACACATATGTAGCTTTCGCAGTTAGAGTTGTTGTTTCATAGACTTAGCGTATTGAAACTCAAAAAATGCATCAACGCGTTTCGGTGGGCACGTATTTAGAGAGCCAACACCTTCTTCAGGATAAATATTTTAATCCCACATAAACATTTAATATCTGAAATGTAAGAACAATAAACAACATAAGATACATCACTAACAAAATCTCATTAAAACATTATTATGAACCAGAATTATACTTTTACAAATCCTCAATGCTCCAAACTTTGTAATACCCATTCACATTAATAAATGTATCTTACACTTTGATCGCATTAACATATCATAAGAAATACATAGAGGCATCTAGTTGGACAGCCCCGCACTACCTGCCATAAAGTGCACAAAACCGCTTTATAATTAGATTAATAGCTCATACAATACATATATGTCTTTAGCATTTTTCCTAAAAATTGTGCTCGTACAGTCAGGGGATATTTCTGCCATGACCCTGCTACAGTCATTTTTTAAACATTTTTGTCGTCATTATTGTCGATAGACATGTAGGGATTTTATTCACATATTGTGCGATAGCGCTGGACATAGATACCTATTAACTAATATGTCTAGATAGTAATTTACATATGATTACCTCATATGGGATCACAGAGAACCTCAGGATTTCCGAGCTGTCGCTGCGATACCACTTTATGGTTATCTAAGTATCGGAAGAATAAAAACAAAACACTGTTCTAATATGAGCCAATCTATAGTGCTCGAATACGATCTAAACATCGTTATACCACACACCTTTATAAAAATAGTTGCTCCCAAATTTACTTCAAAGAGTCAAGATTTGTCATTATTCACCATCATAACAGCCAACCTTCAATCTGGAATATAAAATAAAAATGCGATAATATGAGTACCTACGTCTCTGAATAAGATTAGGAAGTGCCACTTCTCCAGTATGTGATTTTTCAAAGTGCAATTACAAAAAGTCACAATTTTTAATGCATGGTGTAGAAAAATGGATTAAGATGGGTGATCAATGGAAATGTTATTAGGGCGGTCATTATGTAAGATATGTGCCCACAGTAGCGCTAATGTAAAGTGTGGACATGGATATTAGCACTTTCAAGTGTAGTAATGCACCATGCCTCAAACTTAAATGTAAATGAAAATGAAGATGTGTTAGTAACAATATTGTGTTAATCACTAGGATGCCCGTCTTTTTGTGTGATTGTTATTATCATGCAACAAATGGAGTTTTTATAAAGGTGCTTCTAGTAATAGCTATATCTAGATAGAGACCTATCATACGATAGACTTTTTTCGATATCTTTTCTCGATATCCGCTGTAGTCGAGCAACGTTCTAGTTCTTTGAAACCGGATGTACTAGTGGTAACCGGAAGTAAATATTTGACGCTCTATGCAAATGCGCGTCAGGGACGGTATTTAAATCCAATCTCATATGGCAGATTTCTCATAGATCGACTGAGGCGTATGCCCTGGTTACCTGTCTCTCTGGATTCAAGCAGGAACTATCACTGATACTTTGGCTCTATGCTTCATATAAGAGAGCTCTAACTGAAATGAGAGAATGCTTTAATTTGGTACATCTCTCTCTTTGTTTTGTTTTATTTTGTTTTGTTTTATTTTGCTTTGGCTTTAGACTGCTGGCGGTCCCGCCTCCAAGTTGGTCGGGATTACGACGTAACCCGCAATGCCCCTAATTATTTTAAATATACGGTTATTTTCGTTTGGGACATACGGCCTGTATTGAATGACTGGAGTAGTAAGGGTATACCCGCAATCTATTTATTGATATGGAAGCACATAAAACAAAAAGCCATTTTTTAATGTCACCAATGTTTTTGTGATGTATAAATTCGTCTTCAATGTTTTCGTGATGTGTAAATCTATCACGCTAGTAGGATGTTATTTCTACACCCAATATATTCCCTCCACTCATACATGATAGACCATTGCCAGTGCATTATAACATCACGTGCGACCAATTATCACGTGTGATGAATTATCTTGCATTTTGCACTGCAGGCATCGTAGGACAGATGTAGATTCACATGTGATATGCATAATTCTCATTCTTATCGCGAAATATCTATGCCAGGCACGTGAGCGCTATATGTTAATGTGCATAACTGTCACCCAGAAAGGGGCACACACTATGCAATGTGCAATGTGTAATATACATTTTAACCCGTTCCACGCTGGTGACGGAACCGCTCCATCACGCCCCTGGGGTGGGCTGTGCTGGTGACGGAACTGTTCCGTCATGGCACGCTCGCCGGGCTTGCGCGGCGCTGATTTCGCGCCTGGGTTGCGCGTTCTATCGAGCGGGCGGGGCCGTGACGGAACCGCTCCATCACAAGCACAGCTCACCCGATGGGCGCGACAGAGCGGTTCCGTCACCAGCGTCAGAGCGCCGCATGGCCCCCTCTCACCCCTTAGCGCTGCGGCGGAATTGCCGCCGCAGCGAAAGGGTTAAAGAAGATGATGCAATTTTTAACGTGGTCAACGGTATATAACATGCTTACTATAACGTTGTCTGGCTAAGCTGTAGGAACATGGTTTATTTTATATTCCAGATTGAAGGTTGGCCGTTATGATGGTGAATAATGACGAATCTTGACTCTTTGAAGTAAATTTGGGAGCAACTATTTTTATAAAGGTGTGTGGTATAACAATGTTTAGATCGTATTCGAGCACTATAGATTGGCTCATATTAGAACAGTGTTTTGTTTTTATTCTTCTGATACTTAGATAATCATAAAGTCATCTCGCAGTGCCAGTTCGGAAATCCTGAGGATCTCTGTGATCCCATATGAGGTAATCATATGTAAATTACCATTTAGACATATTAGTTAATAGGTATCTATGTCCAGGGCTATCGCACAATATGTGAATAAAATACCTACATGTCTATTGACAATAATGACTTCAACAATGTTTAAAAATGAATGTAGCAGGGTCATGGCAGAAATATCCCCTGACTGTACGAGCACAAATTTTAGGAAAAATGCTAAAGACATATATGTATTGTTTGACCTATTGATCTAATTATAAAGCGGTTTTGTGCACTTTATGGCAGGTAGTGTGGGGCTGTCCAACTAGATGCCTTTATGTATTTCTTATGATAGGTTAATGCGATCAAGTGTAAGATAGATTTTTGAATGTGAATGGGTATTACAAAGTTTGGAGCATTGAGGATTTGCAAAAGTATAATTCTGGTTCATGATAATGTTTTAATGAGATTTTGTTAGTGATGTATCTTATGTTGTTTATTGTTCTTGTATTTCAGATATTAAATGTTTATGTGGGATTCAAATATTATATGCTGAAGAAGGTGTTGGCTCTCTAAATACGTGCCCACCGAAACGTGTTGATGCATTTTTTTGAGTTGCAATATGCTAAGTCTATGAAACAACAACTATAACTTCGAAAGCTACATATGTGTTAGAGTGTGATTGCGTTTTTGACTATTGTATTTGCCTCAATATAATAGGAACCATTTATTCCTTACTTCTGTTTCCCACTTTTATGTTTTTATTTTGTACAACTATATATTTTTTATGTGTATCGTTTTTTATCAATTAATAATGTATATTGTGTTGTTAATATATGCTTGAAAAAATTGTACATTTTCTATGAAGTTATTTTTATATTTTCCTCTTTGTTCCTCTTTGAATGTAATGCTGTGTATGCAAGTATATATGTTATAGAAGTTTACCCAAAGGGGAAATCCTGTTTTGACATTTGTCCTTTTGGTACCCTACCCCTTTGGTCTTTGGGTCACTCTCATTTACTAGTGATCCTAGACATCCCCTGTCACAACCACATCACCCAACACCTCCGCAATCTCCATTGGCGGCTCATCAAAAGCAGAATAACCATCAAGCTCCTCATTCACGCATACAAGGCCCTCCACAACATCAAACCAGCATACCTGACAACCGCCTCTCTTTTCATTCACCCAAGGGACACCTCTTATCAGCTGACCTCTCTCTAGTCACCATCCCATGCATCTGCAAGACAAGAACAGGAGGAAAGTCCTTCTCCTACCTCTCAGCCAATGCCTGGAACAACCACCCCCTACACCTCTGAGAAGTCCCTACACTGCTCCAGTTCAAGAAGGTCCTCAATGGCTCTTCGGATGACCCCAGCACTCAATGGAGCCACCCTCCATCCCCCTAGTACCTTGAGACCCTCACGGGTGAGTAGCTGCGTGTTAGCCACCACTGGTTGATTGATCAAAGACACTTCCAGGAGTTGACCGGGGGCGCACGCTGAACCAAGCAGGTGAAGTTGATGCAGGACAGGCCTGAGGAAGTCCCTTGCTCAACGAAGAGAGAAAAAGCTCAGAAAAAGTGTCTAGTGCAAAATTCAAATTTTGACCCTGGCCTCCTGCTTAATGTATCCGACCACAGCTCCATATTGGTTGGCCCCAAAGTTTAAAATTAGGCCTGCATCCCCTCTGTTCTCCAGGGCTGGAAGCAGAGTGTCCTCTCACAGCATGTCACCATCAGAGCTAGGAACTCACAACCTGTAGTTAACAGACAGGAAATCTGAGAGAGTTGAGGCCATAGCTGGCCACTCTGCTCCTGAATTAGAAGCAAACATCGTGTGCACTGGAAGAGAAAAGGGTGGCACTAGAAGAGAGTAAGCTGGCTCTAGAACAGAGGAGAGTCAGGTCTGGGCCCGTCCGGTCAGAAGAAGATGGTGACAATGATGGCGAGGTGTCTTTGGGGGGGGCACAGTTCCCTCACTTGCCAAAAGGTGTCAAGCACATCAGCTATGTGGTGGGGTATTACATAGGCCTTAAGAATCACAGGATGGACAATCAGTACTTGAAAGGACTGTTGTGGGGATTGGTACCTACGCTGGGAAGTGATACACTCCAAGCTCTATGGGATGATGTTGCTGGCCCATTCTCCCATATGAAGGAATCCCTGGTGCAGAAATGTGGTTGTACACTTGAAGAAAACCGGAGGTAGTTCTGGGTCACACAGAAACAGGCACATCAAACATGGAAAATTATTATACCTAGCTCACTAAAAGCTCTAGGGGCTTGGTGAGGGACAAGTGAGTACCTATGATGAGCTTTATAATTTGATAATGAAAAAGCACATCCTGCAGGATGTTCCTTCTGAGTTGGACCAGCATATAGAGGATCCCGAACTGACAGAGCCCAGGCAGCTGATATGTGGGTACACACTAGGGTGACTAACTACACTCAGGGAATGATAGGAGCAACACAGAAAAAAAAAGTTCTCTCAAGGGCACCAAAGTCTAACCCAGAGGGGTAGTCACAATCTGTTCTTAAACCAAAATGGGGGCGGTACAAGCGGGTGAGACACTTAGACACCTCTAAAGCTGGGTGCTGCCTAACTTGCCAAGGGTCTGATTATAAGAGGGGAGACTCTGTCTGGTTCATGAAATACCAACAGGTAGACAGTCTGAAGGGGAAAACAGGAGTTGTAATGAAGCCAATTTAGTAATCATTTGTGGGGTGGATATTGAAGTCATGGCTGGCTTACCTTTCAGAATACTGAAGTACAATCAATGACCAACCATCACTGAGACCAACGTGGAGGCTCTAAGAGATACCGTAGTCAATATGACTACCATACTAGAGAGGTTGGTGTAATCAGAGCAAATGTATGTAAGTATGGAAGTATGTGAATATGTCAATGTAAATAGTCAAAGACCAGTGGAAGGGTAATGCATTTCTTAGAATTCTTTAAAGGGGTAAGTCTTCAAAAATGTCCTTAATTACAGCAGATTTG
The DNA here is from genome assembly GCF_964263255.1 of Lissotriton vulgaris. Lineage (NCBI taxonomy): Eukaryota > Metazoa > Chordata > Amphibia > Caudata > Salamandridae > Lissotriton > Lissotriton vulgaris. The sequence continues at coordinate 1,410,336,245 of NC_141691.1, read as the reverse complement.
AATAGCCCGAATGGATGTGGGGCTGTTGTTCCAGATCCTGTGTGCATAGATGGAAAAGGTCCGCCGTCTTCTTTTTCCTTTGCCTATCGGTGGTTCTGCTGAGATCCACAAGAAGTGCTGAGTTTGCCTGTGAAATAAGCAGGGGTGCTGGTTGTGATAGCTTTAAAAGGAATACAACTAGCTTTAATGATGGTGTGAAGGGGAACATATACATTTTCATCAAAATGGAGGTGATGTGAATATATTTATTTAGGACCTGGATGAGATGCTCTGCAGCATGTAGATTGCACCCAAGGGGTGCCATAGTGGGGACTGGAGGTCATAGAGGCCATTGAGAAGGCCGTTATCAAGTTGCAAGAGTGTGAGGGTTTGAACAGCAGTTCTGAAGTCGCTTTTTTGAAGAAATGGTTTAACTTTCTTTTAAAGCTGGAGCTAGTATCAGGCTGTCAAGTGCCCTTGGGCTCAAACATGGTGGCTTCAGCCTCTTACTCCTGCCATCTCGAGGCCCAACCTACTATGGCCAAGTAATATCCTATTCAGAACTTGTCTCTCAGTGATAGCGCAGGTTGAAAAATCTAAGGCTATTTGAGAGGGATGTACCAACAGCTCTTCTGTGGGTCTGCCTGAGCTGAGATCAAAGGAATTGCTTGCCCTTATGCAGCAAAAATTACCCAGCACCATCAAATAACTATCCCATGATGAAATCTCTGTTACTTGCGTGGTGGGCATTACACAAACAGATTAAGATAGAGCTGCTTCTTCATCTCTCAGCCCCAATATGGGGAAGCAAAGGCCTTAAATAAGGTAGAACACCTTCTTTATAGCGATCGACTGAATACATTCACAGGGTGAGTACAGAGTTTAATTTTCCCCACAGACATGCTAGGCACTATACTCCTGTGTATCACTGTTGCAGAATCATAGGAAATTGCAGATCTCGAAGCACCTCCAAAAGTTGGGCTCTCTCAAAGGCCTAGTATCAGGTTTACACCAAACAATTACCAGCAAATTATTCTCCACTCCCACTGTGGCAAACTCACAGGTTTTTAAGGTTAGCTGCTGTGGCTCAAGGATACTCTGAAACAGACTAGGTAACGCTGTTTGACACAGGTGATAAATACATAAGAGAGAAGCCATGGTTAAATGTAATTCTTTTAAGACTGAACAATTGGTACGGGATACTGCATTGGCTACAAAAAACAGGTCTCATTGTGGAATATAAGTGTTGGGGATACAATGTTGCCCTGGGTGACACAGTTTAAGTTTTGTGGGCGTTGTGAGAAGCTGGCTTGGTATATGGTGTACACTTATGTAAGTGGGCCTCGTGCACCAATCCAGACAACCCTTATTTTGATTTCAGTGAACTTAGACAACCTTAGAACGCTGTCTAAGTGGCTGTGGAGAGCAGCCTTCAGGCTTAGTCCAGAAGGAGTGTAAAGCAGCTTGTTTTACCAGAACATAATCTTATTGATACAGATTAAGTGAAAAAAAAACTGTGTATTTATAAAAAAGTATGTATTTATAATAAAACACTCACTAACACATACAAGTATCTCCTAGGCAGAGATATATACAATGCACACACTACAATAGAGACAGGTAGGTAGCATGTAATACATAGAGGTCACCAGGGGAAGACCAAACCGTATTCTAAAATAGTGGTATGTGAACCACGACTCAAGTCAAGATTATACCCAGAAGAAGTAAAAGTGCTGAGGACCCAAGGAACCACACAAGGTAAGTAACCAAGAGCCTCACGGAGGCCGTGTGCAGAGTGGAAACACAACCTTAGGATCAATGCAAGTCAATGTGTAAGTCATAGCTGCAATTGTAAAGAAGAAGGACCCTACCAAGTGGAGCCTGACGAAACCCTGTGGAGGACAGAAGGTTCGAGAGCTACTCACCTGTGGATACCTTCGGAACCGGGATACCTGCCCCAGGGGAGCTGGGTGCATAGGTGTGAAGTGGCATCAGAAACCCAATGCAAGATTTCAGGAAGATTCCACTGCTGGAGAAGGTGAAAGTGTCTGGTGGATCCTAAAGGTGGATTCAAGTCGAGAAGTACCTAAAAGCAGATGTAATCTAAAGATATACCACGCACTCATTCGGAAAACTAAGAAATCCTACTTCTGTACGAGAATCAAAGACGCTGTCAACTCCATGAAGGAAATGTTCCTAGTATATAGGGAACTGTCTGATCTCACCCTACGTGCAACCCCCATGACAGGATCAGATGAAACGTGCAACTTAATAGCTGAGTTCTTTGCAAGCAAAGTGGACAAAATCTACGCAGGCTTCCCAGACACCGCCAGAGTAGGCAAGGGACAGGAAGACAACTTCATACAGATACAGGAGAACAACTGCCTCCCAGCATTTCTAGTACCTTCTAAGGAAACGATATGTCACATAGCAAACAGTATCAAATCAGGATCACCGAGCGATCCTGCAACCCCTGAAAGACTCCATGGCAGCATAACCACCCTGGAGCCTTACATTAGTCATCTCCTGGCTCTCTCTTTTAGTACAGGACAAGTCCCCATCTCATGGAAAAAAGCGACTGTCCTTCCCCTGAGGAAAAAACCTAACATTAGTATAGAAAAACTGGACAACCTTCGACCTATCTCCCTACTCCCCTACTTTGCAAAAATTGCCGAGAAAGCGGTGAACAAACAACTCTCAGCATTTGCTGAAACCAATGGACTACTCCACCCCGCACAGTTGGGATTTTGAGCTCTTCACTCGACCGAGTCGGCCCCGCTGTCTTCAACAGAAGCTCTACGAAGATATGCAGATGAGGGCCAGACGGCAGCACTGATTCTCCTCGATCTCAGTGCCGCTTTCGACACTGTAGCTCACCACACATTGCTACAGTGTCTTAAAAAGGGAGGAGTGAGAGGAAAAGCCTGGGAATGGCTTCAATCATTCTTAACTGATCGATCCTTCCAGGTCGCCCAAGGCCAGTTCAAGTCCAAAGAAATAAAACTAAATCAGGGAGTGCCACAAGGCTCCAGTCTCAGCCCTACCCTTTTCAATCTTTACGTGGCCCCTGTAGGAGGAATCACAGACACTTACGGGGTTGAGATAGTATCGTATACTGACGATACGCAACTGATTGTAACCCTAACGCAACCAGAGAAGCAAAGCGCTATCAACTTCGCGTCCTGTATGCAGAAGGTGGCACTATGGATGGCAGACAACTGCCTCCGCCTAAATGGAAATAAGACGGAGGTACTGATCATAGGTAAATCCCCATCAGTATGGACCTCAGCATGGTGGCCGGAAGAACTGGGTGAACTGCCCACACCAAGCAATTTAGTAAAGAATTTAGGGGTCTGGCTAGACAAAAACCTAATGCTCGGCCACCAAACCAAACAAGTGGCAGGCACCTGTTTTGGGATATTACGGGTCCTTATGAAAACGCTGGACCTTATGCCCATACCAGTACGTCAGACCCTAGTCCATAGCCTTATAACATCCAGGCTAGACTATGGAACCGTACTGTATCTAGGGGCCAATGAAAAAAGCCTCTCAAGACTTCAACGAACACAAAACGCAGCGGCCCGCTTGATCCTACAACTACCCAGAAGAGCATCATCAAAAAAAGCTCCGAAAACCCTTCATTGGCTCCCGATCAGGGAACGGATGACTTTTAAAGCCCTATGTGTAGGACACCGCATTCTGCATGGCAGAGGTCCAAGATATATACATGGCCTTCTGAAATTGTACGAACCTACCCGCCAGCTGAGATCATGTGGCACAGGGCAAGTACAAGTCCCGAAGGTCAAAACAGCCAAAATGGGCGGAAAATCTTTCAGAGTCAAGACTGCCAAGACATGGAACCAGTTGCCAGAAAAACTGCGTACAGAACCTTCTGAGCCACATTTCAGAAAAGACCTGAAAACAATCCTCTTCCCCAAAGACTAAAACCGGAAAGAAGCTTGAACTACTGGAAACATCTTTTAGCATTTTCAGCGCGGGGACACACTTGCTAGTGCAACCATGCACTTTACAAAATACTAATAAATAAATAAATAAATAAATGAGGCAGAGTATATGCCACTTGGCAGTGACCAGGAGGCACAGAAGACGAATGCCCACCGATGTCGGTGCTGCAGGAGAGTTGACAGTGACCTTGGAGTTGCAGGTGTGAGGACCAAACAATGCTGTGGAAGACCAGGAGCCATTCATGAGCTGTCCCACTTCGGATGTCAAGAGTTGAAGTGTTGGTGTCTATCGGGAGCACCAACAAGCCTTGGCAACGGCAAATAACATGGAAAGCGAAGAAAATGAAATGTTGGGACCAGCAAGGTCCAGGTGACTCACCACAAGTAGGGGCGTCAGGGCACAGCCTGAGCAATCAGGGGAGCCCAAAGAATTCAAAGATAACCCTCGAGAGAACCCACAGGCTGGAGGCACTGGAGTTGCAAGAGGATCTCGAGCAGCTCACCAAAGAAGCAGGCCCGTGATGGAAGTGATGTGGTGAGGACTAAGATCTTGGTCACTGGAGATGCTTGAAGTTGGGGCTACTTGGAGCCCGTAGATATGGGTGGAAGGAAGCCAACAAGCTTTTGCAACTGCAAGTTGACGCGGTGCATAGGAGTTCAGTTCTTGTGGCTCTGACAAGAGATACTGATCTCAAACTTAGTGAGAGGACAGGGTAGGCCTCAAAGGATGTGAAGAATCACTATATGTGTTGCCGAGCCTTTTGAGTTCATAGGAGCCCAGGATCATTAGACCAGTCAGCTTTGTTGCATTGCCTGCAGATACAGGGAAGTGACTCCTTCACTTCAGGGGAGATTACGTCAGGTGTCTTTGGATGCCCACGGGCCTTGGAAGGTTCCTGCATGGTGCACAGGCACAAATGTTGCAGCAGATGAGCAGGAAGAGGAGATCAGGAGCAGTAGGAGTCTTCCCGGTTGCAGTCTTGATGCTTAGAGTGAATACCAGAGTGCCTAGACAGTCGAAAAGAAGTGGTGTCTGGAATGAATCTTGTCCCATGATGAATCTAGGAACCCACCCTCAGGTAAGCTTTTAAGAACTCTAAAGAAAGGGTTGGGACAATTCAGGGGTCCCTCCCTAAGGAGGGGCTGGACAAGGGGGAGGATACTCCTGTCCTTTGTCCAGTTATCCACCAGAGCTGGAGTCAACAGCTCCCTGAACTGGTTTTGACTGGACTATGCATGGAGGATACCAAGTGTGCCCCGCACGCAGACTATGTGGCACTGGTAAGGACCCCCACCCTGCCACAATGCCTCCCTGTCTGGGAGGTGGTCACACCTCCATGTGACAGGATACCTATTGCTCTGCCTTCCCCTGCCCATGCTTGGCTCAGCAGGAGGAGGGCAGAAATGTGTGTCTGGCCGGCAGGAGCCCTAGCTTGCTTTCTGGTTCTGGGAGACTGGGACCGGGTGCACTGAGGGCCTCCCAAAGGAGTTGTATTGTGCATGGAATCATACCTCCCACGCTGATTATGGTTTGGGGTATTATTCCAACATGTTTGATACCAAACATGATGGGATTCGTTACAGCCAGTTCTGAGATGGTCATTGCGTAATGACGTGGTGTCCCTCTGTATGTTATATAGCTGTCTCACTTACAATATCAGAGAACAAACTCTATAGGCTGTAGAGGTGTCTTACTCATGCAGGGGCACCCTCATGCTTAGAAACAAGCACCCTGCCTTCAGGGTTGAAAGGCCTGCTTTAGGTGTGACTTTTGGTTTTGAGGAGCAGTGACCTCAGATATAGGGAAAACAAAATCTTTCGTAAGTAGTGTAAGCACCAACTTACAAAGGCAGCATTGGCAGGCCTGTGGTTACAAATTGAGAGGTCTCCCATGGATGGCATAATACATGCTTCAGCCCATGGGAGATCCCTGGTGTGCCTATGCTCTGGGCACCTTAGTACCATATACTAGGGACTGATAAGAGTACACCAGTGTCTAATCTGGGATGTACCTAAGTACTTAACATACCAATTCATGGGAGAACGCATAGAGACTTGTTTCTTGATTAGCAGAATCCCAGTTAAATTAGTCAGGGCCTGCTCTAGGGCGGTGCGACCGGTGCCACCACGCTGGGTGCTGGCTTCCTGGGGGCGCTGTGTTTGCAAGTTTATTATGTTTTTGAAGCACGTGTTGCAACGTTTCTTTCCCTCGCAATTGCCAGGCCTCACAAAAATCTCAAGATAACTTGTGTGATTAATTATCTTCCCGGAGAGAGATCAGCGTTTTGTATAGTTGAGATTTTGACTTATGTAAAGTTAGTGCAGACGATCAAGGCCCGAGCTACCTCAACAACCGCATCAACTTCTACACTCCCAAACGCCATCTCCGATCAGCCAGTCACGCCCTCGCCGCCATCCCCCGCATCCGAAGAATGACAACAGGAGGAAGGTCCTTCTCCTACCTGGCCGCCAAGACCTGGAACTCCCTCCCAACCGACCTGCGCCTGACCCAAGACCACCTCTCCTTTAGGAAGAAGCTCAAGACCTGGCTGTTCGAGCAGTAGCAGCACCCCCCCCCCCCAAGCGCCTTGAGACCCTCCGGGTAAGTAGTGCGCTTTATAAATGTCTTTGATTGATTGATTGATGATTGATTAATAGGCCTGCTGCAAAGAACGTGTACCAAGTTGATTACAGAGTGCATATAATGTAAACAGATCAGCAGGTTACTGCTTTTAAAAGAAACACACTTTTGTTACTTGCAAATTAGGACTTAAGTCTTAATATTCAATATTGAGTTATGAACTGCCAGCCTAGAACTGCATACGCACTGCAAAGTACAAATTAGAACATTCATTAATTTTTCATAAAGGGTTAATTTGGCTAGAAATCGATTCTTACTATTAAAGACAACGCCCAACTATGCTGTTTCTTTTTTGACTCTGAGTTTGTGCTACTCCACACCAAGCACCCTTAAACTATACTGCCTACCATTATGGACGACATGGGACTCCTACACTTTTAGTCCTTTGGCTTATGTAGCATTTCCTATGCACTGATTTACACATGTATGATTGATTGTCTCTTTGTAATGTATGTGTGATGCAAAATGCTCGGACACCCTACACTGGTCTGAGTGGCGCTATATTACTAATTCCATGCTTCTTAGAGAGTTTCGTTATGGAGATTTGGTCACTGTTAAAGGGTGCTAGTGAGAGAATCTGTGGTGGAGGTGGTCATTGGGGGGGCGCCAACAAACATTGTCACACTGGGCGCCACCAGCGCTAAAGCCGGACCTGAAACTAGTCAGAAACTGCATTACATCAAGCAAAAAGTGGGGATAACCATAAAAGCAGATCTTACTTTCCTACAGGCATGCATACACCTCAACACACACTAGAAGAGTATATGGAGTGCACTGAATCTAGACGGCTGTGGATATTGCACATCTACATTACACTGAATCTATCTGAGTTAAAGTAGATGGTTGGTGACCACATTTGGCATTGGCAAAGCTTAGTAATTTGTAAAACACAATAAAGAAACACAGCTGGAGAGCTGAATACCTTGGTGAATTAAATCTTTACGTCAGTGACAATGTGCTAATCAAAACTTAAAATCACAGCAAAACTGACGCAGCCCTCCGTCCTTTCGATGTCAACAAATGGAGTAAAAATAATGCCAGTTGTTTAGAGCACTTAGAAACAACAGAAATGCCTTGTGAAAAAACTAAATAAAATCAACCTTTAAAAAAACTAAATCTGAAGGAGATACATTCACAATATAGCAAAGAGATACATATACAGTAAGTTAGAATTTAACTAAGAGATTGAAATGACAAATCTATTCATAGTCCCGATTTTTTTAAATTAAATTCTATAAAATACAGGCTTGACTTTTTTTGACTGCGAAACAAAACCGCAAACTGGAAAAAACGGTGTGTTGAAAATGATGGTTCTTGTGTCAGAACATTCGTTCACCGCACTGTTTGGAAACTGTGCTACCAGCTTATGTATGTCGCTAAGTCTCCTGTGAATTTTTCACTCTCAAAAACCCAGACTGTCATACAAGTCCAATAAAAGACCTGGAGCCAGATGTAGGTAATCCGATTTTACCGATTCAAAAATACCGAATTTTACCGAATCAGTATTTTAGAACCGGAAAATGGAATGTAGATAAAAAATCGGTTAAAATACCGATTCGGTAAAATTCGGAATCGGACTATCGGAAATTACCGAATCGGTATTTACCGAATCAGTTTTTACTGATTCGGTATTGGCCCATAGGAATGAATAGGAAATACTGAATCGGTAAATACCGATTCGGTAAATACCGAATCGGAAAGCAAACAAAAGTGAAACTTAAGTAGGCAGCCAATCAGGTGCTACCACCCTCCCCCTCCCTACCAGGAAGTGGCTACACAGGCAGCTGCAACTAATAAGAAGGTTCTGGAAAGGCAGTTGGAGCTGAGCTGAGTCCCTGAGCACTAGAACGGCTAAATGGCGCAATGTCATCACAGAGAAGCTCAACATAAAAACTATTAACAATATACCACATGGCACAAAACTACTGATCATACCATCCCCAAGACTTAGAGCAGACCTCTGCATAACGTTATACAAGAACGGAATAGTGCTTATACGAGCAGCCAATGACGAATTAGAGAAATTCAACAATATATTCCCGACCTTAAAAGAATGGGTAGAGAACCCAAGGGATCAACAACAACAAGATCCTCGGACCGCACAAGTAGATAGCCTAGACTCTATCAACCCTAACACCACAGGCAACACATTGACTAGACAAACGCAAGATCCACATCACCGAACGCCACAAGATGACACAGACATCATGCTACCCAGAGAGCCACGATTCAGAAAAGGGGGTGGTGATGAACAGAGTGTCTGAATTGAGCAGACCACTCTTACCCAGTCCAAAGATCAGGGCTTGATCCATCACCGTTATTTATCTCACTGCCCCATCCCAGCTCAGAACCTGGCTATATGCAAATCAGTCTGTCCCTGGCCCAGTGCATCATGGGAACAGGGCAGACTAAACTACCAAGCCAATTCTTCACCAGAAAGGAGACAAGCTACCGGGGACCGGTTTCTGGCATTTCAGCCGTCTTCGGCCCGGCTTGCTTGAATTCTGATGGAGCAGTGAGAAAGGGACTCATGTCTGAGTATACCCTGCCACACCTATAGTGGCCAAAAACGATTCAGAAAAGGGGGTGGTGATGAACAGAGTGTCTGAATTGAGCAGACCACTCTTACCCAGTCCAAAGATCAGGGCTTGATCCATCACCGTTATTTATCTCACTGCCCCATCCCAGCTCAGAACCTGGCTATATGCAAATCAGTCTGTCCCTGGCCCAGTGCATCATGGGAACAGGGCAGACCACACAAGTAGATAGCCTAGACTCTATCAACCCTAACACCACAGGCAACACATTGACTAGACAAACGCAAGATCCACATCACCGAACGCCACAAGATGACACAGACATCATGCTACCCAGAGAGCCACAGCATCCTCAACACCCAACGCCACTAAGAGACACAACTGAGACAGGAAACAGCTGGGACAGAAAGATCACAGAGAGCACAGAAACACAGATACTACTTGCTAATACCGTGCCGGCACACGCAGAGAACGAAGAAACACCGCTGCCACATCATGCAACTACTCCAGGAAATGTAGCGAAGAGTGAAGACAGACTGGTTGAAAAGGCTATAGAGAGAAGAGAATTATATATAATACCGGGGAATACTGCTTCACAGCAAACAGGTAGGGAAGAATCATCGCTGCCCTCACTGGAGATGACCTTGCCTATTAATAGGACACTCAATAAGACTACAGTCTCTAGTGATATGGAAGAGGCCACCTCTACAGTAAACTCCCCATATACAACACAAAAACTAGCTAGGAACACACAAAATGCTCGCCACCCAATAGTGACAGAAATATCACACGACACAGTTAGTGTGGCACACCTCTTATATAATGGAGGCATGGACAACAGAAATAAGGGCCCAAATGAAAGGGAGTTGAGAAAAGGAACAGATCTTAAACATGTCAACACAAACCATGAAGACCAAACTGAGAGGACGAACACTGCTAATACATCACTTCAATCCCAGAGAGACATCAAAGGAATACAGACACAAATTGACAATATGGCACAGGACATCCAAAATACTCTGAAAACAATGGTAAAGATCCTGGAAATTACTGCAGGCACACAAACCAAAGTTGAGCACATCCAAGAATTAGTGCGGAAATCGCTGGGAACAAGGAATGAGAGGGACATGCCATTAACAGATCGACACAATCGGCCAGACAGAAATAGAAACCCTTTAGTTACTACAGACATACGAGCCGACAGAATACGGTGGGGGGGAGAAAATTAAAAAAGTTCCGATTGACACTAATAGAACTTCCAAACATAAGATAAGGAAACCAAACCTTAACACCTTACAAGTCCAGCTATCCACCAACCAGCTTGTAAGGGACCCGAGCAATACAAGAAAGACTTTGAAATGCCTATTGCTCAACTGTCGATCCGCAGTAAAACATGCGTCAGACATCGCTGCACTTATCATTAACCAGGAAATTGACCTAGCAATCTTAACAGAAACATGGCTCTCGGAATCATCTTCTCCCTGCATGGATCTGTTAGTACCCCCGCAATACAGCATAGTGAGACTAGATAGACTGAAGAAGATAGGGGGTGGGATAGCCTGCATCCACCGATCAGGCATAGAAATTAAACAACTACAATCAGACCCTACGGAATACTGTGAATATCTAGGTCTTAATATAAAATCAATAGACAATCAAAGATGCACACTACATGCCCTGTACCATCCTCCAGGAAACAATGAGACCTTCATAGACCAACTAATGGAGATTATCACGGATAACTCTAACACTCACTCTAACACCATATTCCTGGGCGATTTTAACTTACACTGGGAAGACAAGAAGGACAAACAGATTAACGCTCTTAAAGCCTTCCTGACCGAGCTAAATCTATCCCAAGCTTGCACACAGCCAACACACTCAAAAGGAGCAACGCTAGACTGGATATTATCAAGAAACAAGAACATAGTGGTCCATTTAGTTGTGCCGTGCGACTGGTCGGATCACCATGCCATAATGTTCCTAATTCCAACACTGGAAAGGAATAAGATATCACAGCCCATCAAACTCAAAAAGTGGACACTGGACACTAAAGACCTGAATATTGAACGATTAGTAGACAATTGTGAGAAAGATTTGAAACGACCTAACAGCCTGCAGAATGTGAATGATCTAACGGATCACTACACTACGACAGTAACAAACATAGTTAACACCACCATGTCACTAAAACTGAAAAGAGTCTCAGAAAAGGACAAGAATCCATGGTTTATTGGTTCACTGAATGATGATAGAAGGAAACTAAGAATGGCCGAAAGAAAATGGAGAGAACACCCTGCAGCACCAGAACTGAAATCACTCAGAAAAATCAGAAACGAGTACAACAAAAAGGTCCTCAGGTCCAAAAAAGAATATATTAGATCAGAATTGGATAACGCCAAAAACAGACCAATCAAAACTATTTGAAATCTTAAAGCAACGATCCAACAAACTAGCAAAATCGGCCCAAGAAACCACTAAAACCCAGTTAAGCTGTGAAGAATTCTCAAATTTTTTCACCGAAAAGGCCAACAAGCTGGAAATAGAACTCAAGACGGCAGCGGATCACTTGCACAACCAACCACACAGACTGATCACTGCCACACCGACATTCGACCACAAGGAAGCAAAAAACAAAGCACACTGGGATACCTTCAAGCTATATGATCAGAATACCATCGCCAAAACACTAGTGGATATCAAACCGAATAACCACTATAATAATACACTCCCCGCCAAATGTCTACAAAAAATAAACCACATCATCATCCCAATATGGACAAAAATAATAAACGCCTCCCTATCACAAGGGATCCTTCCAGAATGCTTAAAAACAGGCCAAGTTGCTCCGATCATCAAGAAACCAACAGCGGACCCAGCAGATCCTAATAACTTCCGCCCAGTTACCAATATTCCATTACTGGCCAAACTAATCGAGAAATGTGTACAATACCAACTGAGCCAACACATCACTAATTTCATGCTGTTAGACGACTGCCAATCGGGATTCAGAACAGGTCACAGCACGGAAACAGCGATCGTACATATCGTAGATGACGCAGTACAGGCCCTTGACCGCAATAGGACATGTCTACTAGTCCTTCTGGACCTGTCATCTGCATTCGAGACTGTAAATCATGAAAAACTACTAGACAGACTTCACGACAGGATGGGAATGACGGGAAAATTGCTGAAATGGTTTGAATCCTTCCTTCAGAACAGATCACAAAGATTTTGGGTCAACCAGACACTAGCCACATCATGTCCCAATTCGATCGGAGTCCCCCAAGGATCGACACTATCTCCTTCACTTTTTAACTTGTACGTCGAACCACTGACAGAAATCTTCCGAGACGCAAACATATCCTACCACATGTACGCGGACGACACGCAAGTTTACATCAAGGTCGAATCCCTGGAAGACATCAAGTTAATGAATGAGACTTCAAAAATGACATTAAGATGGCTAACAAGTAATCACCTGAAGCTCAATGCACAAAAAACGGAATTCCTATTAATCTCACCACCAAAGAACCACTCAGAGGCAGAAGAATGGACCAGATTGATCACAGCTTTGAACTGCAACCCTACACTAGTGGACTCAGTGAAACCATTAGGAATCACACTAGATAAGAACCTAGACATGAAAGCTCACATCAACTCAATGGCAAAAAATGCCCGCTTTCACTTGAACTACTTAAGGAAAGTGAAACCATTCATCTCATCAGCAGATCTCAAACTGGCAATACAATCATTAGTAATCTCAAGGATTTGATACGGATGTACAACCTTAGAAGGCCTACCAAAAATTTCCATGGCACCACTGAAAGCATGCCTCAATGCAGCAGCAAGGCTCATTACCGGAATGAGGAAATTCGACCATATCTCCCCACATCTAAAAGCATTAAACTGGCTGCCATACGAAGCCAGAATCCAATTCAAAATGACATGTGTCACCCACAAAGCTCTACACTATAAAACACCAAGATACCTGGCCCAGAAGATTAAGCTGTCTGGAGGAAGCAGACCAGTAAGGAGCGCCAATCTGCTGATGCTGAAACCACCCATCTTCCAGAAAAAGAAAACATACGACAGAGCTTTCTCAGGGGCAGCCCCCAGAATATGGAACTCACTCCCTCCAAATATCAGAAGAATTACAAACACGACAGCATTCAAAAGGGAAACAAAGATCTTCCTAATGAGTAAGTTCCTTACATAGCCAAGAAGGGACCTCACCGCCACCACGTACTAAATGTGTCAAATCTGAACATTGAAGGGAAGAAAGAGAATGTTTCTAATTAGACGGGACAAGCTTGAGGCGCTTTATTCCCCCAGAACCGGGATGAAGAATACACAGATAAAAGACAATGTTGATCATTTGTACAGGAATACAACATACAGATATAGTAGACTAGTAGAGTAACCTGGCAGATGCAGTCTGAAAGTATATAGAAAGGTGTAACCCCAATGTCAAACACTAGACTATTCTTTACGAATCCATTGTGCATATGCTAGGATATGTTTCTCATAGACTTATACTTAACCTTCATCTTATCAGCGGGAAATGTTTACTATATAGCTTTATACTTTAGACTTATACCTAACCTACCTCTTGTCAAGGGAAATGTTCACTACATAGCTCTATACTTACCTACCTTACTCACTATATGGTAACGTTATGCGAACTATATCTCTATATCATGTATATGTATTTGTTTACTTTATAGCTCTACAACTTAGACTATACCTAACTTACCTCTTATCAAGGCAAATGTTTACTATATAGCTCTATACTTACCTACCTCACTCACTGTATGGCAATGTTATGCGAATTATATCTCTACATCATGCATATGTATCTGTGAAGCGCTCTGATACCCAAGGGTCACGTTTGCGCTATATAAAACTCTCTAAATAAATAAATCTGCCAAAAGGAAACTCTGGCTGGACATACTGGACAAAGTAAATGCTGTTGGGGTGACTACCAGAGACACAGAGGACCTGAAAAAGCGATTTTACGACCTCAGGAGCCAAACCAAAAAGAAATTGGCTGAACACCACAAGCAGGCATCAAAAACTGGCGGAGGCAAGAACCCTGCACCCCCCTTACTGACCGGGAGCAGATGGTGGCCTCAACCATTGAACCAGACAGCGTCTGCGGACTGGGAGAAGTAGACAGCTCAGCAAGAGCTGCAAGGCAAAAAGGTAAAACAAGTGCAAAGCATTCCCCCCATACCATCATCCTTACCTGTACCCTTTGTGGGCAAGTGAACCCCAGTCCAGTACTGCTAGCAATATACAGGGGCAATGCATCATGGTATATGTAGTCAGGAAATGTAAGAACATGTCATACAGCACACCAACCATAAAGTCAGCTAAATGATTGCATAGAGGACTAAGCTAATGTGAGAAATATTTATTTGAGGTGATTGTGAGACAGTAGCGTTTAGCTAATGTACGCTCATATGTTCACAGGTGAAACGTCTCGCAGGCGTTCACAGGAGACTGAAGGCACATCACCAGAGAGGGAGGAGAGTCAGGAGGCAGGTCCAACTACCCAGAACATACCACAGGACACAGGTGCACCAAGTAGCCATCCTCCTGCACAAGACTCAAAAATGGCTCCAGAGCTGCATGCGTCTCCTCGCAGATCTCAATCCCCTCTGTTGCTGTCATCCCCTGAAATGCCAGCATCAGAGCATGATACAACTCCTGCATCACAACCAAGCAGGAGGCATGTTGTGCCCCCACTACTAGAAATGGAGTCATCAGCAGCTGACATGAAGGGGGACGAAACACACAACTTGCCTGTAGATGTCAGCTCTGGTACAACGCACTAAAGTGCAGGGGTGGGCCATGGTGGTGCAAGACGCCGCAGAGTCCAGGAAAGGCCAGCAGATGCACCTGTGGAGGGTCCAAGTGTGTTCCGTGGTCTGGAGGGGAGCATGGTGAGAATACAGAGGATACTGGGAAGAGCCATCCAGGCATGCCAATGCCAAATGAGGTCCCTGAACAATAACATAGGAGAAATAGGGAAGGGCTTCAATGAACTAGAACTAGTGAACAAAGAGATAGCAGCAGGGATGCGCGGAATTAGCCAATCGGTGCAGCTGGTATGCACCAAACTAGACACTGATTTTGAGGCAAGGCGCAAGGAAAGGAAGCGTGCTCATGGCCAAAATAAAGCGCTGAACCGCCTGGCCACTGCCACATCCCTACTATGCAGGAGAAGCAGTAACATGCAGGTGGCTATGACCCAAAACACCAATGAGGTCACTAGGGGCATGGGCAGGATGACCAGTGCTCTTGAGGTGCTGTTGAATGCACAGACTGCACAAACAGCTGCCCTGGATGTGCCTGTAAGTAAGGAGAGCACAAGCAGGAGCAGCATTGCAAGCTCCCATGTCCCTGAGACAAGGAGGACCAGGCGCCACGCTGAGGCCACAGGCCAGCAAGACAGTGAGCACGGGGGCAACATACAAGTGGCACTGGAAAGCATGGACGGAAATGACTATTACAGTTCATGGTGAAGTGAACCAGGACTGACATCATTGAAGTTAAATATATTTTGTTGCACATTTGTGCTTTAGAAACCTTCGTCATTACACTATTAAACTACATTGGGTGCATACTCCACCTGTCTGTGTCTCTTTACTTACTTAAAAGAAGTTGCGTGTGACCTCTTCCCGTCTGTGTCTGCCATCAGTTGGTGTTGCAACTCCAGATGTGTGTGGTTCAGGCACTGCTTCCTCGTCATCATGGTCCTCATAATCGGAGATATCCACTACTGTGCCCTTCTTGACTGCCAGGTTGTGCAGCATTTCACAGGCTGCAATTATCTTGCAGCAGGTGATTGGTGTGTACTGGCGGGCCCCTCCACTCTTATGGAGGCAGCGAAACATGCTCTTCCACATACCAAAGGTGCGCTCCACAATGTTTCTGGTTGTTTTGTGTGCCCTGTTGTATCTCCTCTGACTTGGTGTTGTAGGGTTGAGGTTGGGTGTGAGGATGAAGGACCGGAGGGCATATGCACTGTCCCCTAATAGTGAGAAGAAAAAACATTACTCACATGCTCACACACATATCCACCTGCAATACGTATCAAGGGAGTTTCACACAGTGTGTTACCTAGCAAGTATCCTTCTTCGAATTCCCCTGCTGTCAGGCGAGCGTAGATCCCACTGTTTTGGAAGATGTAGGAGTCGTGGGTACTCCTGGAAATTTGGCTACTATGTCAGTGATCACATACTTGGAATCACAGATCACCTGTACATGTATGGTGTGGGTGGACGTACGGTTCCTATAAATGTACTCTGTGCAGCAGGTGGGCATATTGGTATGTGGGTACCATCAATATAGCCAATGATGTTTGTGAACTGCGCCATCTGATAAAAGTCTGTCTTTGTCCTCAGCAGTTCTGCATGCGTTGCAGGGAAGCTGATGTAGTGATGCAGTCTCTGGGGTGTAGAGCGGGAATATCGTCGGGAAAATATCGACTAACCTTAATATCGCTGCAGAAATATCTACAAGAAGAAATATCAATGTCAAAAAATATAGTTTGACCAGAATATCGACAGACAGGTAAGTAATATCGATAACATTAATATGGTTGTAATAAATATCGTTTACAAAAACATAGTTTAGAAAAATATCGTTTTTTAAATAATTATAAGTAATTTAGTGTTTTTAAAGAGTATTGTTTGTCAAAGTAGTATTTTTTTTAGCATTTTATTAGTTAATAATGTATTTTATGTTGAATTTAGTGTTAATAGTTCCGTAGCGGGTTGTGGGTTTAGGGGAATAGGGTGGGAAGTAATTTAAATATAATAAAATAATTGATTAAATGTGTTAATTGAAAATAAATAGTGTAATAAATAATAGTTAATTAATTTCAATTAGTTAATTGAGTAATAATTATGTTAATTAATTATGTTAATTGTTTAATTAATTTTAGGTGTGTGTACAGGAATTTTTAAGTGAAAATGTAGTGAAGTAATTACATTTTAATTGAATAATTATTTAATTAATGATTAATTAAATATAAATAAAGAATTGTTAATTTTTAAACGAGTAAATACATTTAGTAATTTTTACCTCTACACTATCCAACGCGTTCCCTACTGTTGCACCCTTTGGAGTGGGAATAGTAATTTTTACCCCTACGCTATCCAACGCTTTCCCTACTGTTGCACCCTCTGGAGTGGGAATAGTAATTTTTACCCCTACGCTATCCAACCCTTTCCCTACTGTTGCACACTCTGGAGTGGGAATAGTAATTTTTACCCCTACGCTATCCAACGCTTTCACCTACTGTTGCACCCTCTGGAGTGGGAATAGTAATATTTACCCCTACGCTATCCAACGCTTTCCCTACTGTTGCACACTCTGGAGTGGGAATAGTAATTTTTACCCCTACGCTATCCAACGCTTTCCCTACTGTTGCACCCTCTGGAGTGGGAATAGTAATTTTTACCCCTATGCTATCCAACGCTTTCCCTACTGTTGCACCCTTTGGAGTGGGAATAGTAGTTTTTACCCCTACTCTATCCAACGCTTTCCCTACTGTTGCACCCTCTGGAGTGGGAATAGTAATTTTTACCCCTACGCTATCCAATGCTTTCCCTACTGTTGCACCCTCTGGAGTGGGAATAGTAATTTTTACCCCTACACTATCCAATCCTTTCCCTACTGTTGCACCCTCTGGAGTGGGAATAGTAATTTTTACCCCTACGCTATCCAACGCTTTCCCTACTGTTGCACCCTCTGGAGTGGGAATAGTAATTTTTACCCTTACGCTATCCAACGATTTCCCTACTGTTGCACCCTCGGGAGTGGGAATAGTAATTTTTACCCCTACGCTATCCAAAGCTTTCCCTACTGTTGCACTCTTTGGAGTGGGAATAGTAATTTTTACCCCTACGCTATCCAACGCTTTCCCTACTGTTGCACCCTCTGGAGTAGGAATAGTAATTTTTACCCCTACGCTATCCAGCGCTTTCCCTACTTTTGCACCCCTTTGGAGTGGGAATAGTAATTTTTACCCCTACGCTATCGAACGCTTTCCCTACTGTTGCACCCTCAGGAGTGGGAATAGTAATTTTTACCCCTACGCTACCCAACGCTTTCCCTACTGTTACAACCTCTGGAGTGGGAATAGTAATTTTTACCCCTTCGCTATCAAATGTTTTAACTAATAATATTTTTTATATTTTAATTATATGTATGTACTATTGTTGGTATATAAAGTAATGTGTTAAATATATGTATATGTACACATTTATTAAGTTTATAATGAAAAAGTGTAGTTAATTTGTTTTAAATAGTTAAAATATAAAAGTAATGTAATGTATTTTGTTAATAGTACTTATATTTATTTATTATTTAATGTAATTTTAGTTAATTTAAAAAGTCGATATTTTTTACAACTATATTTATTACAACAATATTTTTGAGTAGATATCTATGTACTTACCTGTTTAGGTATAGGGTGTCGATATTTTTGTAAACGATATTTATACAACAATATTTTTGTTAACTATATTTTTGTAATCAATATTTAAACACCCTACCCATTCTCTGCAACATGGCGTCAAGGAATTTTTTAAAGAAACGGGACAGACAGCTCTGGGACAACCCACCTACCGCATTAACCACACTCTGGTAACTCCAAGATGCAAGCAGGTGTAGGCTGCACAGCACCTGCACATGGGGTGGGATGGCGTGTGCCCTTGGGGTTGGATGGTCCAACAGTGGGTGGAGATCCCTGATAAGGTCCAGGATAGTTTGTGGGGCCAGCCTGTACCTCTGTAGGATCTCAGGCTCAGTTAGCTGGAATAGAGTGATCCTCTGCCTGTACATCTGCTCCTCCCTCCTCCAGACCCTCTCTCCTTCTGCCTGGAGCCGTAGCCGCCTCGCAATGACAAAGAATGCCGCCATTCTGGTGAAAGTGGTGCATTTTGGGGCCTTTTTTATAGCCTGCACCTGGTTACCACCTGATTTCAATCCATGGTAAATAACGACTCTTGAATACCGGATTGCATGCAAATTCGGTATTTAAAAGGGTACCTACATCTCGGAATTCATTTTTTCCATTTCTTAATTACCGAATCGGTAAAGTTTCTGATTCGGAAACTTTACCGATTCCGTAAATTTACCGATTCTGTAAATTTACTGAATCGGTAAAGTTTCCGATTCAGAAACTTTACCGATCAACTTTACTGAATCGGTAAAGTTTCTTATTCAGAAACTTTACCGATTCGGTAAATTTACCGATTCTTTAAATTTACTGAATCGGTAAAGTTTCCGATTCGGAAACTTTACAGATTCGGTAAATTTACCGATTCTGTTGCTTTTTGGTCCCCACCATCCCAAATGCCCAATACCGGTCGGTAACGGCCAAAATTCGGTAATTTCGGCCGTTACCGACCGGTATTGGGCCACCTACATCTGGCCCTGTTTAATCACTTGGCTGCTAATGCTTTCCACTCCGTTGTGCAGAGGCCTTTTTGTTAACATTTGGTAAAGTTCATTTTGAAACAGTCATACTTTTTCCCCATAAATACTATCCTGAAGAAATATGCCTTTTCCCACATATATTAAGAATAATAAAGGTGCCTAGGGTTTGTAACTTACTTTTGACGTGAGTGCCTGGGAAAAGCCAAAATAGAGCAAAGTTTTTGTTCATTTATTTTTTTAAGTGGGAACAAAGTAGGTTCAGAAAAGTTATTTATAGCATCAACAAAAGCTTTGAAATTTCTAAAGTAGAAAGCAACATTTCCAATTTTTTACAGTTTCTACCTATATGCAATTTGTGTGGGGAAATATGAGCGTAAAGCTTGGTAAAACCTAGAGACCAATATATATTTCAAAAATATCCTAAATTCTAAATTTAGCAGGAGGTCTTATGTGTAGATTACTGCAGCTTTTCCTTAAAAAATAATAATTGCATTTAGAAAAATCGTGAATTTTATTAGAGAATAAGACAAATGCAAAATAAAGTGCTCATCTGTTACTTTTAGTACAAAAGGCTGATGAATGAAAGTCATATTTTTTTTTGCCCACCAGAGTCTTCTGGTTGCAGAACTATATCGCTTTTATCAGTTATCTAAACATCCTTGAAACTCAGAACTGAGCTACAGTTTACAATGATTTTTCCCTTAGTTCTTACTGATCCTGCATAAATGCATAAGGAAATATCTAATGAGTAAAATATGGATAGAAAGGGAAGTTAGGCATGTAATCTGAATTTATGGATAGAGCATATTTGAGAATTCTGAATATTGGATTACTGATAATACCAGTTTAATCTGAGGTAGCTTTTCAAACTCTGGTTTTGGTTCAGACTGCCTTACAGCTGGGAACCAACATTTAGAGAAATAAGATATATACTAGCAAATGCCTGAACATTTTCTATCCCAACTGTTCTTTCAATAATAATGGTACAGTACATGCATGTTTGGGCCTATCACATGAGGAAGTTGTAGCAATGAGATGACCATGTGAAGAGAAGAATTTATGGGGTCTATTAGGATGGACGGCGGAGGCAGCACCGCGGTGCTGCGGTACGGAAAAATGCATTTTTCCGCTCGTGAGCAGCGGACCTCACGCCCGCCATATTAGAATGGCCGAACATAACCCATTACCCATCTGCCCCGGTGGGATGCGCTCTGACATCAAAGTGAGCTGGGAGCCAATGGAGACTCACTGCCGTGCGGAATGACGTCCGCCCCGCTCCACAAAATAGGATGCCCCAAACAACCAGTTGCACTGCAGCGGAGAAACCGCCAAACCAGAGCCGGCAGAATCTCGACAGCAGAGCGGGAAATCAGAGACCCGGTCAACACCACCCGGTCACAACCGCTGGACTGTTCCCATGAGGCACAGG
Source organism: Lissotriton vulgaris (assembly GCF_964263255.1). Lineage (NCBI taxonomy): Eukaryota > Metazoa > Chordata > Amphibia > Caudata > Salamandridae > Lissotriton > Lissotriton vulgaris. Next base: position 1,410,315,239 of record NC_141691.1, on the reverse strand, counting down.
GTCAGACTGATTTTCATATGGCCATGTCTGAACTGGGGTGGCAGAGTGGGCTAAAGAACGGTGATGGATTAAACCCAGATCTGTTGACTGGGTGTGAGTATTTGATTGGTTCAGATGCTCCGTTCATCACCACCATCTTTTGTACCGCTTTGTTCACCCTAAGTTGGCAGGGTATGCTCAGACGTGAGTCCCTTGCTCACTTTGCCACTGGATTCAAGCAAGCCGGGCTGAAGACGGCTGAAATGCCAGAAACCGGTCCTCGGAAGCTTGTTTCCGGTCCAGGGAAGGCATGGCTTGGCAGTTCGGGCACGACTGTTCCCATGACTGAACAAAAATAGGGGTCAGGCCCAAATTACCCTCATATACATGAGCACAAACATCAAAAAGATGTAAAAAATACAAAGTAGTACAGAGGGATCAATTAAAATATTTATTTTCATACAGGGATAAACTAAAAACCCTGATGTATCAAAATTAAAGTTTATTTTAGAAAATTGTATTCGTAAGTTATAGCCACATATGCATGTATCTCAAGATAAAGTGGAACACAAACAGTATATTATCAACAATGGATTATACAAACAAATGCAAGAACAGTAATCTCTACATATAATACAATATACAGTATATCAATCACATATACAATATCTACAAAGACAAATATATAACAATTCGGCCCTACAAAAAACACACAATACTAAACACTGACAACATGTGCAATCTTAAATCAAAGTGTTACACTTCTAGGTAGTCCTAAGTCGCTCCAGAGGTGAACCACCCTCAAAGAATATTTATAAAGGCGCTTATGTCGATATATAAAACAATTTAAAGTTTCAAACGGACTCCTTCAAATAAATGTCGACGCAGTCGTGGTCACGTTTCAGCCACTCACTTCTATGGGCTTCCTCAGGACAGAGGGCAAAATTACACTAGAATAATGAGCAATATATATATCAATACAATAAAACATCCTGCCAACAAACACACTATCCCTTGCGTGACTTATGCAGTGCCAAGGTGCTCAAGAGCGAATCAAAGCAAGAGAAAGAAGAAAAAACAACAAAGAAAAATCAAAAACAAGCTCAATCAAGCCAGAGTAGTGAACACCAGTAAAACGTGGGTGAAAGGCACATGGGAGGGAAAAAAGTAGACCAAAAACGCAGAAACCATCACCTATCATGCAGGGCCAAATGTCCAAAAGGAAATATTTATTAGGTCAAGCCACAAAAAGGAAGAAAAAGAAGAAGAAGAGCCAGACAGAAAGCCCATTCTTAAAAGGCAAAGTACTCACGGGTGCAACTGAACAAACAGAAGCCCTGTAAACCAGGGACTAGATGATCTCAAGGTACTCCAACAGGAGGTACCTACACAAACGGCAAAAGGGAATATATATATACGAATATCTTAATACCCCAATCAAAAGTGCAACAAGTGGTTAAGGGAATTATCAAACAAAGAACACACATACCTCCAGGGAATAAAGCCCACCTATAGTGTCCACTCCGTATATCCTAATATGCAGTCAAACAAGAGGCGTATATAAATCTTCTCTGGAAAGAAAGGGAAGAAAGCAAGAGTCACTGACTAATTACCTTAGCTCACCCAAAACAATGTCACATCAGAAAAAGATGATACTACAAAACTACACAACTACACACCGCCCTTATATCTATCTTAAAGGAACACAGGGGCCTATAATCAACTAATCAAAAGGTCCCCCTATCCAGATTGTTGTACAAGCTATGCAAAGGGGGGAAACAAACACCCAGGTCATCTTATCAGAGTAGGGAGCTATTGGAACACAGCGACTGCTAAGGTGACAGGAGGAAAAACAACGAACGCCCAACGTTGCTCTATGGCAAATGTGTGGCATACTGCACAAACAGGTGCTCATTTACAGCTAAAGTCAGCAGCATGCTATATACTTAAACAGCGCTCTTCAAAGAAACACAGGGCAAAGGTTCGGGAGGACAACGCCAGGGCATGTCAACGGGTCCGGGGATAAGGCTACATACCTCTATCCAGAATCAAAATGTGTTCTCTCAATGCAGAAACTGTTCCCATGAGGCACAGGGTCAGACTGATTTGCTTATGGCCATGTCTGAACTGGGGTGGCAGAGTGGGCTAAAGAACGGTGATGGATTAAACCCAGATCTGTTGACTGGGTGTGAGTATTTGATTGGTTCAGATGCTCCGTCCATCACCACCCTCTTTTGTACCGCTTTGTTTGCCATAAGTTGGCAGGGTATGCTCAGACGTTAGTCCCTTGCTCACTTTGCCACTTGATTCAAGCAAGCCGGGCTGAAGACGGCTGAAATGCCAGAAACCGGTTCTCAGAAGCTTGATTCCGGTCCAGGGAAGGCATGGCTTGGCATTTCGGGCTGGACTGTTCTCATGAGGCACAGGGTCAGGCTGATTTGCGTATGGCCATGTCTGAACTGGGGTGGCAGAGTGGGCTAAAGAACGGTGATGGATTAAACCCAGATCTGTTGACTGGGTGTGAGTATTTGATTGGTTCAGATGCTCCGTCCATCACCACCCTCTTTTGTACCACCTGCCACCAAGTCACCCCTCCACATCCTGGATACACATGCACCGCGATTTTCCAGCAATGTCCTGGTCACATAACAGCAGCGGTGAAGACAAGGGAATACATGTGCAAATTGCAGAAGGCAAGGCCAGTGCCAGGCATGTGCAGGGCGCAAACACCACAGGGACGCACCTCTACCCTCCACACACTAGCCCCCCTGAAGGGACATGCCATGTGCCCCTCCTGTGCACCCCCATGCACAACAACAAGCCAGGTGAATCCACACCCTGCACCACACACCAAACGACAGCCACAGCAGGAATGAAGGCAGAGTAACACACAGCATACAAGCACAGGGCCAGGGCAACACACACACCACAACAACGCCACACTCATGGCAAGAAAACTGAGTACAAGCACCAAATGAACACACACACAAGGAACCAATATCCTACTGGACACACAGCCTGCCAAGTCACACAGACACACACCCCACACTGACACACAGACACATACACAGACCACATGCCACCGGCTATAGAGCACAACAAATAGGAAAACCAGAGTGAGGTGTACCAAAATGGAAGGCCATTAAGACAACCACCCAGCATGTGTACATCACATGCAAGACAAGGAACATAGAGCAATACCCTCAGCCCATCAAAGCACACAAGGTTGGCACAGTGAGTGAAGTCAAACCGCAGAGAGCTCAGTGCAACAACCCAGGCAGACAGCAAGGCAACCAATGTATATGGACAAGAATAGTGGTGCCGACCTATCCCTCAGAACGGCCACTAGGTTTCCCATGAGGACCACAAGCTGTCCAATGCGGGTGTCCATGGACTTCATCAGCAGAAGGAGCTTGCAAGAATCTTATTCTGACTGTCCTGTTCGTCCCTGGGCCCGTTCATAGGCTCTAAGGACTCTGTTGATGTGCTCCAGGGATTCGTCCGAGGCTCTGCTTGTCTCTGTGTGACCCTGCCCCTCCTACCTGCCCTGCTGCCATGGACGTCATGCCTCTCCTCTGTCTGCATCCACATCCTCTCCCTGCCCTCCTTAGTTGGTGGTGTGGAGAGGTCATCCTGTGGTACAGGAAGAGTGTTGCAGGCAGCTCCGGTAGTGGTGGTGGTGGTGGAGGAGGCACTAGCGGTAACAGCAGGGGTCTGCAGAGACGTTGTTGTTGCCGCAGATGTGGTGGGGGTGACAATGGGGTACTGAGACCTGTTGCGTCCTGGAACACCAGATGGGCCGGCTTCGGGCTCCTCATCCAAATAATTCTGGGAGTCACCATCACAGAGTTGAAGTTCCAGGGGGGAGACTGGCTCTGCAGGTGGCTGGTGTTGTCCTCTACAGTCAGTTCTTGGTCACCTGTGGGTCAGATGGGAAATGGTCATTGTAGGGCACTCCACAAGCTATGTGTTAGCTGTGTATCATTCAATGGTTGTACACTATACAGTTCGCTGATCATCACATTGTATTGTATGTGCACTACTGTGCCTCCTGACATGATGGTGTGGTACATGCATTACTTGTCCAGGGTGTGAGGTGTCAATACATACCATGCACCACAGGCATGATTTGTGATTTCAGGGACATGTTGACATCTAGGGACTAGCGCAACATATTATTTCTGTGAGGACTCTTTGTAGATTTGTTTGACCTTGCATGAGCATGGCATGGCCATTTTCATTCCATGCATACATTTGCCTTGTCATGTGCATATCTGGATTTGTACCACCAATCATGGTTTCTTATTTTTCTAAAGTTCCTTGTTGCTTTGGTCCCATGGCACTGCACATGTCAATCGGTGCGGTGCATGATTGTGCACAGAAATTTTTCTACATGTGCATTGGTGTGTCACACTTTGGTTGCTGTGACATTATCCTATGCTTAGCTGTGTGCAGGCAATAGGATTGGTGTGCATATTTGTGCAATGAGAGGGCTGGTGTTGTCATATGGCACCATTTTCTTTATACGAATGGCTAGGTGCATGCACTTACCTGTTATGTTTTCACATTTGGCTTTGTTATGTGACACATCTGTGTGTGCATGGTGGAGGCTTACATCCTGCTCAGTGGTGGCATAAGAAAACATAATATGTCTACCTACCTGTTTGTTTGTTGTGATTCCTGGATGCCACATGCATGTGGGTGGTATTGAGAGCTCCATCTTGCTGTACTGGAGGATAAGGGTGCATGGTGGGAGTAGTGGTACAGGCCTCCAGCCCCCAACAGACATCCCAGGGGGATTGCTAATGACCTGTTAGTTTCATTAGGGTACTGTAATGTCTGACACATGCTCCTAGGTGGGGTGGGGGAGTGCTCTATCCTGCTGAGATGTGGGACAGGGGGCATGGTGGGAGTAGTGTTCCAGGCTTCCAACCCCCAAACAGCACTCCCAGGGAAGATGGCTACCTAGCGGTTAGTTTGATGAGGGTAATATAATGGCTAAAACATGCTTCTGGGTAGGGTAGGGAAAGGTCTCAATCTTGCTGTACTGGGGGACAAGAGGGCATGGTGGGAGTAGTGGTCCAGGCCTCCCACCCCAACTGACCTCCCTAGGTAGATGGCTACCTACCTGTTACTTTGATGAGGGGAATGTAATGGCTGACACAGGCTTCTGTGTGGGGGGGAGGTCTCCATATTGCTATACTGGGGGCATGATGGGAGTGGTGGTCTAGGCTCCCACCCCCCAACAAGCAATCAATCAATCAGTTAGGACGTTTGTTAAGCGCGCTACATACCCGTGAGGGTGAGGGAGGGTGTTCCAGGTCTTGGCGGCACGGTGGGAGAAGGATCTGCCACCAGTGGTCATTTTTCGGATGCGGGGGACTGTGGTGAGGGCGAGGCCGGTGGAGCAGAGCTTGCGGGTAGGGGCGTAGAAGCTCAGTCGTCTGTTGAGGTACGCTGGGCCAGCTTTGTGGAGGGCCTTGTGTGCATGGATGAGGAGCTTGAAAGTTATCCTCTTGTTGAAGGGGAGCCAGTGTAGGTCTCTCAGGGGGGGTGTGATGTGGCTGTGGCGGGGGATGTCAAGGATCATTCGTGCCGAGGCGTTCTGGATGCGTTGCAGCCGTCTCAGGAGCTTGGTTGATGTTCCTGTGTAGAGGGCGTTTCCGTAGTCCAGCCTGCTGGAGACGAGGGCCTGGGTGACTGTTCTTCTAGTTTCGGTTGGAATCCACTTGAAGATCCTGCGGAGCATTCGTGGGTGTTGAAGCAGGATGAGGAGACGCGTTGACCTGTTTAGTCATGGAGAGGGTGGAGGATGACCCCCAGGTTGCGTGCATGGTCAGTGGGTGTCGGGCTGTTCCCAGTGAGGTCGGCCACCAGGAGTCATCCCAGGCTGAAGGGGTGGAGCCGAGGATAAGGACCTCTGTCTTGTCCAAATTCAGCTTCAGTTGGCTGTTCCTCATCCATTCGGTGAAGGCCTTCAGTCCTTCATGGAGGTTGGTTTTGGCGGTGTGAGGGTCTTTGGTGAGGGAGATGATTAGCTGAGTGTCGTCGGCATAGGAGATGATGTTGAGGTTGTGCTGTCGGGCGACGTGGGCAAGGGGTGCCATGTAGATGTTGAACAGCATTGGGCTGAGGGAAGAGCCCTGGGGTACGCCGCAGATGATCGTGGTGGAGCGGAAGGGTGGGAGTTGGAAGCTCTGATTTCTGCCGGAGAGGAAGGATGTGGTCCAGTCCAGGGCCTTTTCTTGGATCCCGGCATTGTGTAGGTGTGTTCGTAGTTTGCAGTGGCAGACCGTGTCGGAGGCGGGTGACAGGTCCAGGAGGATGAGGGCCACCCAGGGACAGACCTCCCAGGGAAGATTGCTACCAACCTTTTAGTTTGATTAGTGTACTGTAATGGCTGACACATGCTTCTGGGTGGGGTGGGGTGGGGAAGGTCTCCATCTTGCTGTACTGGGGGACAAGGGGGCATGGTGGGAGTAGTGGTCCAGGCCTCCCACCCCCAACAGACCTCCCTAGGAAGATGGCTACCTACCAGTTAGTTTGATGAGGGGAATGTAATGGCTGACACAGGCTTATGGGTAGGGGGAGGTCTTCATCTTGCTATACTGGGGGCATGGTGGGAGTAGTGGTGCAGGCCTCCCACCCCCCAACAGACCTCCCAGGGAAGATGGCTACCTACCTGTTAGTTTCATTTGGGTGCTGTAATGGCTGACACATGCTTCTGGGTGGGGTGGAGGAGTGCTCCATCCTGCTGAGGTGTGGGACAGGGGGCATGGTGGGAGTAGTGTTCCAGGCTTCCAACCCCCAAACAGACATCATAGGGAAGATGGCTACCTAGCTGTTAGTTTGATGAGGGTGATGTAATGGCTGACACATGCTTCTCTGTGGGGTGGGGGAGATCTCCACCTTGCTGTACTGGGGGACAAGGGGGAATGGTGGGAGTAGTGGTCCAGGCCTCCCACGCCCCAATAGACCTCTCAGGGAAGATGGCTACCTACCTGTTAGGTGAAGGTGAACAATGCAATGGCTTCCAACTGCTTCTTGTTGGGGGAGTGCTCCATCCTGCTGGTGTGTGGGACAAGGGTGCCTGGTGGGAGTTGTAGTGCTGGCTGCCTGTACACATGCCCCCATGATAATGTTGCTAGCTACGTTTAGGGTGAATGGGAATGAGTGAATGTTGGATCTATGAGACATGTTTTTGAGAGTGTGTGGTGTAGATGAATGGAATTTGTCGTAGGTGGTGTAGCTTTGTAGTTGTGCAATACAGTACATAGCAGTGTGGTGGTGGTCATTTGTTTGTACTTACCAGCCTCCACTCCCCCGGGTACTCCTGTGAGACTCTCTGGATGTAGTATGGCAAGCACCTTCTCCTCCCAAGCAGGGAATGGGTTTGGGGGAATGGGAGGGCCACCGCCAGTCCTGTCAGCCATCTCACGGTTCTTGCTCTTCTTCTCTTTGACAACCCTCTTCAGGTCATGCCACCGCTTCATTATTTCCTTTTTGGATCACGGGGGGTCCCTACTGCATTGACCTTCTTGACAATCCTTGCCCACATTTATGTTCTTGTGGCTAATGGTGTCTGTTGGACCAGGCTTCCAAACAATTGTGGTTCAACTCTGACTACCTCGTCTACCATGACTGTCAACTCACTTGTTTGCTTCTCCTTTGTGCTGTAGGGTTTAGTTCCTTCAGGGCTGGAATGTTGCAATGGATTGTTGTCATAGAAGGGGCTGGTTTTATACTCAGCTATGTTGGTGTGTAAAAATGGAGAAGTGCTCTCAAGTGTGTTGTGTGGGTTGTCCTGGGATTTGTATTTCTCTTTTTGCCATGTGGTTGTGTCATAGGGGTGTGTTTTGTGTTTTGGGGGCATGGCTAGTTTGCTGTGTGCACTTTATGGCCTTATTGTGGGTTCTTTCATTCTGTCGCCATATTTGTCATGGAGCGTCTGCACTGGTGGCTATGCTGCAGCTCTTCTGCCGGCTCTCCCATTCATCACTGTTTGCGACTAATGGAATCAGTGGAAAGTACCACAGGACTGTCAAGGATATCCTAATTTCCCATGTGGTGTCTCCACTATACTTGCGGTGGGTTGTTTTTTATTCCGCCGCGATTCTGACCGCCGTGGATGGGTTTTAACCATCTCTGCCCGCTACTGGCGTTTATTCTTGGCCCCGTTCTGCCGCGGTTGGATTTTTTGGGCGGTTGATCCTAATTGTACCGCCGATTTCCCAGCAGAAACTGCGGGCGGCTGTTTTCCGCTTCCATGGTCGTTGAGATGGTTTTCCAATAGCCATCCTAATAGGCCCCTATGTTTGAAGATTGTAGACTTTTGCTGTGGTGGTTTCCTGACTATTAAGGACCATGGCCTGTCTGCGCTCAAATAAATTGTAGCAAAACCAAAGGGGATGATGGATGGAGTGTTGAACATGGCAAGCACTCCACCCCAGTCAACTAATCTGGGTTTAATCCATCATCATTCTTTAGCTCACTCCACACCCCAGTTCAGACATGGCCCTATGCAAATCAGTCTGACCCTGTCCCTCATTAGAACAGTCCAGCCCGAACTGCCAAGCCATGTCTTCCCTGGATTGGAAACAAGCATCCTGGGACCGGTTTCTGACTAATCAGCTGTCATCAGCCAGGCTAGCTTGAATCCAGTGGCAAAGTGAGCAAGGAACCCACGTCTGGACATACCCTGCCAACTTAGGGTGAAAAAATCAAAAACAAAGGGGATGATGGACGTAGTGTCGAACATTGCAAGCACTCACCCCCAGTCAACCGATCTGGGTTTAATCCATCATCGTTCTTTAACTCACTCCACCACCCCAATTAAGACATGGTCATATTCAAATCAGTCTGACCCAGTGCCTCATGGGAACAGTCCAGCCCAAACTGCCAAGCCATGTCTTCAAAAACATGGCTTGGCAGTTAGCAAAAGAGTGATGGATTTAACCCAGGTCTCTTGACTGGGAGTTTATGTTTTGATTTGTTCTGCATTCCATCCATCAATTGTGTGTCTTTTGCAAATAAATTTGAGATATTTCTGAAAACTAGAATCTCAGGCAAGTACAGGGTGGTGTTGCATTTGTGCATCCCACCACTTTTTCTTACTCAGCATGCCCTGCACATCCACTGAAGGAATTCCTCAAATTTACCTCTCTATTGTGTGGGACACATGCAAGGCATGTAAATACTTGTGGACAAGTGTGAGATCAATGTGTTTGTCTGCCTAGGGCATGGTAAGGGCCATTGACTACAGCCAGCAGCCTGGGTCTATTCTGGAATCTGATTCTATCAACTCTGATACACCTAATTCATCCCGGATCAGAACAGTAGGTAGTTTTGAACAGATGTTTTTCCCCTTGATCAGGAAGTCTGGGGTCATTTTTCCCCAACAATATCTCAAAGGTATTTTTGACACAGTTTGGAATGTATACAACAAGTAAAGTCTCTAAGGCAGAAAGAACCAGTCTTTTACTGCAATTTACTGAATGTCTGGTCTGTGCAAATCTCTGATAAAGTGGCCTTCTGGTGCAAAAACTGTCATTGTAATGCCCAGGGAGACCTTAGTGCCAGGAAACTGCTCAGCAGCGTAAGGCACTCTAAATGTAATATCTCCCTAACCTCACAACATAGGACACAGGAATCAGCTTTCTGAGAGAGTACATTGTCATGCAAATATGTTGTTCTACATAAGGAGTTGGTTTTTCAGCTGGCCCTCTTTTACAATGGAATCAAGTGCATATTTCTTAGACCTGGCATCTTTTGGCATGGTTTCCCCTATCTTTTTGCCTCTGCCTCCTGTATCTTTTGATGCTGTGCTGGATTTCGTTTTTGCTGGTTTAGATGCTTTGGGCACTTTGCCACTGCTGATCAGTGACAAAGTGCAAGTGCTCCCTGTGTAAATTGTTATTGTGATTGGTTATCCATGATTGGCATATTTGTATCACAAAGAAGTCCCTAGTAAAGCGCACTGAGTGTGCCAGTGTTGCGAATGTATCTAGGACCCTAATTAGATATTCCCGATTTATGCCCTTATGTGGTTATAACAAATCATATCCTTATAAAGGCATAAGAATCATATCCATATAAAGTCATAGCCAATGCAGTCCAAATACGGCAAGGCTACTCCCATAGACTCCTAGAAAGTACAACGCCTCCAGCAGCCCGGGAATTCACCCTGCTTCTGTTTTGATTTGTCCTAGAACTCCTGAGAGTCCTGAAAGAAGTGCCAGTTCTTAGTGACGTCTTATGTCCAACCTTACGTCAAACTCAGCACCTTCCAGGTATAAATATACCAACATCTGCCTTAAGCAAAACACGCTGGTTTGGAGCAGAATCGGCTATCTACTTGCCCGACGCCCTGCTGATGCGAGTGCCGAAGGAAGCCGACGCTCCCTGCTGACGCACTGAGAGAGACGCTGTCTTTTCTCCTGCCGAGAAATCCAGCTCCAGTGTTTCCCTGATACCCTCACGGGTTACTGGGAGATCGAGTCCTGAGAGAGAGATACAAGACCTCCTTCATTCTATACCCAAGGTACGGAGCTGATTAGATCCATAGAGAATTCTTGAATCAGATTCTTGACAAAAACTGTAACTCATCTACTCCTTCCCTGTACTAGGCTTAGGTTAGGTACACTGGGGTAGGTGTATCTTAGAAACACCAGTTGAGTACGTTTAGTCATTATTTTATCAATGTATGTATTTTATCCATTTTAAGTATCTTATGGCTTAGAAACCATATAAATGCTTTTACAGTATTATTTCATAATACTCCTTTTACTGTACGCACTTTACTTTATGACAAGTATTGCAATTGTCGCAATTCATTTCTCTTGCATGAAAAAGAAGACTGCTCAATAAATAACCCTTTTATTGAAAACGCCTGTCTCTCTATTTCTCTGCTTCTCTGGTGAAACGAAGCATGCATGATTGACTGAGTAAAATAGCTATCTATTGTTTCCACGACTCTGGAGATATATTCCTTATTGCAGGAGGAACAAAGTTGTCATGTGATATGGTTGTCAGAAGCTAATCCCAAAGCATGGGCGAATTTTGCAAATTCGCGGTTTGCGAAATTGCGTATTCACAAATTCGCAATCCGCAAAATCCACGAACTCTCGCGAATTTGCGGATGTTTTCTTCTTTTTGTGTTCGCAAGCGTTTCTGCCAGTTCGTAAGGGTTTTGTACCAGTTTGCAAACGAGAACTTACTTGTCGGGTCGCAACGGTCACGAATATGTTGTTTCTACGTCTGGTTCATCACAGCACCCTCTGTTTCACCACTGCCACCCTCTGGTTCACCCATGCCACCCTCTGGTACATCACTGCCACCCTCTGGTTCAACACTGTAGATTATGGGGGGAAAAGGCAGCACACCTGCCCTGCTTCAACTGACATGAATTAATTTGGGGTTGATTAATGTGTCACTGAGTCTGGCACCTGTTCCCTTATCTGTAATTGCTTTCTGTTGCAGTGCAATTTTTTATCACAGGATCTTTGTGGTCAACTTGTAGCTATTCTCTGAGCCTGCTGTGAGGGTCAGAGCAGGGTCATAGAATATTTGCAAGTAAGCAACTGAACTCTTGAGGGGGCCCTCAGGAAGCACTACAGGGAAAGGTTACTAATGATGAGGTTGAACTTTTGCACCTGCTGAGTGCTTTCAGTTTTGCAAAAATCGTTTTTTTGCAATTTCGTGGGATTCGCGGGGCGCGAATTTGCGCGAGATCGAATTCGGAAGCCGCAAATTTGTGCGAAAATGCGTTTTGTTTTTTTGCGGCATGTTAGTTCGCAAGGTTTTGTGCGCATTTAGCGAGCCGCTTGTAGCGCAACGGCACGAAGTTACCCTCACGGTCATTCACGGGCGCGGCCATTTTGTTTGCGTGACGTATTTCTGTTTCCGGGCGCAATGTGTAATCTCGCAAAGTGTGCGGCTCGCTAGTACAAGTTTGCGTGTGATCGCAAAGAAAATCTAGCGCGAACTTACCCATGCGGTCGTGAACGGGCGTGGCCATCTTGGTTTTCATTCATTGCTATGGTTCTGGGCATGCTTTCTGTATCCTCTGTCAATCTCTGCCATCCTTTGCTTGTTTGAAGTTTTTTTATCTATTTTACTTATTATCTATCCCTCTATTTTTCTAGCTCTATATTTTTGTGTTTTCTGCTACTTTTGGTTAATTTTAAACTACTTTTTAAAACTCTTTTCTTTTCTTCTTCCCTATTCTATTTCTTCTTTATTATTTACCTTCCTTTCTGCCCAGACCATGGTAAAGGGAGCCGGGAAGCAGCCGGAGAAGGGGAAGGGTCCCGCACCCCATGCCCGGCTCCCGTGCAGGTGTTTGAGGGGGGAGACAGTCACAGCCCGGGAGATCTTTAGCGCGGAGGAGGTCTAGTCTTTTATGTCCAGCGCCGCCTCCCCAGGACCATCATGGCAGGTGGCAAGATCGCTAGCGGCTACCGGATCCGGGAGCGCCGGGAGCGGTGGGAGAAGGTATGCCGGGCCATGTACCAACAGTCTTGGGTCCGGCGCACCTACAACCAGGTCACCCACCGTTGGACGGATCTCCTGGACTGGTAACGCGACTTGATCGACCTGCTCGGCCTCGAGATCCCCGGGCTTGGTGAGTAGTAGTAGCTATTTCTTCACTACTCTGTTTTCTCCTGCAATAATGCTGCTAATTACATTTTAGGTAAATTATATTTCAAAATCTTCTGTGCATTTCAGGTGCACTGCTCTCCTTCTCATTAGCGTTGCTACTATGCTTATTTGTTTTCGATTTTGTGTTCATTTAATTGGCCTGAGAAATTATGTATGAGTGTAGTTTAAAGAACTGCGTAATGCTAGACACTAAGGGTCAGATTTTTAATTACCGGCGCATCCCTGCAAAGTAGCAGGGATGCGCCAGTAATTGTGCGCCATGCCACCACCACCCATGGTGCGCCGTATTTACAACGTGGCGCACCATGGGCCCAAAATGTCACCGAAGCATTAAGCATCTGTGCCGTAAAGGCGGCGCATTGCTGGAGTTGCATCGCAACGATGGCGCAGCTCCAGCAATGCTCTGGGGTGCACTATCTCCCCAATGCTGCGTCAAGCTGTATGTATGCTTCAAGCAGGCGCAGGGTTTGAGTCACGCATCATTGTCCTAAAAGTGACTGATTGAAATCTTGTAGATTTCCCTCAGCCACTTTTAGGAAGCGTTCCTGCGCAGGAACGCCCTCCCTTGTGCCGGAACGCCCCCTGATGGCGCATGGCTTTACAACGTGATGCATCTCCCATATGCGCCACGTAGTTAATATACGCCGCACCATGGCGCCTCTTTTGTTCTGCCGCTGCGTCACAAAAGTCACACAACAACGGAGCAAAAGAGCCGCAAGGGGCTTGTAAATCTGCCCCTACAGACTCAAGTCCAGTCCTTCCTTTGTACACCTGGCAATAAGAAGAAATAGTGGTGGTGGATTGATAGTTTGAGTATTTTAAAGACTGGTTAATGTAGTAGGAAACTTTTCAGTGTTGTCGCTGATCTACAATCACGATGGAGTTTGTCTGTCACTTTGCGTGCTGCGGACAGCTCCCTGCCAGTCTTAGGCGAACCTTTTTAGTAGTTATTTAGTTACATAACTTTCCAAGTTGACGGTCCGCAATTCAAGCAATACTAATATCGTAGTAGACCACATGAGATAGGTCAATATATCCCGAGGAATAGTTGTCTATTTGCTGTTTTGCCAAAATATTTTGTTATTGTTCTTTTGTAATGTTTGATTTGGTTGACCACAATCATCCATGTTTTCGGGTCTTTCTTTCTTTCATGTTGTACATCAGCTCCATCCAGGGGCAAGAGGACATTGGAGGAGGCTGCTGCTGTTGAACAAGGCCAGGATCGGTCAGGCGAGGGCTCCTTTGCTGGCCCCGGTAAGTTTTAATTTCAATATAGAGTACCTGTTTTTTCCTAGCGTTCCTCTTTCGATTTTTTCAAAATCGTCTTTGATCTTCTTGTAGACTGTATCTAAATTCTTATCCTGCCTCGACTATGACTCCCTGTGGTATTATTAGATTATTCCTATTAGTCTGTCTGTGTAGCTAACTAAGATTGCACATTTGGCAAAAGGTGTTAAACGAAACTCCCATTCTAGTCATCAATAGCTCTCTATGGGGAACATCCTTTACGACGCGGATTTTACTCCGCAGTACCCTTACAACGCATCTTTTACAACGCAAGTCGTAACCACGACTTGCGCTGGAGGGCGCTACAGGACAAGGAATAATTTAATTTACTATCCAACACCTTCCCTACTGTATGTAGGCTGGTGTTGGAATAGTAAATTAAAAAATTACTAAGTCCGCACCCCTCCAACGCAAGTCATAGTAACGACTTGCATTGTAAAAAATGCGTTGTAAAGGTACGCGTGGTAAAACCATGCGTCATAACGTCGTACATCCCTCTCTATGCACTGAGTGCAGTCCTCTGGGATTGTCCATAATGTCTTTTCAAGTCTTCTAAATGTTTATGCTTAGACAATTACCAACAATAAAAAGGTGAATGACCACCAAGAAAGAATAAGATACTACTTTACTTCTGGTTTGGATAGGAGGACAATCCATACTACTACTGTTGCAGGGACAAATCTGCACAAACAGAACTATGGACACTAAATAGTGCATTGTTTATCAATTATAATAGGCGCAGGTAGACTTTCCACATACCTCAGTGATATCAGTCTTTGAAGAACCCCCAATCTCCTTACTGACTAGATAGTCTGGCAGAGTCATTTAGCTCCCGAATTCATCGATGATTGATCCCCAATGATGATTATCCAACACAGGACAAGAGTACGGAGTCAGAGTCCAGAAGTTTCAGAGGCACGGACTCATACTTGAAAATTGCAAAACCTTTTCCTCATTCACTCTTGACCAAAAACCACAGAGTCTATTTAAGATTTAAAGCTTTATTAAAAGTAGAAACAGAAACGGTTGATTAAAAATGGAAAAGTGCTTATAGTGATTTATTTCACACATTTATTGTGGGCGAGCCGAGCCCTCGCCTGGTTTGAACTTTAATTTTTCTTTTTGATGCTGAATCGTTGGTCCTTCTGCCATAGTGGTGATGATGATGAATTGTTCTTAGAAGTGAAGCTTCTGTCTGTTCTGAGAAAAATGGTGCTTGTTAAAAAGCAAGCATTCATCAGTTGTGCCAAAAAGTGCAGCAAGACAACACCCTTTCCTAGAAAAAGGGACATTTTTACTTTAGAGTAGACAGTCGCAAATTATTAGATTGGTTTCTGTATTCACATTTCTTCATTCCTAGACAAAATACTAGTGTGTGGTGTATGTCTATGAAATCTAACATTCTTAAATGTACTTTGTAGGTGGAACATCTGGTGCTGGGCCCAGCGCGGAGGTGGAGGAGGAATGCTCTGGGGAGGAGGCGGTGCAAGTGCCGGACCAAACTGCTGTGCGGGTTGCCACGGTAGTGGCGGGTAGTGGTACGCTCTTATATTCCTTACTTATTGAGATTGCAGACTGCATAGTGTGCTCCCTGTGACAAAACGTAAGGTTTGTCCAGATGAGAGACATGAAGAAGAATGATTGACATATAGTTTGAATGGATGGATGCCTTGATCATGGTACTAGCTGACTCTTAGATAGCATATGTGTATCTAGAGAGAGTAGACGGTCACTGGATATACTGAGTGTTACTTTGAAGAGCATGTAACACCGCACCCGCAAGTCCGTCCCAGTGTAGGAAAGGCAAGGAAAAGAAGTTGTAATTTTGTCCGAATACTACCATGAATAGTAGCAGTAGTTTGTATTGTAAGCACAGCATATATCCGGCTATTACGATGGCCACTCACTCACTACCTCTGTTAATAAGTTTAGTAGAACTCGTCATTCATGTGTGGATGTATCACTGTTCACTCAATAAAAACCAAAGCACCTAAAGTCATCCCATATGTAAGCAAATACATACCATGTGCAGTGATAGATAATCAGATTATTTATCTTCTTCATTTTCCTTTTCTAGTATTCATTGGCACTGTAGGGTGAAAGTTAAATTAATTAAGCAGTAGCCCTTGTGACAGAGTATTCTCAGTGCCACCCATAATAGAAAAGTAAGAGCATCACCACCTGCATGTACTGGACTGGTACAGTAACGCAAGACTGTCTCACTCATCATGGCGGGCGTCTGTTTTTCTCGGGTGCAAGTTGACTGCGCTGGCATGACGGCTTGCAGAAGTTAGCGTACCAATTTTGCTAAACAAGAGAGAAGAAGAAGAATAAGAGTGGTGTACTGTTATAGTCGACTCTAATGGAGTGAGTCCATAGTGCTCGTAGAATTGATTCCTTAAACTCCCACTAATGTTAGAGCAAGGATGAAGAAGTAGGAGGTTAGATTGATACTGGCCACAATAGTTATGTACTGCGCTTGCAAGTTGCTAGTTCTACTGTGACACAACTTTCTGCTGAATCATTTTGTGCTAATCTTAAAGAGCATTGGTTACAGACTATGTCTTTCTTTCTTCATATGGATGCTCCTTCCAAACCAACCCGGAAGGATCTGGCTAAAAGGGCCTGGCAACGGAGGCTGGAGGCCACTGTCACCGAATATCTGCGGCTGGTGGCCCAGGAGGAGGAGGACACGCAGACTAGTACGTCAACAACATCCATGGTCCCTGGGTCAGCCAGTCAGCGCAGCAGGTCTCAAGCGGGACGGAGCCGGGGTACCACAGCCACCCGCCACCGCCGGGCAGCAAAGAAATCAGCTGCCCCCCACAGCAGTTACAAAAAAAGGATGCACCGCCTTTCCCTGAGGGTTTCCTACCTCGAGCAGGAGCTCCTCAACACCAAAACCCTGCTCGAGACCCTCCGCAAGGAGCATGCCGACCTGGCCAGAAAAGTCAACAGAAGCCAGCAGTAGGAGGAGACTGTCCCTTGCCCCTTTTTTAAAGACTTCTGGGGGATGGGAATTGGGAGTTGGGTTTTCTACTTTTTTGGACTTCGTTTTCACGGACATTCGTTGGGGTTCGGGAGGGGGGGTGTGTTGGGTCTTGCGGGAGATTATTTATGTTAGGGATATATAAATATACTTTAAACTGTATCTTAGCATACGTGTTTTTTACTGCTCTTGAGGCTGGTGGGTGGGGGTTTAACAGTCCAGAAACTTAAGTGGCATCTTGATTCAAGTTGTGTGAGTACTAATGGCCCAAATATTTTCAAAAGTAAGTGCCTCTCACAGAGTAAGTGAATTCAATAGTCCTAGGACCGTCAGTCTCTCGTCTCTCCGAGTCCTAATACTCCATTATACTACCTCCCCCCAAACGCTTATCTTATCTGTAATTTGTGTTTGGAAATAGGGCTAGGCACAGGGCTGGCTGCACGCGAAATGGCGATTAAGGTTGGCAATCCTGGGTGAATGAAATGTCATCATTGTGGTGGTACTTGTGGTATTACACAGTGGCAGTTGCAGCATCTGAAAAAAAAGAAAATGAAACCTTGTTTGTCCTTACCGTAGCATTAATACAGTACGATAGAGAATATAGCAGGTGACAGTACATTAGAACAGTGCCACAATGTAGCCTATCAAATGGTAAAGTTTTGAAAGTATAACTACTACTTGCCTTGAATTTCTTTGGCATTGGCTACTACTACAAGAAATAGTACCGAAGGTGAAGGACACAGCAGCGTAATAATTTGCCACGTCTAGGAGGAGGATGTTCTTGATGACCAATCAAGTTGATGGCACACATGAAAATCTGCTTTCATTTGCCAATAGTGACTGAGTGTCAAGCTGAGTAAGAAAAGAATATATCCTCAGATTCCTTCACCAGCCTGTTGCTATGACCTTATCCTTCCTAGCAAGTGTGTGGAATTATTGCTGTCATTTAGTCACACATCAATCAAAAACAGACAGCCCGGGGAAAGAGGGTTAGGGTTTGGAAAATGGATGGGAATGGGGGATTTTGGGAAAGTTTTGTTGAGAGCAAAAAAAAAGCACAGCATGGACAAACAATAATTGAAGATAAAGAAATCTTTGGGTACAAAGCTAATCATAAATCTTTTAAGTGACATAAAGGAAGTGCATGCACTACTGCATGCATGGTTACTGAAAAGTAAGTAGTACTTTCGACAACCATGAATGAAAGAATGAGACAGTACAGGGCTGCAGTAATAATTATGCGTTTTCACTTGCCTATCTCTGCACTCAGAGAAACACTTCTTACATTAAATTAGGTTTAAAAAATAGCACAAGTAAAACCTATAGAATGGCTGTAGGGACGAATTTAGAAGCAGAGATCAAAGAAATGCAGAGTCACACTCATGGAAGTTCACAGCAATAACATTACTTAAAAGATAATTATAAAAGAACGAATACTGTATCTGTATGTTGTTGTAGTTGTCCTGTTGAATTTGGTAAGTTGCATGCATCAAACCATTCCTCTTATTAGCGGGAATCCTCCATTCCAGCTGATGCTCCGTCCATCAATGTTGGTGACCAGAAGACACCCGGTCCACTGCCTGCCTGGCGGATGCTGAATTGCAGCTCACTAATGTGAAGCCTGACTTCATCCTTTTCCCATTGCACAGGCTGAAACCCGGCCTGTAATTATTGATGGAAAAACAGGAAGTGATACTAGAACACCATTGACAAATAAATATAAGGTATGTACGCTGTGTAGTGCAAAAAGTCACACTTTGATTTTCCTAATAGACAGTACAATATTTTTGAAAGTGCGTACTCTGTCTGAATTTCCTTTTGAAGGATAAATAAGTATGGGCAAATTAATTTAGCGGATTTTCCCCTCAAGCTAGGTGTACTGTAAACTGTGTTTTAGAACAAAATTAGACCTTTCCAGCAGTGCTCCCAGACCCTTACTAAACCCAGTCGCAAAAATGTAGAAGACCCCCAATCAGATCTCAAAAAACGAGGCCTAGTAGAAAAATGGCGACAAAACGTACTTTGAAAGTAAAGTAGGCCCAAATATCCCCTTACCCACCGTGGATTGTATTCAAACCACTTGCAAGCAAGCAAAAGTATCCATACCCAGCAGGGCTCCAAGACTCGCAAACCCCCACACAAACATCCCCCCGCCCAAACACATGCAATACAATACTACTAACCCTAACGAGCCCTAAGTTAAGAATAGTGGCAAACACTTTCTTTAACTAGGCCAAATCCCCCCTTTCCCACCATGGATTTTCTTCAAACCACTTGCAACCAAAATAACACATTCCCAAGAGTGCTCTAAGACCCCAAAACTCAGTAGCAAAAATCTAGAACACCCCGAAACACATGCAATCCTGCTGCTAGTGCTAACCCTAACGAGCCCTAAGTTAATGTGCCAAAAGGCTTTTCAGCATGGATTTTCTCCAATCCACTTTTATCCGGTATTAGACCTTCCCAGCAATGCCCCAAGACCTGCCAACCCACCCGCAAAAAAGCACAACACCCCCAAACAGGCTAAAAGCAAAAATGGAAAATCTCATACTTACAATATTTTTCGGCCTTCTGTCCAAATGCGCTGTGCAGCTAGGTCATAACTCCACTTTTTCACCATGGATGTCCTGGAAAACAAATGCAATCCACATTAGACTGTGCCAGCAGTGCTCCCAGACCCGAAAGCCCACCCACAACAACCTAAAAGCCCGCCAAACAGCACCCCAAAGACAGGCAAGTGATCAAAAGCGCAAAATCTTTTTCTGCTCCGATTTTCTCCAAACCACTTTTCTCCGGTATTAGACCTTCCCAGCAATGGTCCCAGAGCTGTCAACCCAGGCGAAAACTAGTAGAAGACCCCCAAACAGCCAAAAAGCAAAACTACAAAAATGGGGACTAAGTAATTTTCAGGCAAATTTCCAAAATCACTCCACGCGCGCTCTGCAGCTAGGCCCTAACTGTCCTTTGCCACCATGGATTTGCTTCAAACCACTTGCAATCAAAAGTATCCATACCCAACGTTGCTCGAAGACCCCGAAACCCACCCCCAAACACCAGGAACCCACCCAAACAGGTCCCCGAAAACATGATAGTGAGCACAAAGGCAAACACTTTTTCCTCATGGATTTTCTCCAAACCACTTTTATCCGGTATTAGACCTTCCCAGCAATGCCCCAAGACCCGCCTACCCACCCGCAAACAAGCACAACACCCCCAAACAGGCAAAAAGCAAAAATGGAAAATCTCATACTTACAATACACCATGGATGTCCTGGAAAACAAATGCAATCCACATTAGACTCTGCCAGCAGTGCACCCAGACCCCAAAACCCACCCACAACAACGTAAAAGCCCGCCAAACAGCACCCCAAAGACAGGCAAGTGATCAAAAGAGCAAAATCTTTTTCTGCTCCGATTTTCTCCAAACCACTTTTCTCCGGTATTAGACCTTCCCAGCAATGGCCTCAGAGCCGTCAACCCAGACGAAAACTAGTAGAAGACTCCCAAACAGCCAAAAAGCAAAACTACAAAAATGGGGACTTCGTAATTTTCAGGCAAATTTCCAAAATCACTCCACGCGCGCTCTGCAGCTAGGCCCTAACTGTCCTTTGCCACCATGGATTTGCTTCAAACCACTTGCAATCAAAAGTATCCATATACAGCGTTGCTCCAAGACCCCGAAACCCACCCACAAACAGCAGGAACTCACCCAAACAGGTCCCCGAAAACATGATAGTGAGCAAAAAGGCAAAAAAAATGTCCTCATGGATTTTCTCCAAACCACTTTTATCTGGTATTAGACCTTCCCAGCAATGTCCCAAGACCCGCCAACCCACCCACAAAAAAGCACAACACCCCCAAACAGGCAAAAAGCAAAAATGGAAAATCTCATACTTACAATATTTTTCAGCCTTCTGTCCAAACGCGATGTGCAGCTAGGTCATAACTGCACTTTTCCACCATGGATGTCCTGGAAAACAAATGCAATCCACATTAGACTGTGCCAGCAGTGCTCCCAGACCCCAAAACTCGCCCCCAAACACTAGGAACCCACCCAAACAGGCCCACGAAAACACGATAGTGAGCAAAAAGGCGAAAACCTTTTCCTCATGGATTTTCTCCAAACCACTTTTATCCGGTATTAGACCTTCCCAGCAATGGCCCCCAGAAGCGTCAACTCACCCGCAAAGAAGTAGAACACCCCCACAAGTGCAGAGTCTTTCTTCATTGGGCGTAATCCATCCATCTGCTTTGAGGGAAATAGGAGTCTGGAGGAGGAGAATAGACGAGCATGTTCTTGTGAACTTGTGAACCTGAGGAATGCAGACTGCGGCACCTTCAAATCAATAAGCAAATAAGGGAAGACAGTTCTGCTGATGGGCTTGTTTTTGTGATTGGGTGATTACATTTTTTTATATAGACTTTGCAAAACAAAGAAAGACAGACACAAAGGAATAAAAGTGAATAAGGACGAAAAAGAAAGTTGTTGATTCATTGTCATTTTAAGGGCTCGGTGTCAGGGAAGAAGAGTTTGTCCTCATACTCATGCGTATTCAGGCGGGAGTAGGTCACCTAACAGCGAAGAACTTCCCTCACCTAAGTTGGTGTCCTCCTCTTCTTCTTCCTGCGTGTATTCTCGTATTTTGTAATCTGGTGGTATGAGGTGCTGATTCATCTTGATCATTGTTAACCTCTCCACATTTTTGGGCGAGAGGCAGGTCCTTTTGCAAGTTACAATGCCACCAGCAGCACTGAAAACACTTTCGGAAGACACGCTTGCGAGTGGAAAAGACAAGTAATTTCTAACGAGGTTGGAGATCTCTGGCCTCAATTCTTTTTTCCCATGCCAATACACCAATGGGTCATCATGAACATAGACCTCTGTTTAGTCATTCAGATAGTCCTGCACCATCGACTCAAGGTTCTCCACGGTTCCTCCACTTTCCTTACTTTTTGCTGGGACCTTTTGAGAAGCAAACCCAAGCTGAGTTAGCCAATCCGCTTCTTCACACAATGTTACTGTTGTGTCTGGTGCAGATGATCCGGTTGCTGGTGTCTTTAACGACTGAGAGGGAAAATCACTCACTCCTGCCAAAGCCACAGGTGCAGAAGCGTATTCTTTTGACTCCGGATGGCCTGCTGATGCTGATGTACTACCTTTTCCTTCAATTTCCTGCCGTTCTCTTTCAAACCTCATGGCTGACATAGCTAGCCAACGTTTGTACTTTAAAACTTCTGCGTCACCAAAAGGAAAGAATACTCTGCCTGCCAGTGCCTTTTTGTAGCGCGGATACAGAATAGTAGCACAAATGTAATGCTGTTCTGTGTGGATTTTTTGAAGACGTTCATCACAAAGTAGGCGCTCTAATAATTTCTCCGCCAAATCAAAAGCTTCTTGCTTTTCTTCATCTTTTTGAAACGTAGAAGACACCGCCTTCAGTTGGTGCTCTAGCATGCGCAACAATGGGATAGCTTTTCCCAAATGACAGTCCTCCCTGCTGACTGCACGCGTGAAGACCTCAAAAGGACGAAGCATGTCTGTCAGGCTTTCAACTAGCTTCCATTGCTCCGCATGCATCCTCAGGTCCTTCATAGCTGCACCCTGTCTAAAGAAATACTGATCGACTACCGCACACTGCTCATACAGACGCTCAAGCATGTATAAGGTTGAGTTCCAACGTGTTGCCACCTCCTGGATGAGTGATTTCACTGGCAGTTTATGGTGATGTAGCAGGCCCCTCAGCTGCTTCCGGGCTTTAAAAGAATGGCTGAAATGTGTGCACATTCTTCGGCAGTTGGTCAGTAACTCGCACACTGGACTTTCTTCACTCAAGAATTTTTTAACAATCAGGTTTATACAGTGCGCCAAACACGGCACTCTGAAATAGTTACCCATATCCATGGCCTTAACTACATTGGCACCATTATCCGTCGAAACATAACCAATCTTGCATTTTCTTGGGGACAGCCATTGAAAGACCTTTGTGTTAAACTCCAGTATTACTTTTCTCCATGCCAAACATGGCTAGTGTTGCATGTTTCCGAGCAGCTTTAAAAACGTTGTCCGGGTCAACACCTGCGTTTAGCTTTGCTTTAACCCCTTAAAAAGAGACCCAGTGTGCAGTGATGCACATGTAATCAGTGGCTGCACAACTGGTCCACATGTCTGTTGTCAGATGTATAGTGTGAACAGCACTCTTCTGCAAAGCTGCCCCAATCACCTCCAGCACATCTTCATGTAGTGCTGGAACCGCAACTCTGGCAAAATAGAACCGGCTTGGAACCTTCCATTTGGGGCAGAGCGTTGCCACTAATTCAAGAAAACCAACCCCTTCCACAAAAGAAAAAGGGAGAAGGTCCAGCGCTAGCATTCTAGCCAGCTTAGTGTTATACAGACGCGCGCCGTTGGGTGGTTGCGTTCAAATGGCGCATCTGAAAGCAACATGCTTCTAATGGTGGGCTGGACCATGATTTTACGGGATGATGATGATGATGACTTCTTCGACCCAGTTACGCTCGGTGATGATTAATTTTTTTGCATTGGTGTCTCACTCTCTCCCACACTCTTAGTGTGGCTCACAGGGGGTGTGCTGCTGGCAGGGGTGCTGGGTGTAAGTGAAGTGTTTGACGCTTCTTCCTCCTCGTCATCATCAGATGAAACATCAATGTATAGAGTTTGTTGGCTTGCAATTCGGGCTTCCTTGATCTCCCTTAGGTGCGTATGCCATTGGACAGTGTGCTGTCTCTCAAGATGACCTTTCTGGCCTCCGGTACCATAGTTGGTACCAAGCTTACCACGACTAACTACAAGCTTACAAATTCTACAAATGGCTATGTTTTCCCTTGTTGTGCAAACACTAAAGAAGTCCCAAACTGCGGACCTCAAATGTCTGTGGGGGGCGGAGGAGGCGATACTGGTCATGCTGCTAATGCCAGATGAAGTGGAGGATGTGTGTTGCCGAACTTTACTACGTTGTGCACTTGCAGCACCACCAATTGAGGAAATGGAGGTCGAGGTGGATGGAGGTCCCTTCTGGCGAGAAAATATGGAAGCAGTAGGTGGTGGTGTACTAGTTAACTGCAATGGTGGTGGTCCCATTACCTCCTCGTCGACAACATCACGCTCAGCAGCTTTTCGGGCTAGGGTAAAAATGTCTGTTTGCTGCAAAGCCCGCTGAGGCTGGAGTGGTGTGTATGATGACTGCGTCATCGTCGTGAGAGTCTTCATCAGCAGGAGTTGTATACGCCACTTCTTCAGCGTCATCATCACACCCCATAACTATGAGACTTTCGAGGACCTTCCTTTTACGCTTAGCTACCTTTGTCAGATCATGGTGTGCCTCACTCTCAGGCGGTAGTGGTGGTTCCCAAGTTGGATCCATATCATCAGAAGGAAGGGGGCTTGAAGAAGATGTAGACACAATCCTTGATCTTTTCCTTGCTAGGGATGTGGAAGACAATGAATGATCAGGAAGAGTGGCTTTTTCAAATGATACCTCGGCTTGAATGTCGATTTCCTGATGTGCCCCTACTTCGGGAGGAACAACTATTGTGGGCACTTGTGCCGCTCCATGCACCTCTGCTTGCGCATCTCCTTGCGCTGCCTATCCTTCCACATGTACTTGGATTGTACTTGCACATGTGGTTGCTGTTGCGGCTGTGGTTGTTGAACAATTGTCAGATGAGTTACAACAACCTGTGTTGATTGAGGGACATTGCTGCTACTTTCTTGCGATGAGCCAACATCACTGGTCGATGGTGAAGGAACAACTAGACTGGCTGCCTCTGCAGCACTCAAGGGCTTGGACTTAAGTTGGCGTGGTGGTGGTGGCACTGAGCCCAATGGAGCGGGGTTGCTGCTCCCAGCTTGGTCCTCAGCAGATCCCACTGCTGCGGCAGGCGTACTTTTTTTTTTATTCCCAAAAAATGTGGCGGGCGGCACACCAGTCTATTTGGTAAGTGGTGCCACTTGCTTCTTCTGATCCTTACTGGCAACTTTCTTGCTAGAGGAGCTACGGGGAACTTTTTTTGGGGCCATCTTCTTCAGATATCAGAACAGCAGGCCGCAGTTGCATGAGTTGCAGAGTTGTCTTGTCTCTGGCCACACGTGACGTAACGTGACTTCTTCCTGGCACTGGTGGTTCTCTTGTGCACCTAAAAGCAATGGAAGACAGAGGAACATCAGTTATACACCCCAAAAAGTCGAAAAACACATAATAATCAGCACAATCCCATGCCATCCATGCCCTCCATGATGTTTACATTAAATAGACCCCACAGAAAGACTAGGTCCATGCACCACTCACTACCCCTGGGCAAAACGCCCCAACAGCAGCCAAAAAAATCGAAAAACGCACAAAAATCAGCACAATCCCATGCCATCCATGCCCTCAATGATGTTTAAATTCAAGACACCCCACAGAAAGTCTAGGCCCATGCACCACTCACTACCCCTGGGCATAAAGGATGAAAGCTAGGCAAAATGGGTGCAGGCCTGAGAACACTGCCTGCCTTCAAAATGCCCCCTAGCCCCCCAGCAAATGGCCAGGGCCTGCCTGTACCAGCACTCAAAATGGCCCCCACCCACATGGCCAGTCCCCATCAACACCCCAAAAAATCGAAAAACACACAAAAATCTGCACAATCCCATGCCATCCATGCCGTCCATGATGTTTACATTAAAGAGACCCCACAGAAAGACTCAGTCCATGCACCACTCACTACCCCTGGGCAAAAGGCCCCAACAGCAGCAAAAAAAATCGAAAAACACACAAAAATCAGCACAATCCCATGCCATCCATGCCCTCCATGATGTT
The DNA here is from genome assembly GCF_964263255.1 of Lissotriton vulgaris. Classification (NCBI taxonomy): domain Eukaryota; kingdom Metazoa; phylum Chordata; class Amphibia; order Caudata; family Salamandridae; genus Lissotriton; species Lissotriton vulgaris. The sequence goes on along the minus strand of NC_141691.1, from coordinate 1,410,289,508 downwards.
TACATTAAAGAGACCCCACAGAAAGACTCAGTCCATGCACCACTCACTACCCCTGGGCAAAAGGCCCCAACAGCAGCCAAAAAAATCGAAAAACACACAAAAATCAGCACAATCCCATGCCAGCCATGCCCTCAATTATGTTTAAATTCAAGACACCCCACAGAAAGACTAGACCCATGCACCACTCACTACTCCTGGGCATAAAAGATGAAAGCTAGGCAAAATGGGTGCAGGCCTGAGAACACTGCCTGCCTTCAAAATGGCCCCTTGCCCCCCAGCACATGGCCAGGGCCTGCCTGTACCAGCACTCAAAATGGCCCCCACCCACATGGCCAGTCCCCATCAACACCCCAAAAATCGAAAAACACACAAAAAGCATTACAATCCCATGCCATCCATGCCCTCCATGATGTTTACATTACAGAGACCCCACAGAAAGACTCAGTCCATGCACCACTCAGTACCCCTGGGCAAAAGGCCCCAACAGCAGCCAAAAAAATCAAAAAACACACAACAATCAGCGCAATCCCATGCCATCTATGCCCTCCATGATGTTTACATTAAAGAGACCCCACAGAAAGACTCAGTCCATGCACCACTCACAACCCCTGGGCAAAAGGCCAGAACAGCAGCCAAAAAAATCGAAAAACACCCACAAACCAGCACAATCCCATGCCATCCATGCACTCAATTATGTTTAAATTCAAGACACCCCACAGAAAGACTAGGCCCATGCACCACTCACTACCCCTGGGCATGAAGGATGAAAGCTAGGCAAAATGGGTGCAGGCCTGAGAACACTGCCTGCCTTCAAAATGGCCCCTTGAACCACAGCACATGGCCAGGGCCTGCCTGTACCAGCACTCAAAATGGCCCCCACCCACATGGCCAGTCCCCATCAACACCCCAAAAAATCGAAAAACACACAAAAATCAGCACAATCCCATGCCATCCATGCCCTCCATGATGTTTACATTAAATAGACCCCACAGAAAGACTAGGTCCATGCACCACTCACTACCCCTGGGCATAAAGGATGAAAGCTAGGCAAAATGGGTGCAGGCCTGAGAACACTGCCTGCCTTCAAAATGGCCCATTGCCCCCAGCACATGGCCAGGGCGTGCCTGTTCCAGCACTCAAAATGGCCCCCACCCACATGGCCAGTCCCCATCAACACCCCAAAAAATTGAAAAACACACTCAAATCAGCATAATCCCATGCCATCCATGCCCTCCATGATGTTTACATTAAAGAGACCCCACAGAAAGACTCAGGCCATGCACCACTCACTACCCCTGGGCAAAAGGCCCCAACAGCAGCCAAACAAATCGAAAAACACACAAAAATCAGCACAATCCCATGCCATCCTTGCCCTCAATGATGTTTAAATTCAAGACACCCCACAGAAAGACTAGGTCCATACACCACTCACTACCCTTGGGCATAAAGGATGAAAGCTAGGCAAAATGGGTACAGCCCTGAGAACACTGCCTGCCTTCAAAATTACCCCTTGCCCCCCAGCACATTGCCAGGGCCTGCCTGTACCAGCACTCAAAATGGCTCCCACCCACATGGCCAGTCCCCATCAACACCCCCAAAAATCGAAAAACACACAAAAATCAGCACAACCCCATGCCATCCATGCCCTCCATGATGTTTACATTAAAGAGACCCCGCAGAAAGACTCAGTCCATGCACCACTCACTACCCCTGGGCAAAAGGCCCCGACAGCAGCCAAAAAAATCCAAAAACACACAAAAATCAGCACAATCCCATGCCATCCATGCCCTCAATTTTGTTTAAATTCAAGACACCCCACAGAAAGACTAGGCCCATGCACCACTCACTACCCCTGGGCATAAAGGATGAAAGCTAGGCAAAATGGGTGCAGGCCTGAAAACACTGCCTGCCTTCAAAATGGCCCCTTTCCCCAGCACATGGCCAGGGCCTGCCTGTACCAGCACTCAAAATGGCCCCCACCCACATGGCCAGTCCCCATCAACACCCCAAAAAATTGAAAAACACACAAAAATCAGCACAATCCCATGCCATCCATGCCCTCCATGATGTTTACATTAAAGAGACCCCACAGAAAGACTCAGTCCATGCACCACTCACTACCCCTGGGCAAAACGCCCCAACAGCAGCCAAAAAAATCGAAAAACGCACAAAAATCAGCACAATCCCATGCCATCCATGCCCTCAATGATGTTTAAATTCAAGACACCCCACAGAAAGTCTAGGCCCATGCACCACACACTACCCCTGGGCATAAAGGATGAAAGCTAGGCAAAATGGGTGCAGGCCTGAGAACACTGCCTGCCTTCAAAATGCCCCCTAGCCCCCCAGCAAATGGCCAGGGCCTGCCTGTACCAGCACTCAAAATGGCCCCCACCCACATGGCCAGTCCCCATCAACACCCCAAAAAATCGAAAAACACACAAAAATCTGCACAATCCCATGCCATCCATGCCGTCCATGATGTTTACATTAAAGAGACCCCACAGAAAGACTCAGTCCATGCACCACTCACTACCCCTGGGCAAAAGGCCCCAACAGCAGCAAAAAAAATCGAAAAACACACAAAAATCAGCACAATCCCATGCCATCCATGCCCTCCATGATGTTTACATTAAAGAGACCCCACAGAAAGACTCAGTCCATGCACCACTCACTACCCCTGGGCAAAAGGCCCCAACAGCAGCCAAACAAATCGAAAAACACACAAAAATCAGCACAATCCCATGCCATCCATGCCCTCAATTATGTTTAAATTCAAGACACCCCACAGAAAGACTAGACCCATGCACCACTCACTACTCCTGGGCATAAAAGATGAAAGCTAGGCAAAATGGGTGCAGGCCTGAGAACACTGCCTGCCTTCAAAATGGCCCCTTGCCCCCCAGCACATGGCCAGGGCCTGCCTGTACCAGCATTTAAAATGGCCCCCACCCACATGGCCAGTCCCCATCAACAACCCAAAAATCGAAAAACACACAAAAAGCATTACAATCCCATGCCATCCATGCCCTCCATGATGTTTACATTACAGAGACCCCACAGAAAGACTCAGCCCATGCACCACTCAGTACCCCTGGGCAAAAGGCCCCAACAGCAGCCAAAAAAATCGAAAAACACACAAAAATCAGCACAATCCCATGCCATCCATGCCCTTAATGATGTTTAAATTAAAGACACCCCACAGAAAGACTAGGCCCATGCACCACTCACTACCCCTGGGCATAAAGGATGAAAGCTAGGCAAAATGGGTGCAGGCCTGAGAACACTGCCTGCCTTCAAAATGGCCCCTTGCCCCGACACATGTCCAGGGCCTGCCTGTACCAGCACTCAAAATGGCCCACACCCACATGGCCAGTCCCCATCAACACCCCAAAAAATCGAAAAACACACTCAAATCAGCACAATACCATGCCATCCATGCCCTCCATGATGTTTACATTAAAGAGACCCCACAGAAAGACTCAGGTCATGCACCACTCACTACCCCTGGGCAAAAGGCCCCAACAGCAGCCAAAAAAATCGAAAAACACACAAAAATCAGCACAATCCCAAGCCATCCCTGCCCTCAATGATGTTTAAATTCAAGACACCCCACAGAAAGACTAGGCTCATGCACCACTCACTACCCCTGGGCATAAAGGATGAAAGCTAGGCAAAAAGGGTGCAGGCCTGAGAACACTGCCTGCCTTCAAAATGGCCCCTACCCCTGGGCAAAAGGCCCCAACAACAGCCCAAAAATCAAAAATTCCAAAATTGTAGTTGCAGCAACTATAATGCCCCAAACAAACTTACTTGTGAAATTTCTAATCCAAAAGTGATCCAAAGAAAGTCAAAAAGGCCTCAAATCCAAATATCCAGCAGCATCCACAAAAAGTAACCCTTCCAGGTCAAGATCCAGATGAAAGGGACCAGCACATGAAGAAAGCACTGGGAGGAGCCTGCTGGACAGGAACAGGAAGTTGGAGACTGTGGGGCACTTCCTTCCTCACACCCCCCTACCCCAAAATGGACTCCTTGCAAAAAAAAGTGCTGGTAAATGTCAACCTGAGGAGTTATTCTGATAAAAATCATCATTTTCAGAAGGTTTATGCGGCTTGCTGGTGGATTTCTTGTGCAGAATTGCAAATTTTGCAATTTCGCGAGTGCGAGATTGTTGCTGCCCGCCGCATCTACGTGTTCGCAATTGCGAACTCTCGCGATGCGTGCTGTGCAAGGTGGCAATTGCAAACAAAACAGGTGATGGACCGAATGTGGATCAAAGTCACACATTCAACCCAGTCCAAAGATCTGGGCCCAAATCCATCGTTTTTTTGCACTCCACACCACCCTGGGTTAGACAATGGCGATATGCAAATCAGCTCTGACCCTGTACCCCATGGGAACAGTCCAGTCCGAACTACAAAAGCCATGTCCTTCCCAGAACGGAATCAAGCATCCGAGGACCGGACCGGTTTCGAGGTAACACCTCTCATCAGCCCGGCTAGCTTGACTCCAGTGGTGTGGAGTGACTGGGACCCACGTCTGAGCATCCCCAGCGCACTTATGGCGGCAATTGCAAACAAAACAGGTGATGGACCGAATGTGGATCAATGTCACACATTCAACACAGTCCAAAGATCTGGGCCCAAATCCATCGTTTTTTTGCACTCCACACCACCCTGGGTTAGACAATGGCGATATGCAAATCAGCTCTGACCCTGTACCCCATGGGAACAGTCCAGTCCGAACTACAAAAGCCATGTCCTTCCCAGAACGGAATCAAGCATCCGAGGACCGGACCGGTTTCGAGGTAACACCTCTCATCAGCCCGGCTAGCTTGACTCCAGTGGTGTGGAGTGACTGGGACCCACGTCTGAGCATCCCCAGCGCACTTATGGCGGCAATTGCAAACAAAACAGGTGATGGACCGAATGTGGATCAATGTCACACATTCAACCCAGTCCAAAGATCTGGGCCCAAATCCATCGTTTTTTTGCACTCCACACCACCCTGGGTTAGACAATGGCGATATGCAAATCAGCTCTGACCCTGTACCCCATGGGAACAGTCCAGTCCGAACTACAAAAGCCATGTCCTTCCCAGAACGGAATCAAGCATCCGAGGACCGGACCGGTTTCGAGTAACACCTCTCATCAGCCCGGCTAGCTTGACTCCAGTGGTGTGGAGTGACTGGGACCCACGTCTGAGCATCCCCAGCGCACTTATGGCGGCAATTGCAAACAAAACAGGTGATGGACCGAATGTGGATCAATGTCACACATTCAACCCAGTTCAAAGATCTGGGCCCAAATCCATCGTTTTTTTGCACTCCACACCACCCTGGGTTAGACAATGGCGATATGCAAATCAGCTCTGACCCTGTACCCCATGGGAACAGTCCAGTCCGAACTACAAAAGCCATGTCCTTCCCAGAACGGAATCAAGCATCCGAGGACCGGACCGGTTTCGAGATAACACCTCTCATCAGCCCGGCTAGCTTGACTCCAGTGGTGTGGAGTGACTGGGACCCACGTCTGAGCATCCCCAGCGCACTTATGGCGGCAATTGCAAACAAAACAGGTGATGGACCGAATGTGGATCAATGTCACACATTCAACCCAGTCCAAAGATCTGGGCCCAAATCCATCGTTTTTTTGCACTCCACACCACCCTGGGTTAGACAATGGCGATATGCAAATCAGCTCTGACCCTGTACCCCATGGGAACAGTCCAGTCCGAACTACAAAAGCCATGTCCTTCCCAGAACGGAATCAAGCATCCGAGGACCGGACCGGTTTCGAGGTAACACCTCTCATCAGTCCGGCTAGCTTGACTCCAGTGGTGTGGAGTGACTGGGACCCACGTCTGAGCATCCCCAGCGCACTTATGGCGGCAATTGCAAACAAAACAGGTGATGGACCGAATGTGGATCAATGTCACACATTCAACCCAGTCCAAAGATCTGGGCCCAAATCCATCGTTTTTTTTGCACTCCACACCATCCTGGGTTAGACAATGGCGATATGCAAATCAGCTCTGACCCTGTACCCCATGGGAACAGTCCAGTCCGAACTACAGACCAACCTTTTGAACTTGCCAGAATAATTGAAAAATCCTATGAAGAATTAGGTAGAGACAGTTTAGGTGGTAAACCACTAAGAGCACAACTAACTGAAAATCCTGAAAAGACTTTCATTAAAAATAATCTCAATTCTCAAAAGAAGAAGTGGGAGGGTAATAAGCAAACCTCTCCCAGAAAAAAAAAATTCCAGTCCAGAGGAAAGTCGCCCCAACGGAGAGATAGATCTCCAGAAGGGGGGGCAAGTCTCCACAACGGGAGCCCTCTGAAAAAAGATATAACCTTAGAAATAGGGATAATTTGAGAAAACCTGACGGATATCTAAATATAGATACACGTCCCTCTCGATCTTTTCAGACTTTCTCACAGAAATCCGAAAGAAGAGGACGGTCAGAACATAAAGGAGAGCGCGTCAAGTCCAAATACAAAGAACCTGCTCATCAAAGTAAAAAATTACAATTTCCCAGGAAGAAGTTAGCCAGTATTAAAATAAAACCTGCCGAGGATCCTGAGGACACAACATAAGAACGGAGAATGGGCCCAAACAATGCTAGACAGCGCAGCAGAAGTGACCATAGCTCGCAAGATCCTGATGAACCTTCTGGAGACAATGTGCACGAATTAATACATTCAAGTGGAAACTGCAGACACCAGAGTTAGCGAGCCCCATAAACTATATGAAATAACATTACGTATAGAGGGAGATAAAACTAGGAAAATTAGAGGTCTCTTCTGGGAGAACCTAAAGGCTATGATATCCTTCTAGCAGAGAAAGACTGGCCACCAAAGTTTGTCAGGGAGTGCCCACATGGCGAAGAAATGATTATGCCTGCCTTCTCAAATCACATTCCAATTCATAAAAAATACACATATGCTAGAAAATGGGCAGTGGCCCAAGCTCCTGCATTATACAAAAATCATGTAGGATGGGATGAGGATTCTCCTCACCATAAAATCCAGTTAAAAAATCAACCAACTGCACAAAGGGAGTATCCCGTTAAGCAAGAAGCTAAAAAACAAGTCAGAGAGATCTTAGATCAACTAGAATATCAGGGGTGATTGAAACATGCACCTCACAAATGAACAATCCTTTGTTTCCTGTCTCCAAGCCAGACGATTCATATCGTCTAGTTTTGGACTACAGACACCTAAACTCCTGTTGTAAAACATTTGCAGTACGAACTCACACAGTGCAGCACTAAAGAATAATACCATGCGCAAAAAATATAAAAAAACATTAGATATTTCAAATGTTTTTTTTCTGTCAAAACATTGCACCAGAAAGCAGGTATTTGACGCTTTCTCCAGCATGGAGGCCCAAAAGCAATTTTGTCTTCTCCCACAGGGATTCAAGAACAGCCCAGGATTATTTTCAGCCAGGTTAACAGAGTTACTACAAATGTATGATGATGAGGCATTATCCTATGTCGATGACATCTATCTTACAGACAATGACCTGGAGACACACTTGAAAGAGTGAACCCCATCATACTTGGGTTCGCATCTGAAGGGTACAAATTTAACTTTAAAAAGTCACTAATTGCCCACCAGACAGTCCTATTTTTAGGATATGAATTATCAAGTAAAGGCAAAAGCCTAGCAGACAACTTCTTAGAGAAGTGAGCAGTACTCTAAGCTTCAAAAACGCTGAAAAACTTACAATCAATTCTAGGTTTCCTGAAATTCGGAAGAACTTACATTCTAAATTATGCAGAGAGGGTTATACCACTCTACAAATTAATAAAACATGATTTCAAACCAATTAAAAAACACACAGGCATTTTACGATCTTACAGACAGACATGTTAACTAAAACAAAACTGCAAACACGCGTAAACTAACGCAACCTTATAAACCGAGTCATCCCAGGAAGATGCGGATTTACATACCTGACCTCTAATGAGGGCGAAACGGTACCAATAGCTTATAAATCACACTTGTACACACAAGCTGAAATGAAATTCAGTTCTACTGAAAAAATTCTAACTGCGGTTCAAATGGTTGTAGCAAAAGAAAAAGCCCTAGCTCATGGGAAGAGGATATCTGTTTTAACAGCAGTATCAGCCCTTGAAGCAGTAACAAGACCGAGCATTCCAAATGCTATGGCATTAGATCCAAAATGGATACAGTGGGTTAATTCTCTTGATACAACTGAAGTGATACATGCATTTGATCCCTGAATGAAAAAGCTAGAACATCTAGAATACGAACAAGAATGTCCTCTGCCGATCGAAATTCTGCCTCTGGAACAGTACACCTGTGTAATCTACACAGATAGATTTGCACAACACTACGTTGTGGATAAAAAAGTTTACAACTCAGCGAGCGATTGTTAAAGGTCGCTGGCGCTTAGGTAAATTCAGACCAATGGTCACTAAAACAGAATCAATGGGAAACTTTAGAGCTCAGCGAGCTGAACTGCGAACTTTGAAGATGGTGCTTGAGAATGCAGATCGCGAATTCCCCACACTAATAGTGTGCGATTCGCATTACTGCGTCAAATCTTATCATAATTCCATGCAGACCTGGATTAAAAATGGTTACAAATATGAAAGAGGTTGCACAATCAAGCATAAAAAGCTATGGGAACAGGTAGTTATTTTACAGAAAGAACTACAAAAGACTCACGTGATACATACGCAGAGTCTTCAACGTGATGGCGTTCACGTTGCAGGGAATTCATTGGCTAACAGAGCCATGGCGGCAGCAGGTCAACCGGCTTCCGTAGCTACAAAAAAGCATTCTAAAAAACAAATAGAAGGAGAAACGCTACTAGCAGTAAGAGCCTCAATGGAAGGCAATTATGCAGCATTACCTCTAAACTATCCACTCGGAAATACGTACATAATTGATGCGAACTCCGTTCCGTTTGCTCAAATCCCTGGAGTGGGGGATAGAGTAATTCCAAACACGAACCGGAGAGTCTTCTTGATTCAAGAAGCACACATGGGATTGGGTCTGAGGCACCAAGAGATCCTGAAATCTCTAATAGAATTGCAATCAAAATACTGGTGACCGGGAATGAGCGTGCAAGTTTATAACTTTGCAATGGATTGTCAAGACTGCAATAGAGATCACAGTTATGAACCGGACAAGATATCTGACTCTAGCACAGTAATACTAGCCCAGACACCTCTATTAGACAGCATTAGACTATCTGCACGCAGGCGTCCGACCAGACAAATGCGATCCCATAAATATTAAGACGAGATTCATTTGGATGTGGCCCCAGCGCTCGGGTGACACCAGAACTGTTATAAAAGATTTGCGAGTCTTTATTGGCACATACGCAATTGGCATGCTACATTTTGACCAGGCTCCTGCGTTTAGCTCTTGAGCTTACAAGGAGGCCATGGCCAGCATGGGCATTGCATTGCAGTACTCTAGTCCATTCCATCCTGAGGGAAATGCTGTAGTGGAGAGAAGAAAACGTGACATAAAGCAATCTATAACAACGAGGGTATTAGGTTCGGGTGATAGGTGGGTCAAACATCTAATAAGTGTCCAACGTAGTCTTAACAATCTGCCAAGAAATTCTCTGGGTGGAATCACTCCGTATGAACTTTTCTTTGGTACAAGAATGATAATCGAAGATCTTGATTGTCAGACTTCAGTGGTGAAACAAAAAGCTTTTGATATCAAAGATCGTTTGGCTGTTTTACAGGACTTAAATGAAACAAGAAGAAGTTTAAGTAACACAAAGCTAAAGCCAACGGCCACTGAAGAGAAACCACCTGTCCCAGCAAGACCTGTCTGGATTCCAAAGATTGGAGATCTGGTCAGAGAAAAGATCGCAGTGAAGAAGGAATTTGGGCCTTCTTACAGAAAAGCAGTACCTGTCTTAACTATCAGCAGAACAAGATCAGTCGTACTACCGCCCCTTGCTGGTAAAAAGGAGAACCAAGTTGTATCAATCGACCTGGTAAAGCTACAACCATGTGGCCAATAATAAGTAGTAGGACCAGTGGACTCCCAAGAAGTAGCAGAAGACCACTCCTTGCTACAATCCAAGAAGTTCAAACTGAGAGACTAATCACATTCGATAAACCTGCAGTGAATATAAAAGGACTATGCAACAAAGCCATGGAACTTGTGCCTCTAGAAACCCAAATTGCAACAGTCCGTCAAGAAACACCTGTCTACAATGATGTAGCCTCTGACTATACTAATATGAAAAAGGAAGAAGCAACTACAAAGATTAATAGCAATCCTGATGCCATCCAAACAATTGACAGAACTGCATCTGGCTACTTTATCAATTTCGATGACTTTTCCAATGATCGAAGTGAACATAGGGACAAGCCAGCAAACAAAACTTTCAAAGACAAAATTACAGAACTCTTTCATCAACTTGGAGCAACATATCTGATTTCACGTGGATTGAACTATGGATTGTGTTAGGTGTACTTTTCCTCCTGTTCTAGCTCATCTTAGTTTTAAGCTTGGGAAGAATGATTGATGGAAGATATAGTACAATGGACACAGCAAGTCAGAACATCAACTTGGTTCTAAAACCTCACAGATCCTCTCACCTTGAAAAAAGAGAACTATCATCAGTGAACATCACAGCCATTCCTATACCTGGTGGTGTAGCATGGGACAATAGTGATTACGAAATCTATGGCCTGGTTGAACTCTTGAAATATCCACACCAGTTCAAGATTTCTTTGAGTGACTTTGTATCACCTAGTACTTTCTCTGATGATTGGGACTTTGAAAATATTAATATTATGATGTCATATTTAGAAATGTCAGCAAAATTTACAGAACATGATTATTTACAGGGTTCATCGAATTATGAAGAAATGTATTGCTTCAATCATTTTGGGCATCATTATTTGCATAAATCTGCTAATCCTAGATGAGTGTTCAGTTATAATCAGTGGGAACATTGTCCAACTCCGCCAAAAGACAGTTCGAAAACATTTTATGAAAAATTCCCATACTTCTCAGGGTTTAATATCACTGATCCAATAACGTTTTACTTTAGAATTTTGAATAAGACAGGAATGAAAAACATGTTGACAAACACTAAACTGATATATTATGAAAAGTTTTATGAAAAAATGTCTACATATGGTTTTGAATTTTGGAAAAACAACATTAAGACAAAAAAAGTCTGGGGTACAAAAGAATGGCAGGTACAAGGGTTAGAATCATTAACCAGAGCCTGCATGATCCCCGAACAAATAATGATGCTGAATAATACCATTCAACAAACAACCTGTCTTGGCCTAGGCAAGATAAAATATTTAAACAACCCGTCTATACCAAAGCCTATGCCTGATAGAAATAACACTACAGATGAGGGGTTAGACGTGTCCTATATTTTAAAACAAAACAGAACAAATCCGGATTGGAGAAAATGGTTGATCCGGCCCACAGACACTAATAATTGTCAAGATAGATTCCTGAACGAAAAACAGGGGTTCAAACAGAATAGGTCAGACCCAAGATATTCCCAGAGACAACATCCAGGGATAGTTACAACATACAGTGTAGGAAAACTATGCCTCGAATGGCTACAGAAATCCACACTACCCGAAATTAAGCAACACTTGACTTTACCTAAAGAAGGTGCTGACTTGCGAGATTTCTTACTGGGACCTCGTAAACAGCGTCAAAAACATTTCATATACGCCGGTATATAAGTAGCTTACAATGAAGCTTGGAAAATAACACAAATTGAAACTGCAGAAAAAATAGGAGAAATTGATCATATTCATTTGGAAAAATCCCTTTCTGTAGTAGACAATGGGTTAACGACTCTGTCCTGCAGAATGTATTCACTGGACAGCATTGTATCATCTGCTATTGATATAATAGAACAGGATATGCTAATGTTACAACATGGTCAGTCCCAATTACGTTCTAATGTACAGTTAGGCTGGACGTTACAAAATTTGCGTTTAGGCAACATGCCATGATGTCTAATCAACACAACATCATTATTTTCATTTTTAACCTTACTGATAAATAAATCTCTTTGGCACAAAGAGGGTCAGACTATACAGTGCTGAGCATTGGCAAGATTGAATCCTACCTGTTCTACGATGCTTGCTTTGCGGAGAAGAATGCGTGTTAGACGTCTGTCCCACACTCTCATCAGCAGTACCTATGGATGTCGATACTTTGCTTGGTTCGGTAACGGCTCATGCAACGTGTTGTCCCCAGCGGCTACCAATTCTGATGATGGCATTCGTTGAGACCCCACTATTACGATTAGGTGGCAGTGAGGTACGAGATGAAAGCGGCATACAGGTACAACCTTCTGTGACCATTGCTGATCTAAAGACCGATGATGGCAATGCATCGCACATATGCACTATTTCCACCTTTTCAAATCTGATCCAACTTTCACCTACTGTTGTAGACACATTTTTTGATGGCCTATCTGAGGTAATGTTCTCTCCTAACAACGGGAGTAATATTTGAAATAGCGAGCACACATCGTTCCCTGAACTTTGAATTCGGACTTCAGTTTTGATAAACAGAACTTCTAAAAAACATTGGGACTATTTTTTTTCCCGAAAGCAAAATTATTTTTCTCCAGTTCCCAAAATATTTACTTTTTTTTGGCACATGATACTCTGCTTAAAGTAGAACTATTCTTAGAGAACAAGATTTCTATTTTTAAAATACCTAGAGACAATATTTGGATTTAGCCTCTAGCACATGTACAGTCTTGTATAAATATGTGATGAAATGGTCTCGACCTTCTCTTCTGTATTAAGAGCCATTTCATATATGTAAATTTCGTGATTCATTCAGTCAACATTCTAAATGGACAAAATATTAATTATCTGAATGATACCACTGCTTGAAAACGTACAATATTATACTCATTTTTCGTGTATAAACCATTTCAAATGCAAACTATGTATTTTGGGGTGAGCTGGAAAACACATGCATCGTTATATATTAGTATTGCTTAGTATTTAGTAATGATGGACATTATACGTGGAGTGGGTGTTGTGAATGTATCTAGAACCCTAATTAGATATTCCCGATTTATGCCCTTATTTGGTTATAACAAATCATATCCTTATAAAGGCATAAGAATCATATCTGTGAGAAGTTGGCCTGATATATAGTGCTCACTATTCTAGTGATCACTTTGTATCATTCCAAACAACCCTTATTGATGATTGGTTGCAAGTCAACCTTATAGACCAGCTATCCTAGTAGCATGGACAAGAGCAGTCTTTAGGCTAAACTCTAGAAGGCGCGTTAAGCAAGCTGTTTTACCATCACATATACCCCTTGAACACCAAGTGAAAGGACACCACACAAGTTGTTCTGAAAATAAAGTGTATTTATTAATAACAAGACTACCCTGAACTCTTTATGAGTCAGGGAGCTAAGCACAATACAAAACTCTTAAGAAAATACTGTAAGTTGAACAAATAACACAAATGCCCGAGGGGCACGAAAAACCATATGCTCTAAAAGTGGAATGCGAAATACTAGCAGGTAAGTAACACCATCCAGGGGCTTCAGGACCGCTATGACTACCTTACTGAACCCTTAGGTTAGGAGCAGGGGGCCAAGGGAACCCGGGTGCAGAGTGTGAACTCTTACGCAGGATGCGGGACAAAGTCAATGGATGCTAGTAATTCTAAAGTTAGTGTTTCCGGACGAATCCGACTAGGTAGACTAAAAACGAAAAAGGATCTGGACACTAGGATAGTGAACCTGTACTGGAGCACCAAAATGCTCGGGTTACCTAGCCCAGGGGCTGCGGCTGCATAGGGTTCAAATGATGTCGGGAATCCTCGTTGTAGTCTATGGAGCCTGAAAGAAGATGTTGCTGGCAGGCGACCAGTGAAGATGTTCGGTGTGATCCAAGGCTGGATCAGTGAAAAAGACGACCTGAAAGCAGAGAGGACTCAGTTCTCAATCACTAGCCAGTGATTGTGTGGGCACCAGGATGGCACCGGATGAAGTCACCGCGATCAGGTGAGTGGGTGACGCTGGACTCTGCAGCCACACGGGCCAGGAGGCGTTGTCGGAGACCAGGCTGGAGGTGCGAGCTGTCCCCCGATGGTGTCTGCTGTCGGCGATGCTGGATCCAGGATTGAAGCAACAAGCCTTGGCACAGGCAAGCCCACGCGGTTAAATCAAAATGGCGTCTGGAGTGGACCAGGAGGGTCCAGGGCACTTCTTGTTGAACAAGGAGCAAGGGCCAGTCTAGAGGACCTAGGCCAGCGGTGAAAACGTCGTGGTACGTCGTCAGGAGGGCGAATAGCCGACGGTCAAGTGACCGGTCAACGTGGCAAACAGAAAGGCAGCAGAAGGGCCCCACGCAGATCTTGTGGACGCTGGGGGGCTGGACTTCGGTGCTGGAGCTGCTCAGGGTTGGAGCTTCTCCAAACCCAGTGCACCCACTCGAGGATCCCTCGGCGGTCGTGCTGTTTAAGCGTCCTGCAGGTCTTGAAGATAGCCGGTCCCACGGGTCTCGTCGCACCCACTAATCTCAGCTGGGCTGATGATGCAGGTAGAGGTCAGAGATGACAGGGAATCCGGGTCTCGTCGAGCTGGTCAGTCTTGATCCGGAGGATGGACGTGCAGCAAACCACAAGCGCTTAGATGGTGCCTGCTGGTGCAGGGTGGCTACTCCTTAGCCACAAGGGAGAGTCTTCAGAGAATGACAAAAGTTCCTTTCGTGGAAAGTAGTTCAAGTTTCAAGATTATCCCATTTGGGAAGGGTGCCCACTCCTACATTTATTCTAAGAAAAGGGGCTGGCACGCGACTAGGTCCTGCCCATGGGTGGGACCAGGAGGGGGGTGGTTACACCCCTCTCCTTTGTCCGGTCTCTCCCCAGCTCAGGGGCTGGTGTGCCCCTGGAACTGGTTTGAGCCGGCATATGCACAGTGAGCACCGGGGTGCCACTCGCAGTCACCTTCCTCTCAGCCCTGCCTACCTGGGATACACAAAATCCTGTCTGGGATGGTGCTGGCACCGCCCCTGACAGGAAACCCTTTGTCCAGGCCTCTCTTGCTGGAAGGACTCCCAGCAGCAGGAGGTCAGACTCGTGTCTCAGTGGCAGCATCCATTTTGTGGAGCTGAGGCTGTGTTTAACTTTAACCGGGGTTACAGCTACCAACATGTCGTCTCCCTCTAGAGCGGTGGAATGCTACCCCCGTCGCCAGAACTGGCGAGGGGGTAGTATTCCAAAGCATATGACACCTTACACGACATGTTTAGATAATGTCAGACCAAAGTTACCATAACCACGAGGAATATAAGGCACTTAAAAGTATATGGTCTGACGCTATCATGAAAACGGCTAAGGGATAGATCCCGAAGGCCGCAGCCAGGCTCAGCTCATGCCAGAGCACCATCTCACACGATTCCAAGCACTCTGCCTTCAGGATTGTTAAGGCCTGCCATAGGAGTGACTGATAGGAGATCTGTGTGCCCATTTTAGGTTTAGATATAGGTATACTATATCTAAAGCAGGGGTGATTACACCACCTTGCCCCAGCTGTCAAGCAGCCAGTTGTGTCTGTTTAATTAGTCAGCCCAGGGGTGGCACAATACATGCTGCAGCCTCTGGGAGACCTCTGGGTACACCTCTGCCCTGGGTACAGGGACTCATGAGAGGGCCCAGTGCCAATTCAGTACCTGAGTACAATTTGGAATAGAGAGAACAGCTAGGCTGTGGGTCTGTTTAGCAGGCCCACAGCCAGGGAAAGTCGTAAACCAGTGAAGCAAAAAGCAAAAATCTGAGGTGACCATAGGATTGCAGACCCTACTCTCCTACAATATCCATATTAAGTCATAGCCAATGCAGTCCAAATACGGCAAGGCTACTCCCATAGACTCCTAGAAAATACAACGCGTTATTAAACAAACCAAGCCTCCAGCTGCCCGGGAATTCCCCCTGCTTCTGTTTTGATTTGTCCTAGAACTCCTGAGAGTCCTGAAAGAACTGCCAGTTCTTAGTGACGTCTTATGTCCAACCTTACGTCAAACTCGGCACCTTCCAGGTATAAATATACCAACATCTGCCTTAAGCAACACACGCTGGTTTGGAGCAGAATCGGCTATCTACTTGCCCGACGCTCTGCTGATGCGAGTGCCGAAGGAAGCCGACCCTCCCTGCTGACGCAATGAGAGAGACGCTGTCTTTTCTCCTGCCGAGAAATCCAGCTCCAGTGTTTCCTTGATACCCTCGCGGGTTACTGGGAGATCAAGTCCTGAGAGAGAGATATAAGACCTCCATCATTCTATACCCAAGGTACGGAGCTGATTAGACCCATAGAGAATTCTTTATTCAGATTCTTGGCAAAAACTGTAACTCATCTACTCCTTCCCTGTACTAGGCTTAGGTTAGGTACACTGGGGTAGGTGTATTTTAGAAACACCAGTTGAGTACGTTTAGTCATTATTTTTATCATTGTATGTATTCTATCCATTTTAAGTATCTTATTGCTTAGAAACCATATACATGCTTTTACAGTATTTTTTCATAATTCTCCTTTTACTGTACGCACTTTACTTTATGACAAGTATTGCAATTGTGGCAATTCATTTCTCTTGCATGAGAAAGAAGACTGCTCAATAAATAACCCTTTTATTGAAAAGGCCCATCTCTCTATTTCTCTGCATCTCTGGTGAAACGAAGCATGCACAATTGACTGAGTAAAATAGCTGTCTATTGTTTCCGCGACTCTGGAGATATATTCCTTATTGCAGGGGGAACAAAGTTGTCATGTGATATGGTTGTCAGAAGCTAATCCCTTTTTGTCTATTCAGGAAAGCTAAGCACCTTCTTGTTTATTCGAGAACGTTTCTATTGACCTCTGAGCTAGCTGGCACACACAATTAAGTCTAACATATTCAATAGAGACCTAGTCGACCTCAGTCCTACGTCTAAACTATCGTTTATGTCATTCCAATGCGCAGAGCCTATTGGGAAAATACGAGCTACACTACACCAGGGCTGGTGATACAAATGCTATTAGTGGGCCTGCAGCACTGGTTGTGCCACCCACATGAGTAGCCCTAAAATGGTGTCCCAGGCCTGACACTGCAGTGCCTGTGTGCAGTCTGTGAACTGCCATGTCCTCCTGGTCAGTGTCCCCACTGATCAGGCCTGACCCTTCCCATTCTGTGCACATTAGTCACCCCTATGGAAGGCCAAAGGTACCCCCTTGGGCAGGGTGCAGTGTATGGGAAAGGTAGAGCATGTACCATTGCAGTTGATATGCTCTGGTAGTGAATAACAGCCATTTTTGTTTTTCACTATTGTAAGGCAACCTTCCCCATAGGCTAACCTGGGGGATGCTGGCTACAGTGGCTAGCAGCATATCTTCCTATAGGATCAAGGTAGAACATAAAAGTCTGGTATCCCGGAACTCAGATTTTAATAACACACCTTTTAGGAAAAGTGGTTTTTAAATTCTGTGTTTGAGAACAGCACTTTTAGAAAGTTGTTGTTCTCTTGTCTGACCTTTCTGTGTGCCTTGGCCTGTTTGTGAATTGACTGTCCGGTTTGAGAGTGACAGGGGCCTGGGGAGCCCCCAGGAGGCTGGCTGGGTCAGCCCTAGGCTGAATGACTGCATCTGCATCTTGAGTGGTGGGAGGGGATAGCACCTGAGCCTGAATAGGGTTGTGCCTACCTTCCACAATGCTGGCTCCACCTCCTGCTGGGTTGCTGATGACCCTGCCCCTCTCCCGGAAAGGAAAGGAGAGGCCAGAAAAACAAAGTGCTCAAGGAACACCCAGAACTGGTTCAGAGCAGGCTCAGAGCCCTCCTGCACAAAGGGAACAAAGACTTTTAGGGGTATGAGTACAGGACCCCTGACTACAGAAAATTAGATCATCCTCGAATAAAGAAGGAACCTCTGCCAAGGAGAAAGCTGAAAGACTGAAGAAGGAAGACTGTCCTGCTGCTGCTTTGCTGGAATGACCTGCAGTTGCTTTGCTGCCAAAGAGAGGGGAAGGACTTTGCTTTGTGCTGTGTCTCCTTGCTTGAAGGAATCTCCAAAGGCCTGAAGAAGAGCTGGCTCCCTGTTAAGAAGTCCCAGGAATAAAAGGACTTCACCCTGCTTCCCTGGACCCTGCTGAGAGAGTTCGGTCCTTCCTAGAGTGCTTGGGCCAGTTGTGGTGCCTCTGGAAGTTGTACCTGTGTTAGGAAGCTGGAAACCAAGATCTTAAGAACTTTCTACAAGTTTTAATACATTGCTCGCTTGCGGTGTTCATCCCCGTCAGTGCGAGGAAATTTGAGCCGCCACGAAGGCCAAGATCGTCGCAGCGCCTGTTGCCGCTGCCAGAATCGACGCATCCTTTGCTTGCGGGACGCACCAGTCCGGTGAGGGAAGATTACCACCGCTGCGAGTATCGTCGCAGAGCCTGTCATCACTGGGTGATATCGTCGCACCGCTTGCTTGCGGACCGCATCACATCGCTGCCTGATTCGTCGCAGGGCCATCTCATTGAGGGGCCGCAAGAGGAAAATATCGACGCTGAGCAGCGAATTGTCGCCGCACCGTAGATCGTCGCCGCGCGAAGATCATCGCATCATACCTTTTGCGAGCCGCTTCCACTGAAACATGAGCACCGGAATCCACGCAAGGTATCGCATCCCTCCCGATACAGACCGGAGTCACTGCTACACTCCCGCTGCATCCAGCAGGGTTGTCACATCGCCTGCCAAGGGTCTTGGAAGCAATGCATCGCTTGCTTTTCAATGCTACAGCTTTCACTTGGAGCTTTTGTCGCATCTAAAGGTATTGTTGGATAAAATGTGACACAACTGTGGATTATTTTAACGCAACCTTAAGAACTCATTTGAAACCATATTCTTGAACTCTGTATGTTTGATTTTTGTTGTTTTGGTCTTGTGTAGTTTAGATTAAATACCTTTATTTTTCTAAACTGTTGTGGAGTCAGTTTGTGGTGTTTTCACTGTGTTACTGTGAATGTTGGTACAAATACTTTGCACATTGCCTTTGATAAGCCTGACTGCTCGTGCCAAGCTACCAAGGGGGTAAGCAGGGGTTATCTGAAGAGTGTTTCCTCCTTACCCTGTCTAGAAGCAAGGGTCCACATTTGGACAGTGGTACCTACCTCTGCCAACTAGAGACCCCCAGTTCTAAAAATTGTTGGTCAGTGGTGGGATTTGAGCTTGTGTTTGTACTAGACCCACAGTGACTGGTGTACATCACTACTGAGTGCAGACCACTACGCCACCGCATACTACGTTTTTTTTTGGTTGGTTCTATCTTTGAGTACTTATTATGTATATTTAACGAGGACCCCCTGAGTACATTGATTTTGTAGTTCCTAGGTCAGGGAAAGTAATATATTTGAAAAACAACAACCTAGGGAACTAATATTTAAAACACAATAACAGTAGAAATGAACAATTGGCTACAACTGGCTACAAAACATGGTATTTTATTTTACAATTAAAAAAGTTTAACAATTTAGTCACATAACACAATAATCCGGTTAAAAGTTCATAGAACACATTTTTGTAAAAACCATTATACACAAGTTAAATGTAAACACAAGTTAAAAAATTATCTCTAGTAGATAGGTGGCACAATGAGTCTCTACGCGCGTTTCGGCGGCCAGCGCCTTCTTTCTGGAGCAGCCACGCAAATTCTATAAAATGAAAGTATATACAGAATACATAATTATACATTTTGAAAGTACTGGTTATATACAGATTAAAATCCTAACACTATAAATTCAAACTTTTGCAGCCAGTTAGCATTTTTATTTCTTATTCTTCATCATTATCAATGTCATTTCCTTGCGGTATTCTACCTAGGTCCATGGAGATGAAGATTTAAAGTGGACTAAGAGGACCTGACTACAACAGGAATAACAATATCTCAAGGTTCACTGTTTCTCCAAATTTAAGAAAAAACACTATGTAAAGAGTTAATTTTGTGCAGCATCTAGTTGCGCTTGCTATGTTTTAATTAGAACATGGTTAAGGTCAGGTGTTTATCCATAGTACTTACTAATGGGAGTTTTTTGTGAAGCTAATCGGATACAGTTTTCAGCCTCTTGTTTGATTCCTATTAGTTGGATGTTGCAGAAGCTTTTAGGAGGAGAGATCATACTCATTAATAACTTTTTAGAGTCTTCTTGTTGGTCACATATCTAATTAAGGTATTTACACCTGACATATTATCAACCGTGTTTACCTGATTAATTAGAAGTAAAAGAGTTGATTCCCGCCAGCCGGAGCCCTTTGTGCGTAATGACGCTGATTGATATTAACAGTTGGTTCCTTCCAAGGTATTTCTGGATATCTATTTTATGGGGAGTATATAAACAGAGATGTACATGTTTCCCTTATTCCTATAGTGTTTTTAATTAAAGGCGATTCTTCTTAGGATATCAAAACATACTGTCATATCTCATAAATTGAACTTGATCTAGTCTTACCTATTGGCTTTTTGAAGCAGTTGCTAGTAATAATTTTTGATATGTTGTACAGTCTCTTGGGCCCAGGTTACGATTTGTGATATGATCAGATAACGAAGGACTGCTTTGGATAGCCTCCTATTAGTTTAAATAAAAAGATTCGGGAGTTAGGTCTACATTTTCTATTTCTTTATTATAAATCTAGGTTAGGGAAAAAATTATACATTATCTGTCAACAGTCTTACCCAAAATAATGGAGTCTTCTGTTCCAAAGTATAGACAGTATTTTAAATGATTTCGGATATCGAGCATAAGAGAGTAGTATTAAAAGATCTCCCTGCCTGTAGATGATAAAAAAAATGAGGGGAGTATATCAGGTTTTCATTTACCAAAGGATCTAATTTCAATTTCTCATAGATAGCGACTTGTTTGGTTTCAAGTTTTACCTGAGGATGATCGGCAGGGCTCTCTATGTCCGGCGGCGGGTTGTTCTGACTGGCGATACGAACGCGGGAAAAGGTAATTGGTTGCACGTTCGTGAGTCACGTTTATATACTAATGTTAATTGGTGTAAATTGTCTGCATTTGTTCAGGCAGGTGGTTCAATCAGGTGAAACCGACGTGAGAATTGGTTGCACGTTCGTGAGTCACGTATACATACTGATGCACCTATCAGCATCAGTATGTATACGTGACTCACGAACGTGCAACCAATTCTCACGTCGGTTTCACCTGATTGAACCACCTGCCTGAACAAATGCAGACAATTTACACCAATTAACATTAGTATATAAACGTGACTCACGAACGTGCAACCAATTACCTTATCCCGCGTTCGTATCGCCAGTCAGAACAACCCGCCGCCGGACATAGAGAGCCCTGCCGATCATCCTCAGGTAAAATTTGAAACCAAACAAGTCGCTATCTATGAGAAATTGAAATTAGATCCTTCGGTAAATGAAAACCTGATATACTCCCCCCCCTTTTTTTTATCATCTACAGGCAGGGAGATCTTTTAATACTACTCTCTTGTGCTCGATATCCGAAATCATTTAAAATACCGTCTATACTTTGGAACAGAAGACTCCATTATTTTGGGTAAGACTGTTGACAGATAATGTATAATTTTTTCCCTAACCTAGATTTATAATAAAGAAATAGAAAATGTAGACCTAACTCCCGAATCTTTTTATTTAAACTAATAGGAGGCTATCCAAAGCAGTCCTTCGTTATCTGATCATATCACAAATCGTAACCTGGGCTCAAGAGACTGTACAACATATCAAAAATTATTACTAGCAACTGCTTCAAAAAGCCAATAGGTAAGACTAGATCAAGTTCAATTTATGAGATATGACAGTATGTTTTGATATCCTAAGAAGAATCGCCTTTAATTAAAAACACTATAGGAATAAGGGAAACATGTACATCTCTGTTTATATACTCCCCATAAAATAGATATCCAGAAATACCTTGGAAGGAACCAACTGTTAATATCAATCAGCGTCATTACGCACAAAGGGCTCCGGCTGGCGGGAATCAACTCTTTTACTTCTAATTAATCAGGTAAACACGGTTGATAATATGTCAGGTGTAAATACCTTAAATAGATATGTGACCAACAAGAAGACTCTAAAAAGTTATTAATGAGTATGATCTCTCCTCCTAAAAGCTTCTGCAACATCCAACTAATAGGAATCAAACAAGAGGCTGAAAACTGTATCCGATTAGCTTCACAAAAAACTCCCATTAGTAAGTACTATGGATAAACACCTGACCTTAACCATGTTCTAATTAAAACATAGCAAGCGCAACTAGATGCTGCACAAAATTAACTCTTTACATAGTGTTTTTTCTTAAATTTGGAGAAACAGTGAACCTTGAGATATTGTTATTCCTGTTGTAGTCAGGTCCTCTTAGTCCACTTTAAATCTTCATCTCCATGGACCTAGGTAGAATACCGCAAGGAAATGACATTGATAATGATGAAGAATAAGAAATAAAAATGCTAACTGGCTGCAAAAGTTTGAATTTATAGTGTTAGGATTTTAATCTGTATATAACCAGTACTTTCAAAATGTATAATTATGTATTCTGTATACACTTTCATTTTATAGAATTTGCGTGGCTGCTCCAGGAAGAAGGCGCTGGCCGTCAAAACGCGCGTAGAGACTCATTGTGCCACCTATCTACTAGAGATAATTTTTTAACTTGTGTTTACATTTACCTTGTGTATAATGTTTTTTACAAAAATTTGTTCTATGAACTTTTAACCGGATTATTGTGTTATGTGACTAAATTGTTAAACTTTTTTAATTGTATAATAAAATACAATGTTTTGTAGCCAGTTGTAGCCAATTGTTCATTTCTACTGTTATTGTGTTTTAAATATTAGTTGCCTAGGTTGTTGTTTTTCAAATATATTACTTTCCCTGACCTAGGAACTACAAAATCAATGTACTCAGGGGGTCCTCGTTAAATATACATAATTTTTCCCACAGCTTGTCTGTGCAGGGCTGTTCTATAAATAGAATCTATTGTATCAAGTTTATACTTTGTCATTTCCTTGCCTTCCTCTGCCATTTACATTCATTTGTATACCCAGATCCTTGCCTACCATCAGAATGGCTCCCCCAAAAACTTTTGGGTTCACTGATGAAGAATTTGAAACACTTGTGGGAACATCATCTTCTTTTGGTACTACCACCGTAGACTCCCATCGTCACAACGACGATACCAAAAAATTAGTAGACCTAAAAATGAAACTTAAAAGAATTGAAGCACATGGGGAATTTATGTTAGCCTATTTACGGTTAGGTATCATCCCTATGGGTCTCCGAGTTAGAAACATCCCTGGCCTCTTTGTTCACTACAAAGCATTTCTGGACAAATGGAGCAGAATTGCTAGTAGATGTTCAAGGGACCTAATGATGCTCATCGTTGAGACCGCCAAAGAATTAGCAGCAGAAGTAAGGTCTGAAATAGAAGATCTAGAGGATAAGATCAAAAAAATAGGAAACTTAGAAGAATGCATAAAAAAGATTGAAGATTGTAATAAAGAATTAGAATCGTTCACTAGCTATTTAGAAAAAAGGAAGAATGACAAGCTACTAAAAGATAAAAGGTTTGCCACAATTGAAAATACTTACCCCTACCTAAAACCGGATTTCTACCCACAAAATCATTACAACACTGAAACTAGAGACCAACAACCTCAAAAACAGCGTGTCAACACATTTTTAGAGACCTCTAACTCTGAAAATGAAAACAATGAGGGTTACTATGAAGATAACCCCAATTATAATCAAGCACCTAATAGAGGGAATCGTAGACAGCCTTTTTTAGGGAACCAAGGGGGTGGTTGGGGACGCCCCCGAGTTCACTTCCAGGGCCAACCGAGAGGGAATTATCAACCTCAGCACCACCACCAACAGGAGGAGCCACAATTTGTTCGAGAGACACGAAGCAGACAGTATTGGAAACAAGGAATGTGATTCCAATCTTTAATCTAACAAAACTAGAACTAGATGAATACAGTACTAATTTGCTATCCAAAGGATTGTCTTATGTCCCACACTCCACACTCAATTTATTTGAATTATATTGCGATATAATTTCCTTTTTTCGCAAAATTCGCTTAAAAAAGTTTTTTGCACTAAATCCCATATTGAATGAAGAAAATCCATCCATAAAACCCCTTTGCCTTCCATCCACCTTCAGCCCAAATCTTGAGCAACTTGGGCCGGAAGTAGCAACCTTTGAGTTAGTTGTTCTGAAGAAATTAGACCAAGCTTTAAGATTCATCCCGAAACCTATATACAATCTAAGAAAAGAAGAACACGAAGCCTTAATATCCCTTTCAACTAATAAAGATCTCACCTTTAAAAGGTGCGACAAAGGAGGTGGCATAGTCATTATTGACACATCTCAATATGAAACTAATATGCTGAAGATGCTAGATGATACGACATTCTATGTCCCTGTAAGATCTTACTCCACGATAAACCTATCCAAAAGAATCTTATCCTTAACCAAAACTGCCTTCGAAGATGGACTCATCAGTACCAAAGAATTCGACTTTCTAAACCACAACCAGGGGAAAACCGCATGTATTTATGGTCTCCCTAAAATACATAAACATGCCAGCAACCCCCCTTACCGCCCTATAGTATCCACCATAGGTACAGTAACTGAACCACTTTCTAAATATGTAGACAACTATCTGCGTCCTTTTATCCCTAAAATTGACTCCTACATACGTGATACAGGCAATATGATACAGAAAATCGAAGGAATTGCAATCAATCCAAATAATGAGTTACTAGTAACAATGGACGTAGAGTCCTTATATAGCAACATCCCGCTGACTGATGCAATGAGAACCACTAGTTGGTTCATTGATCTGCACAATATTCCATGCCCTAAAAACTTCTTACTTGCCTGCCTTGAAATTGTGCTAACAGAAAATATATTTGAGTTTGGGACCCATATTTACCGCCAGATCAAAGGCGTAAGTATGGGTGCTTCAGTAGCCCCATCTATAGCCAACATTTTCATGGGGGCCTTTGAGAAAGAATTTATCCAGAATGAGGTCGCCCCCTTCTACGAGTCTGTCTCCCATTGGTCCAGATACATTGATGACATCTTTTTTGTTTGGACCGATGGGAGAGAGACTTTGGAGGAATTCCTCCTATGGATAAATGCAGCAAATCCCAACCTACACTTTACTTCCCATACCAGTAACGAAAAAGTAGAATTTTTGGACATCGAGATAATAAACAATGAAGGAATTCTGAAAGTAGATCTCCACATAAAACCCACGGCGAGGAATACATTACTGCACTACCGTAGTTTCCGTCCGAGAACGCAAAAGAACAGTATTCCCTTCTCCCAGTTCTTGCGTGTCAGGCGCAACTGTACAAACCTAAGTGATTTTGACAGGCAAGGTTCAATAATGAGATCGAAGTTTATCGAAAGAGGCTATCCCCATCGCCTAGTAAGAGATTCTTACAAACGAGCACGGTATTATGACCGAGATTGCCTTCTAAGAACCAAAACAGCCAAATCTAATGACCAAATAGTCTGCATAACAAAACATTCGACTATGAATGAAAAGGTGAAACAAGTTATAAACTCGAACTGGCATATACTAAATAGCAATTGCTCTACTGAACAAAAATTATTGAAGCCCCTTTTTGCACACAAAAGAAATAAAAACATTAAAGAATTTATTGTTCATTCCCGATTTAAGACTAGTACAAATGAAGAAAACTTGACTCAAAGATCTATTCTGACGAATAAACCAGTCAAAGGGACCTTTCCATGTTCCTCATGTACCTCATGTGGAAACATTTTACGAGGCGAGGAATTTGAGCATAAAGGTCATAAAACAAAAGCAAAAGAGATGTGGAATTGTAAGTCAACAAATGTGATTTACTTCATACAATGTCCTTGTCTCTTAGGATATGTGGGAGAAACCTCACGCATGATTCAAACACGCTTGAGCGAACACCGCTCAGCTATAAGAACTAAAAAGATTGCCTCACCAATGGTAAAACATTTCATAGAAAAAGGGCACTGTGCTGAGGACTTCAAATGGAGAATTTTAGAAAAAATTCACACCCCAGATTCCAAAGGAGGTACAGCTATCCGAAAGAAAAGAGAAGTTTTTTGGATTTTTGTTTTCAATACCTTTCATCAAGGCTTGAATAATGAAATTCCTTGGGAACATGCAATCTGATGAAAACGTCCACGTGTATAGACAAATGTTAAAAATATGAGTCAACCTGCCTACTCTAAAAGCTAAAATAACTATAATTGGAAATAATAATCAATTCCCGTCTTTTAATAAATAAATGGCAGCTACAGATCTATTAACTAGGGCCATGTATATGTAAAAATAGCATCCTTTCGTTCTTTAAGAAATAACCAACGATAAAGAAAACATAGTCTCTTTTCTTTTACATTTGCCCACAAAGATGGTACAAAGCAATAGAAGAAATTACTATAAACTACAGAATTAGAGACTTTCTTCCCTCACAAACTGGACTACAGAAACCATATGAAGCTCCTCCCGCTCACTCATTTATGTAGTAATTTCATCATTACTTGTTTACCTTGGAGGACTCTTTCTACTCCTTACATCTGATTATCCAAACAGAAACCTTAATATGTATGGACAATCTACACCTATCAGCATCAGTATGTATACGTGACTCACGAACGTGCAACCAATTCTCACGTCGGTTTCACCTGATTGAACCACCTGCCTGAACAAATGCAGACAATTTACACCAATTAACATTAGTATATAAACGTGACTCACGAACGTGCAACCAATTACCTTTTCCCGCGTTCGTATCGCCAGTCAGAACAACCCGCCGCCGGACATAGAGAGCCCTGCCGATCATCCTCAGGTAAAACTTGAAACCAAACAAGTCGCTATCTATGAGAAATTGAAATTAGATCCTTCGGTAAATGAAAACCTGATATACTCCCCCCCTTTTTTTTATCATCTACAGGCAGGGAGTTCTTTTAATACTACTCTCTTGTGCTCGATACCTGAAATAATTTAAAATACCGTCTATACTTTGGAACAGAAGACTCCATTATTTTGGGTAAGACTGTTGACAGATAATGTATAATTTTTTCCCTAACCTAGATTTATAATAAAGAAATAGATAATGTAGACCTAACTCCCGAATCTTTTTATTTAAACTAATAGGAGGCTATCTAAAGCAGTCCTTCGTTATCTGATCATATCACAAATCGTAACCTAGCCCCAAGAGACTGTACAACATATCAAAAATTATTACTAGCAACTGCTTCAAAAAGCCAATAGGTAAGACTAGATCAAGTTCAATTTATGAGATATGACAGTTTGTTTTGATATCCTAAGAAGAATCGCCTTTAATTAAAAACACTATAGGAATAAGGGAAACATGTACATCTCTGTTTATATACTCCCCATAAAATAGATATCCAGAAATACCTTGGAAGGAACCAACTGTTAATATCAATCAGCGTCATTACGCACAAAGGGCTCCGGCTGGCAGGAATCAACTCTTTTACTTCTAATTAATCAGGTAAGCACGGTTGATAATATGTCAGGTGTAAATACCTTAATTAGATATGTGACCAACAAGAAGACTCTAAAAAGTTATTAATGAGTATGATCTCTCCTCCTAAAAGCTTCTGCAACATCCAACTAATAGGAATCAAACAAGAGGCTGAAAACTGTATCCGATTAGCTTCACAAAAAACTCCCATTAGTAAGTACTATGGATAAACACCTGACCTTAACCATGTTCTAATTAAAACATAGCAAGCGCAACTAGATGCTGCACAAAATTAACTCTTTACATAGTGTTTTTTCTTAAATTTGGAGAAACAGTGAACCTTGAGATATTGTTATTCCTGTTGTAGTCAGGTCCTCTTAGTCCACTTTAAATCTTCATCTCCATGGACCTAGGTAGAATACCGCAAGGAAATGACATTGATAATGATGAAGAATAAGAAATAAAAATGCTAACTGGCTGCAAAAGTTTGAATTTATAGTGTTAGGATTTTAATCTGTATATAACCAGTACTTTCAAAATGTATAATTATGTGTTCTGTATATACTTTCATTTTATAGAATTTGCGTGGCTGCTCCAGGAAGAAGGCGCTGGCCGCCGAAACGCGCGTAGAGACTCATTGTGCCACCTATCTACTAGAGATAATTTTTTAACTTGTGTTTACATTTAACTTGTGTATAATGTTTTTTACAAAAATGTGTTCTATGAACTTTTAACCGGATTATTGTGTTATGTGACTAAATTGTTAAACTTTTTTAATTGTATAATAAAATACCATGTTTTGTAGCCAGTTGTAGCCAATTGTTCATTTCTACTGTTATTGTGTTTTAAATATTAGTTGCCTAGGTTGTTGTTTTTCAAATCTATCTTTGAGTACCCCTTCAAAGCATCATGTCTGTGAATGGAAAGGCACCCAGTGTGGAAGTAGCCGAATTCAAGTTTGTCATTGAGGATTTGAATTCCTACAAAGTTGCAGAGCTTCAGCAATTCTCTCACAAGTTTGAGTGCCCCATTAAAAGCAGCTTCAGAAAGGATGAGCTGCCGAGAATCTTGAAGGCCTGGCGGGGGGCCCAAGATAGAAATAATGCAAATGGAATGGAGGGGTTTCAGCCCCTTGAATTGCCAGTGGACAGACCAAACTCGAGGGTTGGAAGAAACCACTCCAGCCAGGGTCCTACCCCAGAAGAGTTAGAAGAGAATCAAAGAGTAGGAGACTATGACTTAGAAGTCATGAGGTTAAAGATGAAGCAATTGGAAATGGAGAAAGAGAGAGAAAGGGTGGTGGAGGAGAGCAGGAATGT
This sequence comes from Lissotriton vulgaris, assembly GCF_964263255.1. Classification (NCBI taxonomy): domain Eukaryota; kingdom Metazoa; phylum Chordata; class Amphibia; order Caudata; family Salamandridae; genus Lissotriton; species Lissotriton vulgaris. The sequence continues at coordinate 1,410,260,660 of NC_141691.1, read as the reverse complement.
CCATGCACTGGAGGAAAATAAATTGCTTTTGGCTCATGAGTTGAGCAAGAGGGATTTGGATATCAAGGCCAAGCAGGTGGATTCCAGTTCAAATGGTGGCAGCACACAGCCAGTTCCAGGGGGTAAAGTACATATTCCCAAGGATTTAGTACAGAACTACAATAGGAGTGAGGATATTTATGCCTGGTTTGCTTCTTATGAGATTGCATTGAGGATGAATGGTGTGCCTGAACAGCATTGGGGCGGGCCTTTGGAAACATTTTGAGGCTTCTGGGAGGAGTGCTCTGGAGACCTTAGAGTTAGCAAGTACCATGACCTACCCCAGTATGAAGGAGGCCCTATGTCGCAAGGTATGGACTTACTCCAGAGCAGTACAGACTGCAGTACAGGAACTCCAAGAAGAGAGAGTCTGAGACTTGGATGGAGTGTGTGAATTTGTACTCGCGTGCACTGGAAGGTTGGATGAAGGGCAGCAAAGTAACTGATTATAAGAGGTTGTTGCATTTAATTCGTTGGGAGCACTTGAGTAGTGTTTGTGTTCCAGAGCTGCGCCAGCATCTTTTAGACAGCAAACTGACAGACCCCATTGAACTTGCTAAGGAGGCGGACCGCTGGACCAGTACCAGGGTCCACAGAGGAATTGTGAGTACCACAGCCAAAGGTGGGCAGGGTCCCCAGCAGAATAGTGGGGGGACAAGGGTAACCAAAAGGAGTTCTCTCAGGAGCCCCAAAATAGTTCCCAGGGAAAGGAGTCCCAACCCCCCAAACCGAAACAGCCATGGCCCCTTAGGGTCAGAAAGGATAACAGAGGTCCCCCTACCTGCTATCACTGCAATGAGGTGGGACATGTTATCAATAGGTGCCCTAAGAAATACCCATCACCAACTAGTGCTCCAGCTCCAGGGTTAGCAAGTTTAGCTTTGGGAGGGGATTTGATTTCTAGTGGGGAGGAGGGACTAGCAGTTATGACCTGTGTCTCTTTGGGAAACCACAAGATGGTCCAGGAAACCTTCCTGCCCCCTAACACTAAGAAATACCAGCAGAAGGTGATCATCAATGGGAGGGAGATAGAGGCTCTGAGAGATACAGGAGCCAGCGTGACATCCGTGAGGTCAAGTCAAGTCAAATGATCTTTATTCGGAATTTGGTACATCCATAAAAAGTACATACAGTTTGAAACACATTAAAAAGCACATAAAAACATATGTTTTAAAAATGTTAGATAAAAACAAAACTTTCCCAATAAGGTTTAAAGCAGCATATATAGCATAAAGTGCAAAATACATGATACAAAAAGGGTCTTAATGTACTAATGTTTTTAATCACAGGTTTCAGTTTATATTCTCCATAAGATAGTCATTTACATCCAGCCAAGCATACGGTAAGGTCTATGTGCAAAATATATCATAATGATAAAGTGCAATGTGCGTTTGGTAACAAAATACTGTAGTCCATCAGGCATGTTCCATACTTGCCCTTGATCTCACACAGGCTTTTAGAAAGCAGCTTACAGTACATATCACCTCATCTGTTGACAGCATTTGTAGAATTCTCAATGCCAGGGTAAAATCCCTTTGGTCGTATTTGCGGAGGATCGGCATTAAATATTGGCGGGTATACAGTTTATAATAACCACAGAAGAAAAAATAATGTAACAAACTTTGTTTCCCACCTTCAGAGCAGGGACAGTCCAACTGTTCTAAATTTTTATTATAAATGAGGGGGAAGCTTAATAGATAAACAATGCTTCCGTCCCGGAATCGGAACAAAAGGCTCCGGTTCCATCTTCCTATCAAAATTGACAGATATCTACAGTGCTTGTTTAAATTATCATTGCCGGATTCAACATAGGGCAAATATCTAGTAACAGCAGATTTAGCAAATTCAGATCTCATCCGTTCCTCCTTATATAGGTCAAGCAATGCCCGTTTGACAATGTTCTTGTGAGCATGAACAATGGTGTTAGGGGAGCTAAACAAAGAGCCTGACCCACGCTCAGCAGGCTATTCTCAACGGCATTTAACCAAGGTACATGGTGGGATCTTTCGCATAGTAAGCAGTCAGATATTATGCTGCGTGTTAAGGATGCCGCTGGGTTTAACCATAATTTTATCCAAAAAAGGGCGGGCCTAGATCTAATAAAATCCTCAATATATGTCAACTTAAGCTCATTGTGACAGATAAATGTAGGGGCACAAGGGACTCCCCCCAGCACCCTCCTACAAAATCTATTTTCCTCTAACTGGACAGGCGTGCTATTACAGTAACCCCACACTTCTGCTCCATAAGTCCCCGTTGGTTGACATTGAGTGCGATAAATGTTTAGCAGAGGGGTGATGACATCAGCCTGTTTGGGTTGCCGGAGAGATAAAATTGAATTAATTGACTTGCCAATTTTATTTCTCGCATAGGCTGCATGTGGCTGCCATGAGTCTGTGTTAGAGAATAACAGCCCTAGATAAGGGAAAGTGCTGGTGAATTTTAAAGTGTTGTCACCTGATTTAATTGAGGTGATGTTATATTTTTTAGGTCCACAGTTCATAATAAATGATTTTTTAAAATTAGTGTTTAAACCCAAATCAGACATAAAAGCAACAAACCCAGTGATTAAAATACGTAGAGCATTAGTTGTACGTCCCATTAATACTGCGTCATCCGCATATAGCAGGGCAGTAATGGGGGAGCCATTTATGATTGGTACATCCTTAGTGATCTTGCTCAAGGTGCTGCTCAACCCGTTGATATATAAAATAAAAAGCAGTGGGGCGAGTACGCAGCCCTGTCTAACTCCTCTGCTAATAAAAATGTCATTGGAGACTTCACCCTCATTATTAATACGTACTCTGGCCTTTAGATCCCTATGTAAAAAAGAAAGAAAATATACCAGAGAATCATCCAAACCATAAGTAAGCAAAAGTGACCACAAACTAGAACGGTTAACAAAATTAAATGCAGAACTCAAATCCATGAATCCCAGATAAAGCGGGGACTTTTTTACAGTAATATACTTGGCCATGATCAAATTCAAATTTAGACATTGTTCAATGGTGCCCACATGACTTCTAAAGCCTAATTGACTGCAATGTAAAACATTATTATCCTCAGCCCAATTCCTAATCCTTTTAAAAATTACCCTTCCAAGGACCTTTAGCGTGTTATCGATCAGTGAAATCGGGCGGTAACAGGCAGGGTCCATCCTATCACCTTTTTTAAATATCGGTACGATAACACTATTCGACCATGATTCAGGAATTGAACTGTCTGATAAGTTATTAAATAAATTGCATAATAAAGGGGCCCAAAAATTAATTTCGGATTTGATCTGATCAATTGAGAGACCATCCGGGCCGGGGGCTTTATTACTGGCGCTCTCAACTATAGCGTCTTCGACCTCGGATAGTAAGATGTTCAGTGATCCGGCAGTATTAGGTAGGGGGACAGTATCTGGGGAAAGGCCAGATGTAGCATAAATTTTGGAGAAATGTTCCACCCACGCCTCACCAGTTATATTACAATTGATTGGTTTGATGTTTGAACCAAAGGATCTGAGAGACTTAACCTCTCTCCAAAAACCCGTCGTATCTTTTAATGTAGCAGTACGGGTAAGAGATTCCGAATGATCAATCACAAGGGCCTCAGATCGGATGCGTAACGTGGTTTTATATTTTGATCTTAGGTCTCTCACAAGTAGGGCGTCCCTTGGATTGGTTTTTAGGGCCGCCCTCAGGTCCCTGTTAGCCTTAGAGCATGAAGAATCAAACCAGCAGGGGCCATGATCTTTATTTGGCCTGGCTGGCTTAGAAGATTCTCTTTTGATAGGCCCGCAAAGGTTACTGAAGGCAACAACCACATCATGGCCTGGGCTGTTGGGCGACAGACAGATCTCAACTAGTGTTGGGTGTTTATTGATGACTCTGGCTAAAATATCTTTATTGTCCACCCCTTTCCATATCAATCTTAATCTATCAGTGGATAATGCCAGATTTTGTGCCCCAATCTCTACTCTCGATGCATCCTTTGAGAACTGCAGATTTTTTAAGTATATTCTAAGTGGATAGTGATCACTATATGCGGAACAGATGACTTCTGCTTTTAAAATTATGTCGCTTAGTGATGGAGAGATAAACATGTAGTCTATTGTGGAAGCACAGCCCTGGCCAATATATGTAGGTGTCAATATATTGCTTGCACTTGTCCCTACAATTTCCATAGCATTCAATAGGTCATGGGAGGCTAAATGGTCTTTCAACTCCTCTCCATTTCTACACGGTGGGCTATTGCGGTACATATGGGCATTAAAATCTCCTCCAATGCAGATACCATCAAAGGACCCATGCTTCTGCCCCTCCATAATTTCATCAATAAAATTAAATAATATCGAAAAAAAATTATTAGGGCGAGTAACAAAATCATTATTATAAAAATTAATTATACATAGTTTCATCCTGTTAGTATATTTCATAGCCATAAAACATTTACCCTGTGTAGGGATCAATTTAGTTTGTACCCCGGTTTTTATTTTGGTCCAAATGGATAGGCCCCCACTAGGGCGACCCATGGGTGAAGGGGATGCCATTAAATTATAGCAGCTGAATCCCTCCATTGTAGGCATAGTTGTGCACAAAGTCTCTTGTAACATCAGTATGTCACAGTTGACATTAACCCAATCTGACCATTCTTTAATTTTCAGTTTAGAATTAAGACCCGCTATATTCCAGTTTACGAGGGATAGTTCGGAATCCTGGACAGTCATTCTTTGGTTTGGAGATTTTTGACTGGCTTCAGTTCGCGGTGGGAGTTGGAGAACTTCCTGGAGTTCAGAAATGGGTACCAAAGATAGTTCAACTGGGTTAATCTGAGGAAATATAAAATTTTATGGTCAAGTTGTGTTCCCTAGCGCGTACCCCACCGACTCCATGTACCAGCTTAAAGTGCATGTAACTTCCCTCCTGTGCCATCTATGAAGACGCAAATATATTTGCGTCCAACGTTAACTTGTCCTCTTTCAGACCCACCCTGAATGGGTTAAATAGTCCGTTCCTAAGTATGCTATGCCAACGTCTTTTTGTAGTGTACTTTTCATGTTTTTCCTGCTCTGGCAAAGTAGGCCCTGAATTTCTGCCATCGAGCCTCTTTTCTGGCTTCTGACTCTGACAGCCTCAGCCCAGGCTGCTTCTGTACCCGTGAACTTTGACTTACTTCCAGCGCGGCCCCTTGCGCTCAGTTCAGCCTGCTTTCTGCCAAGACTGACTATAACCTTCGAGTTATCTGTTCCGCTCTCTGAAAATGCATTCCTGCCTACCAGCTTCAGTAAACATCCTCCCCAGCTGCAGAGCCGCCAAAAGGCCGACCTGTCTCAGTGCAAGTAATTCATAGCTTCTGTTACCATGCTTCCATGGAAGGCCCCGAGCCCCCCACGCTTCTCATGTAGACACTTAGGCGCTTATACACGCATCCTCAGTTAGCATAGAATAGCTTCTGCCCTAGAGACCTTTCCGCCCAGATAATATGGTTCCTAAACATCAGATATCAGATATGATAGAAGTACAAGTTGATCTGACATGCCAGACTTCTGTCTCTTTCCGTCAGTGTAAATGTCAAGTCCCCTGCACCCCTCCAATCACACGTCATGCAGCTGCGCGCGCATCTAAGCTTCCGATTTCTGCTGACATTGCCACATTTCTGCTTGATGCCACCCACCCGCGTCACCTATCAGTGACGTTTTCTAGCACACACCTCCAGTTCACGCCTCTTGATTACGTACTAGTACCACGTGTATACTGTTATCTTGTCTTCTCTCAACTGTTACGCCTCCTACACTGTTTCTTATGAAATGAATTAAGTATATAAGCTATGTATTGTCAATAAAATGTAGCGCGCTCTATTCCTCTATCCCTTCTGACACCCCTGTGGTGGTCAGAATCCGATATCCTGGTCATGACCATTCCTTTTTGAGGAATAAAACCCTTAGAAACTCTAACACCACGGACTCTGGTTTTTTCTTTCCGATCTGAGTTATTATTGATTAAGTACTTACCTGCATAGAAATTAAGAGAGTAAATTAATTATTTACGTCATTTTGGCGCCCGAATAGGGACCCCTCCCCCACCTCACGCGCCGGTTGGCGCATTGCAAGCTCTGTCCCCTGCCATCAGTTAGATGGAACCAACGCGTACCGGCAGGATTTCCTGCATCTCCCTCTGACCCACGGAGGTGACGAAGACTGCGATCAGTGCCCAGACGAGGCGGTGAGGAGTGCGGAGGATCCCGACCAGAGCCTAGCCGAAAGAAGCAAGGTCCGAGGTGTCAAGAGGCCCACCAGGTTTCCGAAGTTTTCCGAAGTTTTCCGAAGTTTCCCGAAGTCGAGCCGAGTCGAGTCCAGTCCAGTCGAGTTTTCCGAGGCCTTCTGTTTCCGTGCTTCCCGGTGAGTACCATTGCTGGGACGTATCTAGACGGGTTTGGGTACACAAGTCCGGTCTGCACTGTTTTTAGGCAGTGTATCTGTACTGTTTAGCAGTATATCTAGTATTCTGAATTTCTGCACTGTTACACCAGTGTATCTGTACTGTTGAGCAGTACATCCAGTATAGGGGGTAGTCATCTATGTCTCAAATGTCTTTTCATGTGATTAATGTCGTGGTATGAATGTGACCGTTTAATGTGCATTATTGTGTTTCTCGTATAAAGTAGCTGTAATCAGCATTAAGGAGTAAGGATTGAGTATTCAGTAAACAAGTAAACAAGATGCCGTTTTTTAACAAGTTAAAGCAGTTAGGAACTAGGAAAGGAATACTGGAGGAAGAAATTCCTATTCCCCCTAGGGACACTCCAGGTAACTTTATGTATCATAAACATGGCATAGATGCCATATTGTATCTAGACTTATGGGCCGATTATACTAAACACCTAGACGAAAGACACAGATGGCCTGTTACCGGAACATGGGATGCCGAGTGCATCATGAAGGTAGAAGAAGCATTATGGAAAAAGAAAGCTAGACAATCACAGAAAGACGCCATAGAATTTTGGCGTAAGGAATCACATAAGCGTGCTGAGAAAGCACTCCGTAGAGAAGACAGACTTAAAGAATCAGAAAAGGCTCAAGAAAACGAGTTAGTTACTGAAGGGATCCGAGTAAAAACAGAACAAATAGACCGTGCCCGAAACAATCTCGTAAATGGTATGTATCTCGCGGCCGAGGGTACACCTGAGGCCCTATCAGAAATACCGAAAAACTTACCGCCACCATTAGTTCCAACTAAAGTAATGCATAAGGCTACTAAAGACATATTCCTAAATTCTTATCTAGAGGATGTAGCACCGGCTTACACCAATCTGCCTGTTCGTGCCTTGCCCAATGACAGGGACGGGGGTGGCACCCCGCCCCCGGATCATGTCCCGACAGTACCGCGACAGACCTCCCCCGCTCCGCCAGCTCCGCCACTTCCCATACCGAAAACTGACCTACCGAAACCACATCTACCTGATCCTACCAAACGACAAATTCAAGTTCAGGTACAGACTCCACAGGGAGATAATGCCCAAGCATCCGCTTCAGGAGGTGCGACCGCGGGTCTACGGACCCCGCCATTAACACACAGATTCAATCTCAGGGATATGCAGAGTCCTCTCACGTTCAGGTCACCCCGACTTGACGCATTTAAAGAAAACCTTTCCGTTTGCAGATATGATCCAGTACCCGGTAAAAATGATCTAATGATATTGGCATCACTACGGTTGAGATCTGCTACTGATATCTTGCTATGCTATGTAGGAATGAAGGACCGTCTAGATAGAATATATGAGTTTGTTCAGACAGGGAAAGACCCTGACAGTATCAAGGATGCCATGGAGAAACAGAAAGTTGACATTCAAGCACAAATACTACGATTTTTTATAAATTGCCTAATAAGAGAACGAGACAGGCCTGGAACAGATCAAAGTGAATTAGATGCACTAAACAAGTGGGGTCAAAATATAGCCGATGGAAAACATGACAAGGGGGCTTGCATAGCCAGTATGTACAAGAAAATTAGAAAAGCAGTGATAACAGCACACCAGAAAGAAAAAGCTTCCTCCGAGGAGGAAGAAGAACCTGAAGAACCAGAAAGGACTCCAGATACTATAGCGTATGTAGGTAAGGGAACTTACCTTAGGAAGGGCATCCGTCCGGAAAACAAGAGAGTTTTTCTCTCTGCTTTAACAAACCCGAATTCATCTGAACACCAGTTCCAGGAGACTGATAAAAGACTACGAGAAAGAATGGGGTACCACGTACTCAATTCAATGGATGAACAAGAACTAGCCCGGTCAGCCATATTATGGGCTGAAAATCCGGACATATATAATGATGAGACTTTAGCTCAGACATTTCTGAACCTTTCCCCAGACGAACAGAAATTAGCAGGTGTATACATGATTCAGCACCTCCTCACGAAATACAGAAATAAACATTCCGATCCAGGTCCCTTACACGAAACATTAGAAGCACTACTCATGGATAGATGGAGAGGTTTCAGTACCAAGTTAATACAAATAATTCTAGAACAACGACATAAATATAACACTTTCGTAAGTTCTGAATATGTTCCCGCCCCGCCTCCAGAAAGGAAAATGTACCACATGCAATGCGGAAGTGGCATTGAAAGCCAGAACCCCTTACGAGAAGTACACCCAGTTATGGGTGCGGACCATGCCTTGAAACGTGTATATGTACACACGCCACTGACTAAGTTAGAACTGTTAGAAATGAAGAAACTAGTTCCGTGTCATGATAAAGACCCTGCAGGTTTTCACAGAGAACTTAAAGACATGTTGTTAATGGGGGATTACACGTATGATGATATCATGAAAATGTTGAAAGTGCTGTTGCCCACGGGCATTTACGAGAAATTAAAGGAAAAAGAATGGGAGGTGGGGGACACAAAGATAGCATGGGCAGAAATAGAAGATGAGGAAAGCAAACGGGTCCCCGGAGTAGGCCTTGGGGACAAGACTAAAGCATTACCCGGATTAATAGTACAGGTCCTGCCAAGATTATTGACAACTAGAAAGGAAGATTGGGACGCAATCTCGTCCTGTAAACAGAAACATGATGAAGATACTAGTGACTTCTATTCAAGATTCGAGAAATGTTTCATTATAAATAGTGGCCTACAACCAAGTAGCGAATCATATCCACACCTTTTTGTATCAAAACTAGTCGAGAATTCCCTACCATTAGTTAAAAATAGAGTGTACAAGGTTGAAAGTACTTGGCAGGCAAATACGCCATCCCAGATGTTACAAATGTTACAATATCATCAGAACAGAATTAGAGAAGAACAAGATCAAGAACAGAAACGTATGAAAGACACCAAGATGAAAATGTTAGTAGCTCAGACGGTCCCAGCCGACGGTCAGAGAAAAGGTGGGACCCAGACAAGTCACACTACAGTTTCCGTTAAAGGGACATGTAATTACTGTAAACAGCCAGGTCACTATGTACATGAATGCCCAGTCCTGAAACATAACATAGCAACAGGTAAAACTAAAGAAAGACCGCATCCGCCTAGACAAGATCAGGTCCAGCAACAGACCTCACAAAATGTACAGCCAATGCAGAATACACAGCCTATGCATGCTCCATCTCATACAGCACAGACAGTAACAGGGCCACAGCCCATTGCCGCGACTCAGCAAGTTTCGCAACAGATGCACCAGTATGCCCAGTCTGCATATCCAGATTACCCCCGATATACATGAAACAGCCTAGAGAGGGAAGGTGGTTTGCCTCTTATTGAAATTCCTGTAGATCAAGAAGGTCCTTATGTACACAGTCACGTATTGGGAAAAGACAGAAAGTTTTTAATTGACACAGGGGCAAGCCGCACCACAATCAGTCATAATGAAGTTCCAGGGGCACCCCTCTCAGGCTCACAGAACGTTTCCCTTGGTTTTTCAGGACAGCCTATTGTAAATGAAGTATCGGAACCAGTACCCTTGGCTGTGGGTCCATTATCACGAGTTACAGATTTATTACTTACGAACTCATGCCCAGAAAACTTGTTAGGAATTAAAACTCTGAAGGCTCTAGGAGCTATAATATGCTGTTCCCCGGAGGGAGTTAGACTCTTTCTACGGGATTTCAAGGGTCATTATGTTTTACGAGATTTTGATGTCAGATTGAAAAATGTACCAGATCACCTATGGGCAAAAGGCCCAGCTGACGTAGGTTGTATGCATATCACTCCATACCGTGTTACACTCAAGACAGGAATTGTTCTACCCAGAATCAGACAATACAAGTTACCACCCGATGCTGTAGTGGCTTTACTGAAAATCATTGAAGAGCTTATTGCCCAGGGAGTGGTCGTAGAGACCGACTCCAATATCTGTAATTCTCCCATCATTCCAATTCTTAAACGTACAGACCCCAATGCACCGCCAGTATATCGGCTGGTGATTGATCTTCGAGAATTGAATAAATGTATTGTACCACAGTACCCTGTGGTCCCCGATATCTCTTCCCTATTGACTGCTATTGATTCGGAAGCAACGTTCTTTACTGTAATTGATCTCAAGAACGCTTTCTTCAGTGTACCTATTGATCCGGAGAGCCAATATCTCTTCGGATTCAGTTTAAATGGACGAAGCTTCAAATTTTCCCGCGCACCTCAAGGATTCACAGAAAGCCCCAGCATCTATAGTCAAGCACTGAAAAGACAACTAGATTGTATTCAAATGCCAGTTAACACCGCTTTACTGCAATACGTCGATGATCTACTGATCACCGCACGAAGTGAGCCCGAATGTGAACAAGCATCACTGACAGTTTTACATTTTCTGGCAGACAAGGGACACAAGGTGTCCCCTTCGAAGCTGCAATTCTGTGTTCAGCAAGTTGTGTACTTGGGTCACTTGCTGTCCAAAGTGGGGAGACAGCTCACTCCCGATCGCATTCAGTTAATTGTACATATGCCACGACCCCAGACACAAAAGGAAGTGCGGGCCTTCATAGGCCTCACCTCGTACTGCAGACAATGGATTCCTCAATATGCATTTCTAGCTAAACCACTCATCCAGTTAACGACGCAGGAGGCAGCAACTTCGACTGTCCTCCCTTGGACTCAGGAACACACACAAGCCTTTCAGGAATTAAAGAAAGCATTATGCCAAGCACCAGTTTTAGCGACACCATGTTACAGCAAACCGTTTACACTTTTTGTTACAAAACGTGATGGTACAGCATTGTCTGTCCTCACTCAAGATCAAGCAGGTTCACATAAGCCTTGCGCTTATTTTTCAAGTACATTGGATTCAGTAGCCCAGGCACTCCCTGCGTGCTTAAAGTCAGTAGCAGCAACAGCGTTAGCAATAAGACAGAGCGATTCAATTGTTTTAGGCCATCAGTTAACAGTACAAGTTCCACACTCTGTAGAGGTTCTTTTAAACAGAACCCAGACTCAACACTTGACTATAGCACGACTGACAGGTTACGAATTGACACTATTCCAGCCACACATAGAAATCAGACGCTGCAGTATCCTGAACCCAGCAACACTGTTACCTACCATTATGACAGATCTAGCTCCGCATGATTGCATAGAGATCATTAATGCAGTAACAAAGCCCCGACGAGACTTAACAGATGTTCCATTGACAAATCCAGACCTGACACTTTACGTGGATGGTTCATGTTTAAGAACAAGCACAGGAGAGTTAGTGGCCGCGTATGCAGTGACCACTGAAACTGAAGTTAAAGAAACACATCGTATTGATACACTGTCTGCTCAAGCGGCAGAGCTCATCGCTCTGACCCGAGCCTGTATTCTAGCCAAGAACAGAAATGTCAACATATACACTGATTCCCGTTATGCGTTCGGAGTTATACACGACTTCGGCATGTTATGGCAAGAACGAGGTTTTCTGACCTCTCACGGTGCCAAGATCCAACATGGTCCCCTCATTCAAGCACTGTTAGAAGCAATACATCTGCCTTCAGGAATATCCGTTATGAAGTGTAAAGCACATACTAAAGTCACAGATTCTGTTTCCCAGGGTAACGACCTGGCAGACCAGACAGCGAAACATACAGCATTGACTCACACTCAGACAACTGACACAACAAAGACAATAGGACCGACAAATTGCATGACAGTCAGGGATCCCGCACTAGATGTTATTGATATTCAGACACACGCTACTCCAGAAGAAATAAAGAAATGGATTGAACTAGGAGGGATCCAGACAGATCAAGGTTGGATGACGAAGGGAAAATCTATATGGTTCCTCCCTGACTCTATGGTTCAAGTCATGATAAATACAGCACATAGTCCAGCACATCTAGGAGAGAAAGCGATGTTAGACAGTTTACAAAATCTTTGGAATAATAAACACTTACGAGCAGCAGCGAAACAGAAAGTGCGTACTTGCATGATCTGTTGTCAGTTCAATCCAGGTAAAAGCGTCCCTGTAGAGCAAGGTGGATTTCATCCTCCCGATCACCCTTTTGAAGTCCTCCAGATGGATTATATCCAGATGGACCGTTGTCGAGGATTTAAATATGTTCTCGTAGTTGTTTGTGCTCTGTCCCGCTGGACCGAAGCATACCCAGTCCCAGATTACACTGCTCCGACCACTGCCAAGCAGCTGGTTCGTGAATTCTTCCCACGATACGGCTTGCCTCGTGTCGTGTACTCAGATAACGGTCAGCCATTCTCATCTGCATTAATGAAAGAAGTTTCTTTATTACTGGGATACCAGTGGAAATTCCATTGTGTCCGACATCCCGAAGCCGCAGGCCTTGTAGAGAGGCATAACCAGACACTAAAGATCCGCCTTGCCAAAATATGTCAGGAGAAAGGGGTCGACTGGATAGTCGCCCTGCCAGTGGCACTATTCTACATGAGAATGGTTGCCCATTCGAGATCAGGGCTATCCCCGTACGAGGTGGTCTTTGGCAGACCACCGAATATGTGGGGGACGCCCATTCCGAAAAAGATTACTGATGTTGATTGCAATATGTTGACAGATTACCTTGCCTCCTTGATGTCTGCACTCCAATCATGTCGTTCACAGGTTGCCGCAGCCTTCCCTGACAACACTGATGTAAAGCCGCATGACGTCCGTCCTGGGGACCTCGTCCTAGTGCGCAATTTTGATAGAAAGAGTCCGTTGGAGCCCCGCTGGAAACAACCGAAGACCGTCCTTCTCACCACGAGGACCGCCGTGAAGATCGAAGGGAGAAAGGGGTGGGTTCACACGAGTCATGTGAAAAAATTTTCTGGACTGAAACCTGATCGAGACTCGTCCACCCCCACCAAAGACTGTGTTGAGCCTAAAGACTTTACAGAATCTGAACGAGAAAAGACTCCCCAAGAAGAGTATCGCATGAAACTCCGATCTAGCAAGTCAGACAGTTTAATTGTTTAAGTCCTCCCCTAGGTGAATCGGTTAAATAGTTTCTGACATGTATCCCCTAGATCGAGATAGAGATAGAGAGAGAGAATATAAGAAACGTACATATTGTAAATCACTGCGTAGTCACTGTATAGTGACACTATTAATCATGTTTATTCTGAGTATTTTAATTATTGTTGCGAGCATCCTTTTACCTATCTACTACCCTATTTTCAAGCGTGAACAATCTGCCTACAATGTCTCTGCTGAACACACTTTTAGCAAGTTACCTCCACATGAACTCTCCTACAGACTTGCGCTGCGCAACAATACATTCATTAGTATGCTACATCATTCCCATCAAACTAACAATGCTACAGACTGCTGGATATGTGGCCGACTCCCTCCCTTCCAGAATTACAAGGGAGCTCTGCCCCTCTTTCCGTACCCGTTCACTCACAATGGCTCCTGCGGTGCATGGTTTAAAATAATTAATTCCTTAGATCCTGATATTGCTGTTTTCGATGGGGGCTGGGTTTGGGGAAACCTGAACTTGGTCCTGCTCGACGTCTGTTACCCTGATAAGAAGGGACTCCCCACGAGAATAGGAACTGATCTAGAAAATGAAGTGTATGGATTAGGTAACTATACAATTAGCCTTATGATTCTTACTGTTGAATCCGAAGCCGCACCTGTTATACCGACTATGTCAGTACTGCCAGTTACTGGTGAATTATGTATCAGGAAGAAAGGTTCAGTACACTTAGGTCGTAGTAAATGCACTACTGTGGTCGAATTCAGCGATCATGGAAAATCGTCCTTTAAAGCTATCCTATCAGTCATTCCTACTTTGTTTGTGGTCATACCGCATACATACGTCTACCTCCGGATTGGGATGGTACCTGTTACATTGCATTCCTTCTGCCACCTGTTTTCCTAGCTCCCCCTGATTACCATAGGAATACCAATCTAGTAAAGAATAGACCCAGAAGAGATATTCCACTTGTCGACTACACAGAAACGGCATGGGAACAGTACACCGATTTTAATAAAGGATTCTTTTTCTTTTTAGGACCTGTCCAGAATAGTAAATTAATACGTAGATTAACTAGAACACTTGAAGCAGTAGTGAATGAAACTGCCTCCGCCTTAGGTAACTTAACAGAAGAGCAGTCCGCCATGCGGGTTGTTGTCCTTCAGAACCGTCTTGTTATTGACGTCATCTTGGCAGATAGAGGCGGAGCTTGTAAGGTCATCGGGTCAAGTTGCTGTGTTTTCATACCACAAAACGCCCCATCTGTATATCAAGCTATTACACGTCTCCATAAAATTGCAAATCAGATACATCAGGATCCAGGCACCTGGACTTGGTCCGGTTGGTTCTGGACAACGTTAACCGCTTGGGGATGGAAGATCCTATCCTTCCTAGGCATTGGCCTAGTCCTAGTATTCAGTTGCTGCCTGTGCCTGCAGTGTGGGCCAGCGATTTGTGGACTATGTGCCACCTCTTGTATTGAACATTCCAGTTTTTTCTCAAAACGTAAAAGAAAGAAAGAAGAACAAATGATGTTACAAGAACAAACTGATCAATTCATGAGGATCGATATATCATGAAGGGTCCGTAGGGAACAAGGAGGGAATGAGGAAATATAAAATTTTATGGTCAAGTTGTGTTCCCTAGCGCGTACCCCACCGACTCCATGTACCAGCTTAAAGTGCATGTAACTTCCCTCCTGTGCCATCTATGAAGACGCAAATATATTTGCGTCCAACGTTAACTTGTCCTCTTTCAGACCCACCCTGAATGGGTTAAATAGTCCGTTCCTAAGTATGCTATGCCAACGTCTTTTTGTAGTGTACTTTACATGTTTTTCCTGCTCTGGCAAAGTAGGCCCTGAATTTCTGCCATCGAGCCTCTTTTCTGGCTTCTGACTCTGACAGCCTCAGCCCAGGCTGCTTCTGTACCCGTGAACTTTGACTTACTTCCAGCGCGGCCCCTTGCGCTCAGTTCAGCCTGCTTTCTGCCAAGACTGACTATAACCTTCGAGTTATCTGTTCCGCTCTCTGAAAATGCATTCCTGCCTACCAGCTTCAGTAAACATCCTCCCCAGCTGCAGAGCCAAAAGGCCGACCTGTCTCAGTGCAAGTAATTCATAGCTTCTGTTACCATGCTTCCATGGAAGGCCCCGAGCCCCCCACGCTTCTCATGTAGACACTTAGGCGCTTATACACGCATCCTCAGTTAGCATAGAATAGCTTCTGCCCTAGAGACCTTTCCGCCCAGATAATATGGTTCCTAAACATCAGATATCAGATATGATAGAAGTACAAGTTGATCTGACATGCCAGACTTCTGTCTCTTTCCGTCAGTGTAAATGTCAAGTCCCCTGCACCCCTCCAATCACACGTCATGCAGCTGCGCGCGCATCTAAGCTTCCGATTTCTGCTGACATTGCCACATTTCTGCTTGATGCCACCCACCCGCGTCACCTATCAGTGATGTTTTCTAGCACACACCTCCAGTTCACGCCTCTTGATTACGTACTAGTACCACGTGTATACTGTTATCTTGTCTTCTCTCAACTGTTACGCCTCCTACACTGTTTCTTATGAAATGAATTAAGTATATAAGCTATGTATTGTCAATAAAATGTAGCGCGCTCTATTCCTCTATCCCTTCTGACACCCCTGTGGTGGTCAGAATCCGATATCCTGGTCATGACCATTCCTTTTTGAGGAATAAAACCCTTAGAAACTCTAACACCACGGACTCTGGTTTTTTCTTTCCGATCTGAGTTATTATTGATTAAGTACTTACCTGCATAGAAATTAAGAGAGTAAATTAATTATTTACGTCAAATCACTGATGGTCAGTCTAGCATGTCCAAATCCGATAAGGGTGCAAATCTGTTAAACATCTTGAGTGGAAATGGAGCTGGCTGAAATTGCATAGGAGGTGGCTGAAATTGCATTGAAGGTGACCGAAATTGCATTGGGGTGGTCTGCAAAAATAACTCAGAGGTAAGATGGTTGCAACAGTGGAAATAGCAGAGCAATTATTATTTCTGTTGAGTAGATATCTTACAGTACCAGGATTTTTAAAATTGAGAACTATGCAGTCACCTTCCTTGTCTTTGAATAGAGGCCCAACCCAAGACACCCTGCGAGCCGATAGAATCTCTCTCGAGATATCATATCCGACACCTTTGTTCTTGGTTAGCCAGTCTATACATTTATTTCACAATTGTACCCACGATTCCCCCTGTTCCTCCCTCAGCGGTGGTACACCTGCAAGGACCAGGACAAAAGGGCAAGCATCCGGTGGGAGATGTAGGGCAGGCCCTTGATGTTTAAATGGCCTGCCTTTCCCAGATTGCCCAGTGCCTTTGATGTTATCTGCTGTTGACCTTACTGCTGTTGTCGGTTGGGTAGAACCGTTATTGTGGTTGATGTTATTTACGTTAGTGGTAACGGGGGGGGCTGCTTTTCGAGGTGCGGGCCTGGGTGCAGATTTGGAAGGTAAGTTGGATTTCGCCGAGTTCTTCCCGCCATTGACAAGTCGGGGTTGAATTGTTGGTGGTACAATAGGCGGTAATAATAATCCAGGGTTGCTGGGGCCCCCACCCAGTGAAGTGGAAGCTTCCTGCTTTTCCTGTGACAGAGTGTTGCTTACAGACTTAAGTTCTTTTAGCAAACGATCAGCTCTAATTTGATCCAGGGTTACAGTCCCCTTTCTTTTTACTTCTTCGTTTTTAACCAGGTTTTCTAATCTGTCAAGTCTTTTAAAAACGTTATTAAACTGTTTGATCATTTGCTTCTCTAGTCGATTACAAATAGTGTCAACTATAGTTTCTATAAGATTTCCATTTTGTTTAGAGAGACTATAGTTATCTCCCATTAGTGTGGTTTGTGTCCATATCGTGTTAGAGTTCCCACTTGAGTTACTAGTGGTTGCGGTGGGAATGTCATCCGCATCCAATGAGTCTTTATCGTCAATATGAATAGTTTGTGCCCCAGAAGATTTTTGTTTATTCCACAAGCTCTGTGGCGTGGGCTGGCTCTTATATTAGCACTTGGCTTGGCGGTACCTCTTTTGCGTTTTTCCCCTCCCTGTTTATTGTTGGCTTCCATGGTTCCAGTAATATTAACATCTTCCTGGGAGGCAATTGTAATAGTGGAGGCAACTTCTGTTAACAGGGGTACGGGGAGTGTGGATACCAATACCGGTTTTGTAATTACAACAGCTGGTGATAATGGAATTCTTGGGCTAGTTGACAGTGATATTGGCTGTGTAATATTGTTGGTACAGCTCAAAGACATTCTTCTTTCAGTATCGGCTATTTCGTTAGTGACCAAGTTAAGTGCATTTTCAAGTAGGGACTCAAATGTTGGAGGGGGGAATGGAAAATCATCCTGTGTAGCAACTCTATCTGCAGACTCCATGGTAAATGAATTGGACTCACCACAATGACGATGTCGTTGTTAGAGAGGTGGCCTGCCCGACCACTGCAGACCACTGACGGCCACAGACGGCCCGCCCCCTGCCCGGGCTCAGCCCGGCATCGCCCGCGCGCGTCCTGCGACGCCGAGGGAGCGTCTGAGCTTTGTAGCGCCTCCAGGCGCGAAGAGTGCGGGAGGCAGGAAGTGCCCGCAAAGCTCGCTAGGAGCTGTAGTCTCCAGCCGCGTTGTTGGAGCGATGGCGGCGAAACTACAGCGTTCCCCACCCAGGAGCTGGGGCGACCGGCGTGCAGGCGTGCTGGTAGGTGAGCTGGCTGCTGAAGTTATCCCCGCTCCACCGAGGAGCGTCTGAGCTTTGTAGCGCCTCCAGGCGCGAAGAATGCGGGAGGCAGGAAGTGCCCGCAAAGCTCGCTGGGAGCTGTAGTCTCCAGCCGCGTTGTTGGAGCGATGGCGGCGAAACTACAGCGTTCCCCACCCAGGAGCTGGGGCTACCGGCGTGCAGGCGTGCTGGCAGGTGAGCTGGCTGCTGAAGTTATCCCCACTCCACCGAGGGAGCGTCTGAGCTTTGTAGCGCCTCCAGGCGCGAAGAGTGCGGGAGGCAGGAAGTGCCCGCAAAGCTCGCTGGGAGCTGTAGTCTCCAGCCGCGTTGTTGGAGCGATGGCGGCGAAACTACAGCGTTCCCCACCCAGGAGCTGGGGCTACCGGCGTGCAGGCGTGCTGGCAGGTGAGCTGGCTGCTGAAGTTATCCCCATCCGTGAGGTGTCAGTGGGTGTCTGAAGAGCAGGTCATTCCCAATGTACTCCTCCCAGTAGTTGCAGCTGACAGCTCAGTGCGCCTCTGCAAAGTGGCACGTGTTCCCTGTGAGTGGAGAGGGGTCTCTGGTCTCTTTGAAGTTGTCAGTGAAGCCTTGCCTGTAGACTGTCTGCTAGGTAATGACCTGGAGAGTTCTCCATGGAAGGATGTGGAGCACCAAGCTCATCTGGAGATGTTGAGTTTGCCTGCGTTGATCTGCATGACCAAGCGGGCTATGGCAGCCAGTAAGGGTGATTCAGCAGAACTGGAGCCTGAAACAGTGGCCCAGAGACCTGCCAGGAGAGGAAGAGGCAGGGGGCACGGGAAACCCGCCCCAGCTGTTCCCAAGGCCCAGGAAGGAGCAGAACCTGAGGGGGATGCCCAGGAGCCTACCGGGGAACAGGTGGCCGAACTGGGGGAACTGCCTGAGCTGACCCATTGGCAGCAGCAAGAAGGTGGCCCCTCCAGGGAGGAATTCTGCAAGGCGCAGAAGGAGTGCCCTTTCCTCAATGGTGTGCGGCAACATGCTGCAGACCAGGCAGCAGGTGGAGTGTCCAAGAATCATCTCATTTACTGGGAAGATGAATTGCTTTATAGTGAGCCTAAGTTCGCTGAGCCCGTGTGCTGGTGGTACCCGAGTGCTTCAGGAACTTCCTAATGTTTCTGGCTCATGATGTGCATCTCGCAGGACATCTGGGGCAAGACAAGACCTTCCTTCTAAAGGCTTGTCATCCACTTTTACTGGCCCCAGATGAAGAAGCACGTCGGTACCTTTTGTAGATCTTGCCAAACATGTCAGGCCAGTGGCAAAAGCAGAGGGTAGTGCAAGGTACCCCTCCAACCCTTTCCTGTGGTGAGCACCCCTTTCGAGCAGGTAGACATTGACATTGTGGGGCCCCTGGACCCCAAGACAGCCTTAGGCAACAGGTTCATCCTGGTCTTGGGGGACCATGCCCCCGGTACCCGGAAGCTGTCCCTCTCAGGACAATCACAGCCCCCGTGGTTGGCCGTGCATTGATGGGGATCTTTTCCCATGTGGGGTTCCGCAGAGAGGTGGTCTCCGACCAGGGTAGCAACTTCATCTCTAGGTACATGAAATCTCTGTGGGAGGAGTGAGGGGTAACTTATAGTTTCACCACTCCTTACCACCCACAAGGAAATGGGTTGGTTGAAAGGTTCCACCGCACTCTGAAAGGTATGATTATAGGCCTAGTGGAGCCCATGAGACAGAAGTGGGACGTCTTTCTACCATTTCTGTTGTTTGCCTACAGGGAGGTGACTCTGAAGTACTTAGGGTTCAGTCCCTTTGAACTCCTGTATGGCCACCCTGTTAGAGGACTTCTCACACTGGTGAAAGAGGGGTGCGAGAAATCCCGTGGGAAAACCCCCCAGGATGTATTCAGCTATGTGCTGGCCTTCTGCAACCAGACACAACACTTCAGAAAGCTCGCACAGGAGAACCTAGAAGCTAGCCAGGAAGAAATTAAAAGATGGTACAACCAGAATACCACTCTGGTCGAATTTCAACCTGGGCAGAAAGTGTGGGTGATGGCGCTAGTGGAGCCTTGTGCGCTCCAAGACAAGTGGACTGGGCATATGAGGTGGTGGAGCGCAAGAGCGAAGTAACCTACCTGGTTAACTTGAAGACTCCCAGGCAGCCCTGGGAGTCTTGCATGTGAACCACCTCAAACCCCACTTTGAGAGGTCTGAAGTGACAATGCTCCTGGCTACGGATGCTGGAATGGAAGAGGAAAGTGACCCTCTTCCTGACCTCCTGGCAGTCAAGGAGCAGGGCGGGTCAGTGGATGGTGTGGTCTTCTCGCCCAGCCTGACCCCAGAGCAGCAGAGGGACTGTCGCCAAGTGTTGGGTCAGTTTGCCTCCCTTTTCTCCCTGACCCCAGGTGTCACCAATTGGTGCGTCCATGATGTGGACACTGGAGATAGTTTACCTGCGAAACAGAAATTTTACAGGCTAGCTGACAAGGTCAGGGACAGCATCAAGTAGGAGGTTTCCAAGATGTTGGTGCTAGGGGTGATTGAGCCCTCCAGCAGCCCCTGGCCTAGCCCAGTGGTCTTAGTTCCAAAAGCTGCTGCACCCGGTGCCACTTCAGAACTCCGGTTCTGTGTGGACTACCGTGGGCTCAATGCGGTCACGAAGACTGGCGCACAACCCATCCCCAGAGCTGATGAGCTTGTGGATTGGTTGGGAGCTGCCCAGTACCTCAATACGTTTGACTTAACTGAGGGGGCCAAAGAGAGGTCCGCATTCTCAACGCCAGAGGGGCACTTCGAGTTCTGTGTCATGCCCTTTGGGTTGAAGAATGCCCCTGCCACATTCCAGAGACTGGTTAACCAGGTACTGACCGGGCTGGAGGAATTCAGCGCCGCATAACTTGATGACATTGCTGTGTTCAGTTCCACGTGGGAGACACACTTGCAACACCTCTGTGAAGTGTTGAAGGCTCTGCAAAGGGCAGGCCTCACTATTAAGGTCAGTAAGGGCCAGATAGGGCAGGGATCTGTGGTGTATTTGGGACACCAGGTGGGGAGCATACAGGTGGCGCCGCTACAGGTGAAAATTGATACCATTCTGGCTTGGGAGCCCCCCAAGACCCAGACAGAGGTGGGAGACTTTTTAGGTCTCACTGGGTATTACTGACCGTTTGTCAAGGAATATGGCACCATCGTTGCCCCCTTGACAGAGCCGACTTCAAAGAAGCAGCCCAGCGGAGTGAAGTGGACTGAAGCCTGCCAAACTGCTCTTGATGCCCTGAAAACTGCCATGTGAACAGCATCGGTGCTCAAGGCACCTGATTTCTCCAGTGAGTTTGTAGTGCAGACAGAAGCTTCAGAGCATGGTGTGGGAGCAGTACTCTCACAGATCAATGACGAGGGCTGAGACCAACCTGTAGCTTTCATTAGTAGGAGGCTACTACCCATGGAACAGAGGTGGATTGCAATTGAAAGGGAAGCATTTGCTGTGGTCTGGGCTCTGAAGAAGCTGAGGCCCTACCTGTTTGGAACTCACTTCCGGGTTCAGACAGACCACAGGCCCCTCAGATGGTTAATGCAGATGAGTGGTGAGAACATCAAAACTGTTGAGGTGGTCTATCTCCCTACAGGGAAGGGACTTTACGGTGGAACACCGCCCTGGTACAGAACACGCCAATCGCTGATGGACTGTCCAGATTCTTCCGCCTTAGTAAAGAGAACTCCCAAGAGGGTGGGCAGTTCTCCCCACTTTCAGCTGGAGGAGACACATGTTTGACCTGGCATCTTTTGGCGTGGTTTCCCCTATCTTTTTGCCTATGCCTCCTGTATTTTATGATGCTCTGCTGGATTTCGTTTTTGCTGGTTTAGATGCTTTGGGCACTTTGCCACTGCTGATCAGTGTCAAAGTGCAAGTGCTCCCTGTGTAAATTGTTATTGTGATTGGTTATCCATGATTGGCATATTTGTATCACCAAGAAGTCCCTAGTAAAGTGCACTGAGTGTGCCAGGGCTGGTGATAGAAATGCTATTAGTGGGCCTGCAGCACTGGTTGTGCCACCCACATGAGTAGCCCTAAAATGGTGTCTCAGGCCTGCCTCTGCAGTGCATGTGTGCAGGCTGTGAACTGCCATGTCACCCTGGTCAGTGTCCCCACTGACCAGGGCAACCCTTCACATTTTGTGCACATTAGTCACCCCTATGGAAGGCCCTTGGGCAGGGTGCAGTGTATGGGAGAGGTAGAGCATGTACCAGTGCAGGTAACATGCTCTGGTAGTGAATAACAACCATTTTCGTGTTTCACTATTTTAAGGCTACCTTGCCCATAGGCCAGAGGTGTTCAAACTTTTTTACTCTGAGCCCCCCCTAAGCAAAATTTTTGAGGTCGGGCCCCCCTCCAAAACTTTATGGCAAAGATTGGGGAGCGGGAGGGACATCGCTGCGTGGAGTAGCGGGGCTTATGAAATGATTTCAGGAATACTTTTTCTATAGCTTATGAACCACACCAAACATGAGACTTATAAAACCGCAAATGTATCAAACAAAAACAGATATCCCAAACAAACTGCTCCCCATAATTGGGATGTTGTGAGCCCCTCACACTCTTTGACCCCAATGGAACTATACTTGCTGCACTAATGATAACTGCAGTCCTGAGTAGAAGGCTACCTCCTCTGCCTCTTTTACCTCTTCCCCCCCCCCATGATGGATCATCACCTCTGTCCTATGCTTGAAAGGACAACACGCTCGGATGCCCCTTTTTTTAAAGGTAGACAGTCATTATTGTGATGGACTGGGCCCCCCAAATTCCTGGGCCCAAATCCTTCTGCATCTGCATCTACTACTTTATGATAACCAGCAGTGGCCACTTACACACTTGGCAGCAGTACCAGCTTCACTAATGTCCCTTTAAAAAAAACAACCTTAATTGTCCCCTTCTTTGGGGTATCTCTCTAAAGAAGCGGTCTCTGGCTATTTGTAAACATTTGCATAGAGTGCTCACTATTCTGGGCCTTCTCTTTGACAATATCTATGAATCTCGATCCTTTCCTCTGTCTCCTAGACCATTTCTGTGAGGCCCCAAGGATCGAGAGGATTAGGGCTCTGCATCTGAATGCAACCCTACTGGCCTTCTACCAGCCACCCCATGGACTCAGCTTTCACACAAACAACTTCCCCTGAATGTTTAATACTGACTTTGACATGACTGGGCCTGAAATTGAAGTGGGTGGTGGTAGTGCAAAAGGTTAAAAAAGAAACCAGCCTTCTTACCAGCCATTCATTTATTGAGTCACTTAAAGCCAGGGCCACTGGAATTATGAGTTTCTGCAGCAGCAGCGCTTTTCCACATAATTATCAGTTTACCGCATTTGCTACATAATCTCCAGATTTCAATGACAAAAAAACTTGATTCTAGCTCAAACGGAACAATAATAATAATAATAATAATAATAAAACCATTTTTAAAGCGCCTGGTTACACTCAAGACAGTGTGTCCCCGCGCTAAAATTACTGCTACTCCCAGGAGACAGAAGACCGGAAGTGAATGGCCTAGGTCAAAGGAACCTAGAAGCATTTATTCGCGTGGAAAAAAATGCGTTTGGAAAGAAAAAATCTTTGTGTAAACCTGATATTAGACCAACAGGTTATCAGGAACATCCCATAAAAATAATGGGTTACTTTTTTGACTGCATTGAATATAAGGGGAGGTATGCTGAAGCAAAAATTTATGTGGTAAACAGAGGTGACAACTTGTTGAGTTGGACTCATCAGGCAAGATTGTGTGTGAGTCGCAATCCTAATGCACATCCAGTTATTCAAGTGCAGGCTGTAGACAATGGTGAGAACAAGTTCATAAAGAATTTTAAAGAGTTGTTCAGTGAAAAACTAGGATGTATAAAGGGCTACAATCACAACATCAAACTGAAGGTGGGTGCTGTGCCTGTTGTTGCTAAAGTAAGGCGTATTCCAATATGTGTGAAGGATGCTGTAGGTAAAGAGATTGAAAAGTTGTTGTCGGCTGGGGTCATACAACCAGTGGAAGCTACTGAATGGCTCGCACCAATTGTGGTCACGAGGAAGCCTAATAATGAGATTTGGCTGTGTGTTGACTTGCCTTGAATAAAGAGGTCATAGTTGACAAGTACCCTTTGCCAAACATAGAGGAGTTGGTTTCTTCACTAGATGGAGCATGCTATTTTACCACCTTGGATATGGCTTCGGCCTATCACCAGGTTCCGCTAAAAGAAGAGTGTCAAGAGCTTACTAGTTTTATCACACCAATGGGCACATTCAAGTTTTTAAGAATGCCCTTTGGTCTGGTCTCGGCAGCCTCGGTATTCCAGAGGATTATGGAAGATCTGTTCAAAGGAATACCGGGATTAAGATGTTATCAGGACGATGTTCTTATCTCTAGTAAGGATGAGCAAGAACATGATGAGAGAGTTTGCCTGGTGTTGAAGAAGATGATGGATGTTGGATTAACTCTGCGTCAGAGCAAGTGCAAGTTTGGTGTCAATGAGCTGGATTTTTTGGACCACCACATTTCAAGGAAGGGCATTTGTCCAAAAAAGGATCTTGTTGAAACAATCGAAAAGTTGAAGGAGCGATATTCAAAAGAAGAGGTGTCATCATTTTTGGGGATGGCAGAATTCTATAATAAGTTTGTCAGAAATTTCGCTGATAAGACTGTTAATCTTAGGAAAATCATGTGTAAAGGTTCTGTATTCAATTGGTCTGAGGAGTGTAGCAGAGAGTTTGATCAGGTGAAGATGGATCTGAGGAATGCACCAAATTTGCAGGCGTTTGTTCCAAGGGATCCGACGTTTATTGTAACTGATGCTAGCAGTAAGGGTCTGGGTGCTTTGTTGTTACAGGTGAGGAGAGACAAAGAGGTCCTAATAGCTTGTGCTTCGAGGTGCTTGAAGGGGGCGGAGTTGAATTACTCTGTCATAGAGAAAGAGGCGCTGGGTATATATTGGGCTTTGAATAAATTCAGGAAGTTTGTTTGGGGTTCCTTCTTTACCGTAAGATCTGATCACAAGCCGCTAAAGGAAGTGTTTGAAAAGAAGGGGCTAGACTCAATCTCAGCGAGAATTAGAAGATGGGTAATTTCTTTGCAGGAGTTTGTGTTCAAGTTTGAGTATATTCCAGGAAAAACTAATGTCTCGGCTGATTGTTTGTCTAGGCTGGTGGATGTTGTAGAGAGTGGTGAGGAAACTTTGGATGATGATTTGGAGGCTCAGTTAAAGGTGTGTGACGTTACTTTGGGAGCGGTGAAGGAGGATGCGTGGAGAGAAGAGCTGAGTAAGGATGAAGATTTAAAGGAAGTCATTAAGTTGTTGGAAGGTGGAGAGTCTCGTTCTTTAAAGAAACCTTGGTCTTTGATTGCTGATGAGTTGGCAGTGGTGGATGGTTTACTCATCAGAAGTACTAGGCTAGTTCCACCTGTTAATCTCAGGAGTGTTTTGGTGGACATGTCTCATGAGGGGCACTTGGTTATCTCAAAAACGAAAGAACGTATACGAATGGACTTCTGGTGGCCTGGTATTGATTTGTTGGTGGAACGCACCGTTAGGGATTGCTCTTCCTGTCAGGCCAGTGATAAAGTTTTGAGGACGAGATCTTCTCCAATGGTTTGCAGGAGATTGCCTAGGTCCCCATGGGATGAAATTGCAGTTGATATTGTGGGCCCTTTACATAGTGAGCATCAAACTCCATTTATGTTGGTTTTATTGGATTTGTATTCTAGGTGGGTTGAGGTTAGCTTGTTAAGGGAGATTACAAGTGAGTCTGTTATTTCCTTTTTAGAGTCTGTGTTTAAACGGGAGAGTTTCCCGAACTCCATTCTTTCTGACAATGGGCCTCAATTTTGTTCAGGGAAAGTTGAGGAGTATTTCAGTAGGTGTGGCATAATTCACAAGAAGATTTCTTTGTATCATCCTGAGGCAAATGGTTCTTTGGAGAGACTCAACAAAACTTTGAAGGAGAGCATTCAGTTGGCAAGGGTTAACAATTTGGACTGGAGAAAGGAGTTACAGAACAGAATTTCAGCTTATCGTTTCTCTCCCCACTCTACTACAGGAAAAACTCTGTTTGAGCTTTTCAAGGGTAGAGCTCCTAACACTTGTTTATGTCCTGCTTGGATGGCTGCAGACAAGGGTGTAAAAAATAATGATCTGGGTGCTTGGAGAGAAAGGGAATTGAGTCTACAAAGGAAAAGGAAAATATATGTAGACAGGAGAAATTCTGCAAAGGATTCCAAATTCATGGTGGGGGAGGTAGTAAAGATTAGTCCTCATGTGGGCTGTCAAAACTGGTCGAAGTTCTCTGTACCCAGAACCATTGTGAACATTTTCAAAAATGCTGTAAAGACGGAGGATGGTCGTATCTGGAACAATAGTCGTGTTTCTCACTTTGGGGGAAAAGAGAAATGGGATGACTTTGTTATTGCTCCTGACCTGGGTTCTAAATATTCTCATAAGAGTGTGAGAGTACGCAGGCCTCCTGTTCACTTGCGTGATTATGTCTAGGTAATTTCTTCTTTGTTTTTCCTTATCTTTTTGTTGCCTATTTCATTGCTGGACATGTAAACCTGTTTGGTGGTTAAGAGGGAGAAGTGTAATGACCTGTCTTCCTGGGTGTGCTGGTTCCATGTTGGAACCTAGAGCTTGGAACCATGTTACACCAATGTTCCTTGTCTTGTAAATTCCATATGTGTCAGTTGCCAGCTGACTGTTGGTTGGGGCTGAATAAAAATTACTTGATGAACACATCCTGTGGAAATCCTACATTATTACAGGTTCCATGCGTAGGTCGAGTGAAAGTTTGTTCCAATGTTTACTTGCTAAGAGTCTGAAGGAGCGACTTCCCATCCTGGCCTTGCGAATGCGGGGAAGTTGAAACAGCATCGCTCCGGCAGATCTTAAATTCCGGATAGGGCGATGGATGGTAAGAAGTTTTCGCATGTATCCTGGGCCTTTTCCCTGGGCAATGCGATGTGCAAAACAAAGCGCTTTAAACTTAATACGTTCCTCAATGGGGAGCCAGTGAAGTTTAGCTAGTGCCGTCTTTCCTGATGCTCTACGTGGAAGGTTGAGTACCAGGCGATCGGCAGCATTTTGAACGCACTGCAGTTGGTGTATACCTTTTTTGCTTAAACCTAAAAGTAGAGCATTGCCGTAGTCCAGATGTGGAGTGACTAAGGCATGAATAAGTGTCTTCCCGGCGTTGATGGGGAGAAGGTCAAGAACTTTGCGAAGAGTTTTGAGTATGCCAAAACATCTTCCCATGAATTTACTGACATGTTGTTTAAAAGAAAGCTGCGCGTCAAGCATACTTCCCAGATTTCTAACTGATTCCGCCAGGGAGGGAATCGCGCCCAGTTCCTTGGGCCACCACGCATGTGACCAGGCAGAGGGGGATTTGCCGATAACCAACAATTCAGTTTTGTCGCCGTTTAGGTGCAGGCAGTTGTTGTTCATCCATCTTGCCACAGCTAGCATAATGTTGGAAAAATTGGTGCCATCTTCCATCTGATTGTGCGTAAGTTGGATTATCAGCTGGGTATCATCAGCATATGTGGCGATATCCACTCCGAAAGCTTCCACAATGTGGGCTAGGGGTTCCATGTAAAGGTTAAACAGGGAAGGGCTCAAACTAGAGCCCTGTGGAACCCCATGTCTCAGCTTACGGGGGGGGATTTATAAGGAGGGCAATGCATACGAAAACTTCTGTTTTCTAGAAAAGATTATTTCCAGTCATAAGCAGATCCCTCCACTCCCATATCTGAGAGGCGAGACAGCCTCAGCCACAGTTACTTAAAGCGTGACGAAGTGTTCTGGAGCAGTGGAAGGCCCTTTGCAAAGACTGGTAATCTTGTAGTTGCTTACTGCTGTATTTGGGTGTTAAACTGGTACTAATGAGGTGAAATATTTCCCTTGACAGCTTTACCGTGAGTTAAAATGACAAAATATTGAAGTAATGCTAACTACAAAATGTGGCGCATTGTGCCGTATAATTTACCTTTTCTTGCTGGATAATTTAGTCAAACCTCCCGCATAATTTTGTTCTCTTCTGCTGAATTATTCCAGTGGATCTGCTTAAAGCTTTATGGTGGCAAAGATCTATTCTTTTTAAGATGTAATGTAACAGAGTTATCAGCTGGGATCTGGAATAGTGGAAACACTTACAAAAATGTCTGCATTAGATACAGTTTGATTACTTACTACTAAAAGTATATTTTGTAAGAACTTGTTTTATCTCAATCACTGCATCATTTTGCAGCAGTCTAGCTTAGAGTATGTAAATACTGTTTTAAAATAATGACTTACATATTCACAGTGCTTTCTGCCACAGGCTGGGACTTCTTAGCACTATAAACAGGGCCATTGGAATTATGCGGCAGGAGAAGGCCAAATTATGCAGCATGGTTGACTAAATTCTGCAGCAAGCAAAGGCGAATTATGCTGCATATTTTCTGATAGCATTACTGCACTATTTTGCTATTTTTACACTTGTTAACATTGTGCTGGCCTTTATTACCTCTCATAAGTATCACATTAACACCCGCATATAGCAATAAACAACAGAAAGGTGACCAGTCAACCTTTAGAAAGGGCCTTCCACTGTGAGGTAACATGTTTTCCTGCATTTTTTGTTCTGCAAATTATGCAGCAGATGATGGATTATGTGGCAAATGCGGGAAAACCATAACTATGCGCTGTAAGTTCAGGGTGAGCGTGAAAGTGAAGGGTGAGAATGAGGATTGGGTTGTCTGAATGCAGGGTGAATTCCGAGACACAAAGTTAATCAGCATGTTATTGGCGGGGCGCAGGGTTTCAGATATAAGTTAAACTTTTGCTATTATAGAATTAATCAGGGAATCGAGGGTGAAGGAAATAAATAATGTGCTGATCCTGCAACAAACTTCCAGTCTTATGATTAGGGTTGCCAGCTCATTATTTTGATGTTGCAGATGGCACAAAAATAAACAGTCACCTAAAGCCCTATTTTCAGCACTTATCTGTGCGTTCTTCGAAAAGCCTGAATGATTCATGACTGAAAATAAAAGGGACAGAAAGTCACATTACAAATGAATACATACTTTTTTATTTAAGACCCTATTTAGTGTCAAAGCAAGGTCTTTGCATGTATTACTTTTCATGAAATGCATTTTCGCACTACAGCAGTAAGTTTACAATGCAAATGTAAGGAATAGGCAGAGTCGGGGCCCAGGGGGTACTGGAAAAAGAAAAAAAAACTAAGCTTAGGTAACCAGTTTCCAAATATATGGAAACAATCTTGAAAGACCCGTGAAAAACTCCGGCTGTGCTGGAGTCTTAATAAGACTCCAGACACTGCCCAGCCGAGCCCCCAGCAGCACACCCACTGATCTCTGGCCCCGGGGCACTCTGAGGCCTCCAGAGTAAATGAAGACAGCCTGGAAATGCAGCAAATAAACATCACTGCACTTCCAGGCGTCTTCATTCACATGTGTTTGGAGAGGCCTTTGCGCCCCCCTGGAAACCCATTCACGCCCCCCCCCCCCCAGGGGGGCGCACCCCACAGTTTGAAGAACCGTGCCATAGGCTATCATGGGGGATGCTGGCTACAGTTGCTAGCAGCATAACATCCCATAGGAGCAAGGTAGGACATAAAAGTCTGGTATCCCTGAACCCCAAATTTAATAACACATCCATTAGGAAAGGTGGGTTTTAAATCCTGTATTTGAGAACAGCACTTTTAGAAAGTTGCTGTTCTCTTGTCTGATCTTTCTATGTGCCTTGGCCTGTTTGTGAATTGACTGGGGAGCCCCCAGGAGGCTGGCTGGGTCAGCCCTAGGCTGAATGACTGCATCTGCATCTTGAGTGGTGGGATGGGATAGCACCTGGGCCTGAATAGGGCTGTGCCTGCCTTCTACAATGCTGGCTCCACCTCCTGCTGGGCAGCTGACCACCCTGCCCCTCTCCCTGAAAGGAAAGGAGAGGCCAGAAAAACGAAGTGCTCAAGGAACACCAAGAACTGGTTCAGACCGGGCTCAGAGCCCTTCTGCACAAAGGGAACAAATACTTTTAGGGGTATAAGTACAGGACCCCTGCATACTGAAAATTAGACCATCCTGGAATCAAGAAGGATTCTCTGCCAAGGAAAAAGCTGGAAGACTGAAGAAGGAAAACTGTCCTGCTGTTGCTTTGCTGGACTGACCTGCAGTTGCTTTGCTGCCAAGGAGAGGGGAAGGACTTTGCTTTGTGCTGTGTCCCCTTGCTTGAAGGAATCTCCAAGGGCCTGAAGACGAGCTGGCTCCATGTTAAGAAGTCCCAGGAACAAGAGCACTTCACCCCCAGCTTCCCTGAACTCTGCTGAGAGAATTCTGACCTTCCTAGAGTGCTTGGGCCAGTTGTGGTGCCTCTGGAAGTTGTACCCGTGTTAGAAAGCTGGAAACCAAGATTTTAAGAACTGTCTACAAGTTTTAACGTATCGCTCCCTTGCGGAGCGCATCCCCATCATTGCGAGGAAATTTGTGCTGCCGCGAAGACCGAGATCGTTGAAGCGCCTGTTGCCACTGCTAGAATCATCGCATCCTGCGCTTGCGGGACGCACCAGTCCGGTGCGGGAAGATTACCATCTCTGCGAGTATCATCGCAGAGCCTGTCATCACTGGGTGAGATCGTCGCACCGCTTGCTTGCGGACCACATCACATCGCTGCGATATTCGTCGCAGAGCCACCGCATCGAGGGAGCGCTAGAGGAGAAGATTGACGCTGAGCCGCGCATCATCGCCGCACCGTAGATCGTCGCCGCCACGAAGATTGTCGCATCTTAACTTTTGCGAGCCGCTTCCACCGAAACCTGTGCACCGGAATCCACGTAAGTTATTGCATCCCTCCTCATACAGAACGGAATCACCTCAACACGCCCGCTGCGTCCAGCTGGGTTGTCGCATTGCCTCCCCAGGGTCTCAGGAGTGACGCAGCTACAGCTTTCACTTGGATATTTTGTCGCGTCTAAAAGTACTGTTGGCTAAAACATGACACAACTGTGGATTATTTTAACGCAACCTTAAGAACTCATTTGAAACCATGTTCTCGAACTGTGTATGTTGGATTTTTGTTGTTTCGGTCTTGTGTAGTTTAGAATAAATACCTTTATTTTTCTAAACTGTTGTGGAGTCAGTTTGTGGTGTTTTCACTGTGTTACTGTGAGTGTTGGTACAAATACTTTACACATTGCCTTCTATAAGCCTGACTGCTCGTGCCAAGCTACCAGGGGATGAGCAGGGGTTATCTGAAGAGTGTTTCCTC
Organism: Lissotriton vulgaris; assembly: GCF_964263255.1. Lineage (NCBI taxonomy): Eukaryota > Metazoa > Chordata > Amphibia > Caudata > Salamandridae > Lissotriton > Lissotriton vulgaris. The sequence continues at coordinate 1,410,229,239 of NC_141691.1, read as the reverse complement.
CTTACCCTGACTAGAAGCAAGGGTCCCTATTTGGACAGTGGTACCTACCTCTGCCAACTAGAGACCTCCAGTTCTAACAATATTATATTGTTTTTCCATTTTAAACCCAGCACTGCAAATGCAATGAAAAGCTTAGTTAAGATACATTACCTGCTCCTAGTCCTTTTCTTCATGATACTAGGAAGGCTATGCTACTCCAGGTCATCACGGACAGTGTCTCCAGTCCTGAACTTTTTATTTACAAATCAAATCACTGATTTCAGGTGTGTTAGTCTAGTTAGGTAAATGCCAGAAAAAATTTACTACAACACAAAGCATTAAGATAGCAAACAAAAGTCAAAGACTGGAAACAGTGTACAGAATGACCAGTAGGCAAGTGATCACCATGCATGACACCTTTACAGTGATTAGACAGGGTGCGATTATTGCAATGTTCCATGCGTGATTTGTGATTTAAGATGCATATTCTTTGTGGGATGCAATATGAGGAGTGTCTCAGTGTTATGGATTGACCCATTTTGGGTAGGACAACGGTGTCCCTACAATTAAATTAAGCAGTGTATGCAGTGCTAGCATCTTTTGTCCCAAAAAATGAGGTAGTTGACATAGGTTTGATAGATGTCAGAATCTCCTTGAGATGTTTTATGTGTTGATGTGCAAAAATGGTCTTATGTTGGAACAGCCCTTTGAAATCAAGTTTAGACTCTAATAGTTCACAACTCTGGTGGATTTAGTTGAAAATTTAGATACAAAATTGGATGTGCATTTTTCTCCACTGTTTTTTCTGTAACAAACTTGTACGATCCATCTCTTTCACTCGATGTGAGGTGGAATTAAGCAGATCCTCAGGATCACCTCTTTGAATTAACTGTGTTTTATATGCCTCCTTGATTTGAGTATAGACCTCACTGTCAGACGAAATTAGTACGGAGGGATTGTGAAAAAGGCAGGTGTTATTTTAATGACTGCAGATGAAAACTGTAGAAAAGTAATGAGTTGTTACGATCTGTGAGGTTTTTTTTAACTTGTTTTGTCAGCCCCGTAGGTCACAAATCCAGTTGAACATCCAGAAATGTAACTGGGTGATTACAAGTTGTCTGTGTGAATTGTATCCGGGGATTCTTTTGATTTAGTTATTTGATGTTATTTTCAAATATGTTTTGGACCCTTCAAAAAAATGACAGTATTGTTGATGTATCTAAAAATACACCAAAAGATTATTCTGCCATGTCTGTCCTTAGTAAATGTACTGATCTTCAAATCAAGCCATAAAAGAGTTGGCATAGCTTGGAGATCCCGAAAAGCCCAAGCTGGTTCCTTTCTTTTGCAAATAAAAAACACCATTCCAGGAAAAAGTAACTGTGATACAAACAAAATTGGAGAAGTGAAAAGATAAAGATCTTGTTTGCATGAATGGTATCCTGTTGTAGTAGTGCCCATTCTACAGCCTCTATTCCCTCTTCATGGGTTATTGAAGTATATAATGCTGCCATATCAGTGGTGCATAGCCACCATGTATCGGGTTCGATGATTGGATTTTAGCCAATTGGTTTAAAAATCATTTGTGTCCTTAATATAGGACTTCCAATTCTTGTATAAATAGTTGGAGTAACAGGTCTAAAATGTTCCTAATGGTTCCTTCAATCCCGGCACGATCAGTCTGAGTGGAGGATCTGAAGCATTTTATTGATTTTTAGTAATGTGTAGAGTTTTGACCTGTGAGGAAAGGCAGTGACTAGGGAATGTTTAACACGGCTCCGAGGGTGGAGTTCACAGAGTTTTTCCTACTCTGTGCTCCACTTGGAACTCGGAGTCCGGCAAAAACTCTGCCTATGCTGTATGGCGGAGTTTACCTGTGATCACTGCTCAGCTCACCCCTGCTTTCATCCCTGGGGCAAGTCTTTCTGCCTGCCCTGCCTCTGCTTTTTCTCCTCAGACTTGTTGCCTTGGCTTTCAGATAGTCTTTCTTTCTCCCCTCCTCTCATGTTACAGGGATGTGGCAGCAGCTTTCACTCTACTTCGACCCCCACCCATCCATTTCGAATTTTCACGGCACAAAACTGGTCTCTGAGAGTGAAGCGACCCCAGGGCCAGGACAATACTAGCAGAATGTGTGATCCTGGAGTGCAGTGTAGAAAGCAGGGCAGCCAAGCTCGTTTTGTGATTGTGAACAAGTGCACAGGTTTCACTGTCTCCGCGATCAGAGTAGTGAAAATGTCGGCCAGGAAGTTGCACACCCAGAGCTTGTGAGATTATCCTCTCTGCTTGAGGAAAACAAGCATGGAGCAGGGGTGGGTCCAAGGACCAGGTCTGGACAAAGAACAAACAGATATGATAGAACCAGAATTCTTCTGACCAGCCGACAAGCAAGGAGTGACTCCAGAAGTGGGGCTACGTTTTCAATACCGAGGAGGTACTGGACACAGTGCAGGCAATCTGTAGATTGTCCAGCAATGGGTACCGTCTGTACGACAAGCCCACCCCAGGAGTGAGCCAGGGAGATAGGGGTCATTAGATTGTGCTTACTTCTTGTTATTGGTGAGTCTAGTTATTTAAACTTTATTTATTCACTATCTGTCAGCATCAGCAGCCTAATTATGCCTCGTGGGAGTACGAAAACACGGAAAAGAACCACTGTTGTGGTAAAATGCAGCATTGTTAGGGTTCAGTGAGCACCTCGGGCCCCGGTGCCACTACAGATGGTGCACCCGTGGTAGCTGCGTCCATGTTCCCGTTGGTGGAATTGTCCTTTTGTATTCTTAATTGTATTTATTCTTTCAGATAGACAGCATAATAGCATCAGATCATACTCCAATAACTGTTAGCATAGCATTATTTACTTTTTAAACATTAAAAACTATTTTATAATTTAAAAAATAATAAACTGAGTGGTCTTGTCAAAGTCAAAGTCAAAGCAAGCTTTATTCGATTTCATGTAAAATCATAAAAGCACATATTACATTAAAAAAACAATTATCACTGTACAGATAGTTAATTTTCAATCAGATGCTTAGGTCATTTTAAGTTAAAATTTTTCTAAAAACAACAATAATTCTAAAAAGACAGTATTACATAAAAACAATTTATGTTAGTTAAAAAGCCTCACATTGTGTTCCGAAATTTGATCACTAATTTAAAAAAACTGGTTACTGCAAGGATGACATGATCTTCTAGTTTTTGTAGCTTAGTGTAAGCTGCAAGACAGTTCGAATCCCCCAGTTTTTAAAGAATAGGTAATAAAAAGGCCCTTCGTGGTGCGTGATAAAATTTACAAAACAAAACACAATGTATGTTTGATTGGTAGGAACAATCATCGCAGGGGCAAACGAGATTGTCCATTGACCAGTTATTAGTTAGAGGAAATGTGATTAGACGAAAAAAGGTACCCAGCCTGAAGCGGGTAAGCAGCATGGGAGCGTACGGGCTTGCTACAACCACAAGATACTTTTGAAGCCCCTCGTAAGCAGTAAATTCACCGGAATGCTATTTTACATGCTGCAATACCATGTTGTGTTTGTGTGGTTGTTGTTTTTCCTTAAAAGTAAAATAATTAGAATGGCTTGTCTGCTAATCTCTTTCCAAAATATAACCATATTGGTTATGAAAGATCTTATTTTACATGGCTGATCTCAGAAGCTCTGCAGTACTAGAAACCTCTCTGGTTAAATTTGGAACATTAAACAGCCTCCTCTAATTCATAAAACTTTGTGAGGGCTAATTGATTTCTGAAGTCCGAATAAAAGCAATTTGATCGCTGTTTGTCGCAGTTCAAATGAATGTCCCTCCGATCCGGTGCATGTTGTTGGCTTCTGTAGTACACTGTTGGATGGGTGCTGATTCCTTACCTTTCATTGCATTGTGGGTTTTACCCTTGAAGGAACAGAGAGGGTTGTGTTCCTTGAATTCACAAGCACCATCATCACGACTCTCAAGCCACAGGTTAAAGCAGGTGCATCTTCTCTTTGCCTCAACCCTTTTCTTTGTGTAAAAACAAAGTGTTTGCTACTCTGCCTGCTTGCGGCGCAACTCTGTGGAATTGCACATATTTCTTGCTAACTCTGCGGAATTCCGCAGAGTGAAACTCTGCGAGCTCCGCCCAGGCCTAGTTGTCATTGATCCAGTCATAGGATAATGGCTTGTCTAGAATTTCTGCAAGAGTGGTTGACAATCTCCACAGTGAAATCTTGATCAAGATGAATATATGTATTGTCATCAGACACATGCGCAGTGACTTTGGCCTTGTAATATGCCCTATTGATCACCATCAGGGCCCCCCTTTACCTGTTGACTTGAATACAAGATTCTTGTTGTATGCTAATGATAGAAGGATGTATTGTTCTTGTTGGGTGCTGTTCCTTTTCTTAGGTGGCTGAAACTCGATTTGTTCAAGAGCCTTTATAAATAAAACCTCAAACATGTCCTGTTTCTTCTGAGACATAGGTGCCAAGAATTATTTGCCGGGTCTAAATCTTTCTTTTTAATACATATAAGTGACCCCAGGGTAATCACGCTAGGGTAGGCCCTAAAAACCCCAGAGAGGAGGGTACAATGTATTTAAAAAGTGGGAGATCTACTTTTACCTTTTATATGTCCTGGTTTTTCACTAATGCAAGGCCTACCTCTCCCATAGGATAACATTGAATTAACCCATTACTTTGAATAACTGATAACTTTCAATTGGGAGCAGGTGTCTAAAGAATTGTAATTTAAAGCCCTCTTAATTGGTACAATTGGATTTTAAGTCACAATTCTGAAAATGCCACTTTTAAAAAGTCCCAAGCATTTGGTGTCTACAGCCTGTTTACTGGGCCACACGACTAAGTGTAGCTGGCAGTTGGTCTCTGTGCATTTCTCCCAGACAGTGAAACAAAAGGCCATAGGTGCTGGCAGGATGGGCTATATCTGATTTGATGAGAGGGAGGATCTGTCACCTACCAGAGTTGCATCACAAAGGATTTTCCTGAGCACACTCACAAAGGGTTTGAAACTAGTTTATTGTGACACCAGCCAATCTGGGGCCAGGTCAGGGAGGCAGAATTCTAAAACACCTCTGGGGATGGAGATCTCCAGATACTTCTCTTACTTCAAAGCTGGCACCAGGTATAGATATTGGACACTCAGACTCAACTCTTCAGTACACATCTGGATCCATAGAGGACTCAGAAAGAGTGTTGTGCTGCTTTGCGAAAAGGACTGCTACTCTGTTGCTTGCTGATCTGCTGCCTGCTGCCATGCTATCTGCGTGAAAGACAAAAGCTGCATCTTGAACCCACAACCACCAGAGTGACTCCAAGGGCTAGTTGACTGGTCTCCTGAGCATAGCTTCAGCAACAGAACAGGCTCCAACAGCGCTGACACCAGCATCTGGACTTTTCCAGCTCTGAGTACTGTCCCCCCAAGTGGTGCCACCTCTGTCCTGGACCCTTGGAAGTGGACCTGAAAGTGCTCTGCCAACCTATCTGTGGTTCTAGCCAAAATTAGACAGCACAGCGGTTTGCCTCGCAGCTGCATCGGAACTGCTGCAGTGCAATGCATGCCCGACACTGGATATCACATCATAGCTCGCAGTCTCATCAGAACCTCTGCTGTGCAACATATCCTTAACTAAGGCCTTCCCCGTGCAAACCCTCCGTTGATGGCATCCTCGATGATGAACCAGGACTTTGCATTGCAACCCTGCATCCTCTTTAGAACTGCTGGGGCACAGCACATCTCAATGCAGGACTTTAATCATAAGCCACTTTGTTGACGGCATCCTTGATGGCAATGCAGGACTTCATATCACAGCCTCACAGCTCAACAGAACAGCGGCTGTGTGATGTACCTTTTTTGCAGAATCTCACATCCTTCTGCAAATCAGGATTTAAGAAATTTTTGTCAGCAGGCTTAACTTGGTCCCTATATCCCGACTATGCTCCATCGTGGTCAGCCTCAATTTGTGACTTTGTCCCGGTCCCCTGCACCCAGATAACCACAGATGGTGCTTTTTGCTTCTGGGACTATTTTCCAATCAAAACAAAAAATTGCACATCTCTGGTTCAACTGACTGAATTTTTGTTGTTTTTGTCTCTAATAATGTATTAAGTTTTACTCTACTTTTTAAAATTAGTGTGGGATTTTTCTTGTGTTTTGTTTTCACTTTATTACTGTTTGAAGTGCTGCAGAAATACTTTATACATTGCCTCTAAGTTAAGGCTAACTACTTTGTGCCAAGCTACCAGAGGGTTAAGTACAGGTTAATTTTTGGGTTGCTTGTGACTTCACCCTGACAAAAAATGTGACTGCTGCTTGAGTAGGGTTTTGCCCTCCTCAACCGGAGACCTAGTTTCCAACAATTTGCATAAACTGTCTATAAAAACCCTTGTTTTGAAATGTTAGGGCGTATTTCTATTTTCTCCTGAACCCCAGTCCAATTATTTTGAGATTCTCCTCACTTAGGATGCTGTCAGTGCTCCTTACGAGTTTGATATTTAGAACTTAGAGAGATTTGTATTCACTAACTGGGGTTTCTGTTATGACTTGTGATTCTATATTCTGTATCTGGGCCTCCATTGTTGTGTTTATCATTGTTCTAGGTCTAGTGTCCAGCCTCGGATTGCCCCCTTGCCGCACTCTCTCGCCAACTGTACTATGACATTCCCTAGTTCCATTATAGAACCGTGGGTGAGGGTGGCAGTTGGAGGCCAGTTGGAGGAGGACTGCTGTTCTGATGAGACGCTCTTTGGTGCCAGGTCTTTATCTTCAATAAAGACTACAAAACTCTACTCGTTCCTGTGGTCTTCACACATTTGGCAGCTATGATGGGATGCCTCTCCCCACCTTGCACACATATCAGTCAGAATGATGGACTACAATTACAATGTACATTATGTTTCTGGGTTCAAGAATGTTGTTGCAGACTGTTTAAGTCATTTACCCTTACCTTGCACAAGTGATTCCACTGTAGAAATTGAATCTTTCTGTGTGGCTAATATACTTGATGAGGTACCCTGTATTTCACAACATGATTTGTTGTCGGCTCAAGAAACTGATACCATTTGTGCCAGGTAGGAAAGTATATATAGAATGGTTGACCTAATAAACCACTTACGCACTTTCTGGGAGTTAATGCATGAATTGTCGTCCGAAGGTGGCCTTATCCTGAGAAATGACAAAGTCATACCCCCTACCACACTCCGACCCAAACTACTTGACATTTGCCGCGAAGGGCATCTTGGTATTGGAAAAACAAAAAGTAGGGTTAAAAACTCTTTTTGGTGGCCAGGGTTGGACCTTGAAATAGAGAGGAGAGTGAGGAACTGCCATGCTTTTGAGAACTCTAACTAGACCCAGCGCACTTTTAGGCCACCACTTCAACCACTGTTCAATCCATATATGCCATGCACCAGATTAGGAATAGACATTTGTGGTCCCATTTGGGAAAATAGTGAACAAGTCTTCTTTATTGTTCTGGTGGACCATTTCTTCAAATGGCCCGAAGTAGAAATTGTACACAGTGCTGATGCCAAAACCATCATCAAGTTCTTAAAAACATTGTTCTTGAGAGAAGGTTTACCCAAATTCATTGTGTAACCGACAATCGTCCACAATTTATTTCTGAGATATTTAAAAAATATGTCAATGACAATGGTATTTCTCACAAAACTACCTCTCTGTACTAACCAGCGGGTAATGGTGCAGTAGAGAGATTTAATTGTGTTGTGAAAGGAATTGTACAACTAGCTAATCATAATGACCTTTCCTGGAGAAGGAAGTAACACACAACTTATGGGCTTTCCGTGTCACACCCTGTGAGTCCACCGGTTCTAGCCCATTTGTGTTATTGAGAGGCAGAACACCTATCACTAAAGACACTGTTTGGTGGTTAACTCCTAAGAAAGTAGAATCGTCCATGGAAACAGTCAACAGCAGAATTTCGCACACTCAGCAAACTAGTAAGAATTATTATGACTCGAAATACGCCTGCAAACTTGTCAACATTCACGTAGGTGTGAGGGTCAGAGTTAAAAGTAGTGTTTTGTTAAGAAAGGACTCAGCCATTATTCTCAACCCCTTATGGTAAACAAAATCTTCTGTAATTCCACATTCTTAAGTGACAGAAAGGTATGGCTCTTTTCGTCCTCATCATTGTGCCAAGGGGATGGGACCACAGCTCTGCAGCACCCCGGTCAAGAGCGTAGGAGTGCCCCCACCTCCTCTAGACACAATTGTATTCTTTATGATGACATCAGTCAGAGTTTCAACCCTGAGGAGTGTGAGGTTAGACTAAGGGCTCCCTTGAGCGATTTGGTAGATGGCACTAGTGAGAGCTCCAACTTTGCAGAGAGTGATACCAGGCTAAGTGGCCCTACAAGTGTATTTTCCAAAGATGACCTCACTAATGACACTCCCGTTGAGGAAACCCTTATTAGCACTCCACGTGACCCTATTACTTACAGTGTAAATGACACACCTCGGACTGGAACTTCTGACATTACACTAAATTGTTCACCTCCCCATGGCTCCCATGTTGGCGGGACTATGGTCAAGGAACCCTGTCACAAGCAGACATGGCAGGGAAATAATTCCACCAAAAAAGTTACAAAATTTTGTATGTGATTAGCCTATCATCTCCTTGGTGCCTCCCCATTCCTTATGCCTACCTCTTCCCTCTACTTTTGCTTCATTTTACAAATTTCTGTAAATAACGAGCTGTGTTGTGTTCATCATTGTTCTAGGTCTCGCGTCCTGCCTCGTGCTGTCCCCTTGCTGCGCGCCCTCGCCCACTGTATTATGACGTTCCCTAGTACCATTATAGAGCCTTGGGAGAGGGTGGCAGTTGGAGGGCAGTTGGAGGAGGAATGCTGTTCTGATAAGACACCCATTGGTGTCAGGGCATTATCTTCAATAAAGACTACTTAACTCACCTCTACTTGATCCTGTGGTCTGTACATCAATGTCCACATAATTACATTTCTCTCTAATGCTCATTTTAGCAATTTTGTATCAAATGTTTAATCTTCGATCTAGAACTCAGTTCTTGAGTGGTCCAGTTTCTAATAACGATTTACTCTTTAAAGCTTGTGCTATTGATTATTGATGGGTGGGGAGTCTATTGATACAAGACCAATGAGAAGGTTCATGAAGCTGTACTACCTAAGGTAACATTTGGTGTTCATTCGATATTGGGGTTCAGTAGATTATTGGGGATCATCCCATACTTTATCTTAAAATGCCCAGTCTTTTGGGCACCATCTAAAAAACAGGGTGGAATAACATTGCCTTCCGTACCAACGGGACACTGAAAACTGTTCTATGCTTCAATATAGAGACTGGAGAAATGGAGGTGGAAACATTAATAAAAATTGACTGTTGGCGCATCATTGAGGTCAGTGTATTCAAGATGGGTAACCACTCAACAACGGTCCGCTTTACAGCTAACTATGAAGTTTACCTATGGAAACTAGAAGAATAAAAAAGAAAACGAAATTGAAGCACAAATTTGAATAAACTATTTCTATAAAGATAAAGAAAAATTGATCTGTGCCAATCAGTTTCTTAACTATCATTGTTTACAACAGCGAACATCGTGAATGTGTTTCGGGAGCAGATATTTAACAAGTCTCAGCAAAACCAACAAGTCAGGTAAATTTACCCCGAATGCATGGATGCAACAGAACACGAGCAGATGTTGTTTTTGGTGTTATTGTCTAAATGCGTCCCCTCACCTAAATTTGATGTGAACATGTATTATGGACTAACTAGTAGCACAAAATGACGGATTCACATTTTGTACGATTATGCATGATGTGTGTAATATTGCCATAATTTCATGTAGCCATGCAAAAGTAAATTATGTGAATTTTGCGCACCCCTAATGACGACATGGACATTTCCTATATGTGATTGAACCACAGGAAATGCAAGTATCTCTGGGAAGGTTTCACAACCGAAAATAAACTCTCCAGATGGATGGAACAGACCTCAAATTTAGACATGGAAGAGAGAGGATTAATTGAGATGTGGGAGAAAGATGTGAGTTCCAAACACAAGAAACATTCTGTACCCAGACATAAATCCAGATCTCCAATTCAAGACTGACATTAATGTTATTAGCAAACTTCTCAAGAGCACCAGTCCTGAAGTTTGAGAATGACAGTTTTACCTATTGTAATCTGTAAAAGATGACGTGATATATTGTAAATAGAGGTGGTTGGCGGGATGCTTTGTCATGAAGATTGGCTATAGTGTTGTGTACTTTGGATAACAGTTTTGTATGGTAGAAGGCTCTTGTAAACATTTCTCTGACAAATTGCATTCCTTAATCACTGTAATGTAAGCCTCAAAAGTTGAGTGGACATGGTCTTGGAGAATGACAATGGCCTCCAGAAAGAATAAGAGAGTGGAGTATAACAACGGGAACACAACTATACCGTATGGAGTTAAATGTGGGCACCAGAACTTACACAACCAACCTATGCATGATCCAAAGTCCTTCATAAGGTTAATGCAGATATAAAGATATGTTAGGTCACCAACCGATTCCATAACCAAGAGGTGGGGGGCTGATACCAGGCCTGGGTTCAAGGAGCCTTAGTGATGCATGTGCCAGGTACACACCACGCAAAATATCTGCAGTGCTGTAATTCACAGGGCAATCCATATTACTACTTTACCGAGTGTCCCTCATCCTGTAGTAGAATTTGCAAGCTATATTTGAAACTACAAGACAGCTTGACTATCAGAGATGTGAGTTTAGAACAGTGAAAGGTGTGGCTATACAGAATATCAGTGACTCGTGATCTGATTGGGCTTTGTTCTCTGAAAGTATAAATAGCAGTAAGTATGGGCAAAATTTGCGAATTCGCGATCCGCGAATTTGTGCGAAAGAGAACTCGCAATTCGCGAAATCCGCAAATTCATGTGAATTTGCGAATTTCTTTTTTTTGCTCGTTCGCAAGGGTTTTTGCCAGTTGGTGAGAGTTTTTTACAAGTTCAGGAACGCGAACTTACTTGTGTGGTCGCAACGGCCGAGACCATGTTGTTTCTATGTGTCCAGCCTGTTTGCGACCCTGTGGTTCATTTTGGCCACCCTCCGATTCATCACTGCCACCCTCTGGTTCACCAAAGACACCCTCTGGTTCATCACTATCACCCTCTGGTTCACCACTGCAACCCTCTGGTTCATCACAGCACCCTCTGGTTCACCACTGCCACTCTCTTGTTCACCACTGTCACTCTCTGGTTCACCACTGTCACCCTCTGGTTCACCACTACCACCCTCTGGTTCACCACTGCCACCCTCTGGTTCAACCCTGCCAGCCTCCGGATCATCACTGCCACCCTCTGATTCACTACTGCCATCCTCTGGCTCACCACTGCCACCCTCTGGATCATCACCACCACCCTCTGGTTCATCACTGACACCCTCTGGTTTGCCATTGCCACCCTCTGGTTCATCACTGTCACCCTCTGGTTTGCCACTGCTACCCTCTGGTTCATTACTGGCACCCTTTTGTTCGCCACTGCCACCCTCTGGATCATCACTGCCACCCTCTGGTTCATCACTGCCACCCTCTGGTTAATTACTGCCACCCTCTGGTTCATCACAGCTATCCTCTGGTTTATCACTTTTTGGTTCACCACTGCCAACCTCTGGTTCATCACTGCCACCCTCTGGTTTGCCACTGCCACCCTCTGGTTCATTACTGCCACCCTCTGGTTCGCCACTACCACCCTCTGGATCATCACTGCCACCCTATGGTTCATCACTGCCACCCTCCGGTTAATTTCTGCCACCCTCTGGTTCACCACTGCCACCCTCTGGTTCATCACAGCTATCCTCTGGTTTATCACCTTTTGCTTCACCACTGCCACCCTCTGGTTCATCACTGCCACCCTCTGGTTCATCACGGCACCCTCTGGTTTGCCACTGCAACCCTCTGAATCTTCACTGCCAATCTCTGGTTCATTACTGCCACCCTCTGGTTTGCCACTGCCACCCTTTGGATCATCACTGCCACCCTCTGGTTCACCAGTGCCACCCTCTGGTTCATCACTGCTACCCTCTGGTTGATCACTGCCACCCTCTGGTTCAAGGCTGCCGCCCTCACTGCCATTCTCTGGTTCATCCCTGCCACCCTCTGGTTCATCACTGCCACCCTCTGGTTCTGCACTGCCACCCTCTGGTTCACCAGTGCCACTTCTGGTTCATCAATGCCACCCTCTGGTTGATCACTGCCACCCTCTGGTTCAAGACTGCTACCCTCTGGTTGATCACTGCCACCCACTGGTTCGTTACTGCCACCCTCTGGTTCGCCCACTGCCACTCTCTGGATCATCACTGACACCCTCTGGTTCATTACTGCCACCCTCTGGTTCGCCACTGCCACCCTCTGGATCATCACTGCTACCCTCTGGTTTATCACTACCACTCTCTGGATCGCCACTGCCACCCTTTGGTTCATAACTGCCACCCTCTGGTTTGCCACTGCCACCCTCTGGATCATCACTGCTACCCTCTGGTTCACCACTGCCACCCTCTGGTTCATCACTGCTATCCTCTGGTTCAACAACTTGTGGTTCACCACTGCCACCCTCTGGTTCATCACTGCCACCCTCTGGTTATTTACTGCCACCCTCTGGTTCCTCACTGCCACCCTCTGGATCATAACTGCCACCCTCTGGTTCATTACTGCCACCCTCTGGTTCGCCACTGCCACCCTCTGGATCATCACTGCCACCCTCTGGTTCATCACTGCCACCATCTGGATCACCACTGCCACCCTCTGGTTCATCACTTCCACCCTCTGGTTTCCATTGCCACCCTCTGGTTCATCACTGCCACCCTCTGGTTTGCCACTGCCACCCTCTGGTTCATTACTGGCACCCTTTGGTTCGCCACTGCCACGCTCTGGTTCATCACTGACACCCTCTGGTTTGCCATTGCCACCCTCTGGTTCATCACTGCCACCCTCTGGTTGGCGAATGACACCCTCTGGTTCATTACTGGCACCCTTTGGTTCGCCACTGCCACCCTCTGGATCATCACTGCCACCCTCTGGTTCATCACTGCCACCCTCTGGTTAATTACTGCCACCCTCTGGTTCACCACTGCCACCCTCTGGTTCATCACAGCCATCCTCTGGTTTATCACTTTTTGGTTCACCACTGCCACCCTCTGGTTCATCACTGCCACCCTCTGGTTTGCCACTGCCACCCTCTGGTTCATTACTGCCACCCTCTGGTTCGCCACTACCACCCTCTGGATCATCACTGCCACCCTATGGTTCATCACTGCCACCCTCTGGTTAATTACTGCCACCATCTCGTTCACCACTGCCACCCTCTGGTTCATCACAGCTATCCTCTGGTTTATCACTTTTTGGTTCACCACTGCCACCCTCTGGTTCATCACTGCCACACTCTGGTTTGCCACTGCCACCCTCTGGTTCATTACTGCCACCCTCTGGTTCGCCACTACCACCCTCTGGATCATCACTGCCACCCTATGGTTCATCACTGCCACCCTCCGGTTAATTTCTGCCACCCTCTGGTTCACCACTGCCACCCTCTGGTTCATCACAGCTATCCTCTGGTTTATCACCTTTTGGTTCACCACTGCCACCCTCTGGTTCATCACTGCCACCCTCTGGTTCATCACTGCACCCTCTGTATCATCACTGCCACCCTCAGGTTCACCACTGCCACCCTCTGGTTCATCACTGCTATCTTCTGGTTCATTACATTGTGGTTCACCACTGCCACCCTCTGGTTCATCACTGCCACCCTCTGGTTCATTACTGCCACCCTCTGGTTCACCACTGCCATCCTCTGGATCATCACTGCCACCTTCTGGTTCATCACTGCCACCCTCTGGTTTGCCACTGCCACCCTCTGGATCATCACTGCCACCCTCTGGTTCACCACTGCCACCCTTTGGTTCATCACTCCCACCCTCTGGTTCATCACTGCCACGCTCTGGTTGATCACTGCCACCCTCTGGTTCACCAGTGCCTCCCTCTGATTAATCACTGACACCCTCTGGTTGAACACTGCCAACCTCTGGTTCAAGGCTGCCACCCTCTGGTTGATCACTGCCATCCTCTGGTTCAGCCCTGCCACCCTCTGGTTCATCACTGCCACCCTCTGGTTCCGCACTGCCACCCTCTGGTTCACCAGTGCCACCCTCTAATTCATCACTGCCACCCTCTGGTTGATCACTGCCACCCTCTGGTTCATGACTGCCACCCTCTGGTTGATCACTGCCACCTTCTGGATCATCACTGCCACCCTCTGGTTCATACTGCCACCCTCTGGTTCACCACTGCCACCCTCTGGATCATCACTGCCACCCTCTAGTTCACCACTGCCACCCTCTGGATCGCCACTGCCACCCTCTGGTTCATCACTGCCACCCTCTGGTTTGCCACTGCCACCCTCTGGATCATCACTGCCACCCTCTGGTTTACCTCTGCCACCCTCTTGTTCATCACTGCTATCCTCTGGTTCATCACCTTGTGGTTCACCACTGCCACTCTCTGGTTCATCCCTGCCACCCTTGGGTTCATTATTGCCACCCTCTGGTTCACCACTGCCACCCTCTGGATCATCACTGCCACCCTCTGGTTCATTACTGCCACACTCTGGTTCGCCACTGACACCCTCTGGATCACTGCCACCCTCTGGCTCATCACTGCCACCCTCTGGTTTGCCACTGCCACCCTCTGGATCATCACTGCCACCCTCAGGTTCACCATTGCCACCCTCTGGTTCATCACTGCTAATCTCTAGTTCATCACCTTGTGGTTCACCACTGCCACCCTCTGGTTCATCACTGGCACCCTCTGGTTCATTACTGCCACCCTCTGGTTCGCCACTGCCACCCTCTGGTTCATTACTGCCAATCTCTGGTTTACCACTGCCACCCTCTGGTTAATTACTGCCACCCTCTGGTTCACCACTGCCACCCTCTGGTTCATCACAGCCATCCTCTGGTTTATCACTTTTTGGTTCACCACTGCCACCCTCTGGTTCATCACTGCCACCCTCTGGTTTGCCACTGCCACCCTCTGGTTCATTACTGCCACCCTCTGGTTCGCCACTACCACCCTCTGGATCATCACTGCCACCCTATGGTTCATCACTGCCACCCTCTGGTTAATTACTGCCACCATCTCGTTCACCACTGCCACCCTCTGGTTCATCACAGCTATCCTCTGGTTTATCACTTTTTGGTTCACCACTGCCACCCTCTGGTTCATCACTGCCACACTCTGGTTTGCCACTGCCACCCTCTGGTTCATTACTGCCACCCTCTGGTTCGCCACTACCACCCTCTGGATCATCACTGCCACCCTATGGTTCATCACTGCCACCCTCCGGTTAATTTCTGCCACCCTCTGGTTCACCACTGCCACCCTCTGGTTCATCACAGCTATCCTCTGGTTTATCACCTTTTGGTTCACCACTGCCACCCTCTGGTTCATCACTGCCACCCTCTGGTTCATCACTGCACCCTCTGTATCATCACTGCCACCCTCAGGTTCACCACTGCCACCCTCTGGTTCATCACTGCTATCTTCTGGTTCATTACATTGTGGTTCACCACTGCCACCCTCTGGTTCATCACTGCCACCCTCTGGTTCATTACTGCCACCCTCTGGTTCACCACTGCCATCCTCTGGATCATCACTGCCACCTTCTGGTTCATCACTGCCACCCTCTGGTTTGCCACTGCCACCCTCTGGATCATCACTGCCACCCTCTGGTTCACCACTGCCACCCTTTGGTTCATCACTCCCACCCTCTGGTTCATCACTGCCACGCTCTGGTTGATCACTGCCACCCTCTGGTTCACCAGTGCCTCCCTCTGATTAATCACTGACACCCTCTGGTTGAACACTGCCAACCTCTGGTTCAAGGCTGCCACCCTCTGGTTGATCACTGCCATCCTCTGGTTCAGCCCTGCCACCCTCTGGTTCATCACTGCCACCCTCTGGTTCCGCACTGCCACCCTCTGGTTCACCAGTGCCACCCTCTAATTCATCACTGCCACCCTCTGGTTGATCACTGCCACCCTCTGGTTCATGACTGCCACCCTCTGGTTGATCACTGCCACCTTCTGGATCATCACTGCCACCCTCTGGTTCATACTGCCACCCTCTGGTTCACCACTGCCACCCTCTGGATCATCACTGCCACCCTCTAGTTCACCACTGCCACCCTCTGGATCGCCACTGCCACCCTCTGGTTCATCACTGCCACCCTCTGGTTTGCCACTGCCACCCTCTGGATCATCACTGCCACCCTCTGGTTTACCTCTGCCACCCTCTTGTTCATCACTGCTATCCTCTGGTTCATCACCTTGTGGTTCACCACTGCCACTCTCTGGTTCATCCCTGCCACCCTTGGGTTCATTATTGCCACCCTCTGGTTCACCACTGCCACCCTCTGGATCATCACTGCCACCCTCTGGTTCATTACTGCCACACTCTGGTTCGCCACTGACACCCTCTGGATCACTGCCACCCTCTGGCTCATCACTGCCACCCTCTGGTTTGCCACTGCCACCCTCTGGATCATCACTGCCACCCTCAGGTTCACCATTGCCACCCTCTGGTTCATCACTGCTAATCTCTAGTTCATCACCTTGTGGTTCACCACTGCCACCCTCTGGTTCATCACTGGCACCCTCTGGTTCATTACTGCCACCCTCTGGTTCGCCACTGCCACCCTCTGGTTCATTACTGCCAATCTCTGGTTTACCACTGCCACCCTCTGGATCATCACTGCCACCCTCTGGTTCATCACTGCCACCCTCTGGATCGCCACTAACACCCTCTGGTTCATCACTGTCACCCTCTTGTTTGCCACTGCCACCCTCTGGATCATCACTGCCACCCTCTGGGTCACCACTGACACCCTCTGGTTCATCACTGCTATCCTCTGGTTCATCACCTTGTGGTTCACCACTGCCACCCTCTGGTTCATCACTGCCACCCTCTGGTTCATCATTGCCACCCTCTAGTTCATCACTTCCACCCTCTGGTTTGCCACTGCCACCCTCTGGTTGATAACTGCCATCCTCTGGTTCATCCCTGCCACCCTCTGGTTCATCACTGCCACACTCTGGTTCCGCACTGCCACCCTCTTGTTCACCAGTGCCACCCTCTAATTCATCACTGCCACCCTCTGGTTGATCACTGCCACCCTCTGGTTCAAGACTGCCACCCTCTGGTTGATCACTGCCACCCTCTGGTTCATTACTGTCAGCCTCTGTTTCACCACTGCCACCCTCTGGATCATCACTGCCACCCTCTGGTTCATTACTACCACCCTCTGGTTCACCACTGCCACCCTCTGGATCATCACTGACACCCTCTAGTTCATCCTGCCACCCTCTGGATCGCCACTGCCACCCTCTGGTTCATCACTGCCACCCTCTGGTTCGCCACTGCCACCCTCTGGTTCATCACTGCTATCCTCTGGTTCATCACCTTGTGGTTCACCACTGCCACCCTCTGGTTCATCACTGCCACCCTCGGGTTCATTACTGCCACCCTCTGGTTCACCACTGCCACCCTCTGGATCATCACTGCCACCCTCTAGTTCATTACTGCCACCCTCTGGTTCGCCACTGCCACCCTCTGGATCAATGCCACCCTCTGGTTCATCACTGCCACCCTCTGGTTTGCCACTGCCACCCTCTGGATAATCACTGTCACTCTCTAGTTCACCATTGCCACCCTCTGGTTCATCACTGCTATCCTCTGGTTCATAACCTTGTGGTTCACCAGTGCCACCCTCTGGTTCATCACTGCAACTCTCTGGTTCATTACTACCACCCTCTGGTTCGCTACTGCCACCCTCTGGATCATCACTGCCACCCTCTGGTACATTACTGCCACCCTCTGGTTCACCACTGCCACCCTCTGGATCATCACTGCCACCCTCTGGTTCATCACTGCCATTCTCTGGATTGCCACTGCCACCCTCTGGTTTGCCAATGCCACCCTCTGGATCATCACTGCCACCCTCTGGGTCACCACTGACACCCTCTGGTTCATCACTGCTATCCTCTGGTTCATCACCTTGTGGTTCAGCACTTCCACCCTCTGGTTCATCACTGCCACCCTCTGGTTCATCATTGCCACACTCTGGTTCATCACTGCCACCCTCTGGTTTGCCACTGCCACCCTCTGGATCATCACTGTCCCCCTCTGGTTTATCACAGCACCCTCTGGTTCACCACTGTAGATTATGGGGGGAAAGCAAAGCACATCTTCCCAGCCTCAACTTAGATGAATTCATTTGGGGATGGTTAATGTGTCACTGAATTTGAGCTTTACGTCTGGCACCTGCTTCCTTAGCTGTAAGTGCTTCCTGTTGCAGTTGAATTTTTTTTACAGGAGCATTGTGCCATACTTGTAACTATTCTCTGACCATGCTTTGAGGGTCAGAGCAGGGTCAGAGAATAGTTGCAAGTAGGCAACTGAACTCTGGAGGGGCCCCTCAGGAAGCTCTACAGGGAATGGTTACAAATTAGCTCAAACTTTTGCACCTGCTAAGTGCTTTCAGTTTTGCAAAATTAGTTTTTCTGCAATTTCGCGAGATTCGTGGGGCGCGAATTCGCTCGAAATCGAACTTGCAATCCGCGAATTTGTGCGAATTTGCGGATTTCTTTTTTTGCGTGTTCGCCTGGTTTTTTGCTTATTCACGGACCGCTTGCAGCGCACCGACCGCGAGGTTGCCCATGCGGTCGTACATGGGCGTAGCTATCTTGTGCACATTGCGTATTTCCGTTTTCGGACGCTATTGACAATGTCGCGTTGTGTGCAGCGTGCTATTACGAGTTCGCACGTGTTTTTGCTTACTCACACGGGAAAAATCACGCAAACTTACCCACGCGGTCCTCAATGGGCGCGGCCATCTTGTTTTTCATTCATTGCTATGGTTCTGTGCATGCTTTCTAATCCTCCTTTCATCTGTGCAATCCTTTGTTTCTTTGGACTTTTTTATCTTTTCTACTCTATATCTATCCCTCTTTTTTTCTAGATCTATATTTTGTGTTTTTTTCAACTTTTCGTTACTTTTAAAGCTACTTTTGAAAACTTTTAAAAACTTTTTTTGTACTTTACTTTTTCCCTATTCTTTCCTTTTTTTTCTTTCTGCTGTACAGGACCATGGCAAAGGGAGCCGGGAAGCAGAAGGGGAAGGGTCCCGCACCCCGTACCCGGCTCCCATGCAGGCGATTGCGGGGGGAGCTATTCACAGCTCGGGAGATCTTCAGCGTGGAGGAGGTGGCTGCACTGGCTTACTATGTGCAGCGCCGCCTCCCCAAGACCATCGCGGCAGGTGGCAGGATCGCTAGCGGGTACGGGCTCCAGGAGCGTCGGAAGCGGTGGGAGAAGTTGTGCCGGGCTATGTATCAACACTCTCGGGTCCGGCGCACCTACAACCAGGCCACGCACCGGTGGTCCGACCTCCTGGACCGTGAGCGCGACCTACTTGACCTGCTAGGCGTCGAGATCCCCGGGCTTGGTGAGTAGTAGTAGCTATTTAATCACTACTCTGTTTTCTCCTGCTCTGTGTTATCATATTGCAAATTTTTGTTTTTTTGGAAGACCAATAATGCTGCCGATTAGATTGCAGGTAAATTATGTTTCAAAATGTTCTGTGATTGCATTTCAGGTGCACTGCTCTCTTGCTCAGTGGCGATGCTACTATGCTTATTTGTTTTCGATTTTTTTTTGCTCATTTCATTGGCCTGAGTAATTATGTATGAGTGTACTTTACAGAACTGCGTAATGCTAGACACTAAGGGGCAGATTTACAATTACTGGCGCATCCCTGGAAATTAGCAGGGATTCACCAGTAATTGTGCGCCACGCCTCCACCACCCATGGTGCGCCGCATTTACAATGCGGCGCACCATTGGGTAAAAACGACTCAGAAGCGTCACACATCTGTGCCCTAAAGGCAGGGCATTGCTGGAGTTGCGTCGCAACCACGACGCAGCTCCAGCAATGCTCCAGGGTACCCTAACTCCCCAATGCTGCTTCAAGCCTACGTCTGCTTAAAGCAGGGACAGGGTTTTGACTGAGTGACGCAGCATTGGCCTAAAAGTGACTGAGTGAAATCTTGTAGATTTCACTCAGCCACTTTTAGGATGCGTTCCTGCGCAGGGACGTACTCCCTTGTGCCAGAACGCCCCATGATGGCGCAGGGCTTTACAACGTGATGCATCTCCCAGATGCGTCACGTTGTTAATATACCCCGCACCATGGCGCCTCTTTAGCGCTGCCACTGCGTCACAAAAGTCACGCAACGATGGAGCAAAAGAGCCGCAAGGGACTTGTAAATCTGCCCCTAGAGACTCAAGTCCAGTCCTTCTTTTGTACACCTGCCACTAAGAAGAGATAATGGTGGTGGATTGATAGTTTGAGTATTTAAATGACTGGTTATGTAGTAGGAAACTTACTTTTTAGTGTTCTCACTGGTCTGCAATCACAATGGACTTTGTCTGTCACTTTGCGTGCTGCGTAGTGCTGCCTGCCAGTCCTAGTTGAACCTTTTTGTAGTTTGTTTAGTGAGTTACATAACTTTCCAAGTCGACGGTCCGCGAATCCAGCAATACTAATATCCTAGTAGACCACATCAGATAGGTCAAAAAATGTAGTGCAATTATTGTCTATTTGCTATTTCCCCGAAATAATTTGTTATTGTTCTTTTGAAATGTTTGATTTGGTTGACAACAATCATCCATGTTTGAGTCTTTCTTTCATGTTGTACATCAGCTCCCCCCAGGGGCAAGAGGACAGCGGAGGAGGTAGCGGCGCTGGCGGACAAGGACCAGGAAGGCCAGGATCGGTCAGGCGAGGGGTCCTCTGCTGGCCCCAGCAAATTTTCATGTTAATATTAAGAATTATACTTCCCTATCTTTTAGAGTACCTATTTTTTACTAATGTTCCACATTCGATTTTTCCTACATCGTCTTTGATCTTCTTGTAAACTGTTTCAAAATTCTTATCCTGCCTCTACAATGAATCCCTGTGGTACTACTAGATTATTATTATTAGTCTGTCTGTGTAGCCAACTAAGCTTGCACAGTTGGCAAAAGGTGTTAAACGGAACTCCCATTCTATTCAGCAATAGCTCTATGCACTGAGGGCAGTCCTCTCAGTTGTCCATAATGTCTTTTGAAGTCTTCTAAATGCTTATGCTTTGACAATTCCCAACAATAAACTGTCAATGACTACCAAGAGAGAATAAGATACTAGTTTACTTTTTGATTGGATAGGAGGACAATCCATACTACTATTGTTGCAGGGACAATTCTGCAGAAACAGAACTATGGACACTAAATAGTGCATTATTTATCAATTATAATAGGCGCAGTTAGAGTTTCCACATACCTCAGTCATAACAGAATTTGAACCACCAATCTCCTTACTGACTAGCTATTGTGACAGAGTCATTTAGCTCCCTAATTCATCATTGATTGATCCCCAATGATGATTATCCAACCCAGGACATAAGACTACGGAGTCAGAGTCCAGAACTGTCAGAGCCACGGACTCATGCTTGCAAATTGCAAACCCTTTCGCTCACTCACTCATGACTAAAAACGACAGAGTCTATGTAAGTTTTAAAGCTTTATTAAAAGTAAAAACATTTATTAAAATCAAGTTCATCATACAACATAAACAGTGCATTGAAAATGGAAAAGTGCTTAGTGATCTCACACATTAATTGTGGGCGAGCCTTCACCTGGTTGGAACTTCAAATCTTCTTTGTGGTGCTGAATCGTTGCTGACTCCATCCTACTGATGATGATCTGATGTTGCTCTTGTTCTTAGAAGGGAAGCTTCTGTCTGTTATGAGAAAAAAGGTGCATGTTAAAAGGCAAGCATTCATCAGTTGTGCCAAAAAAGTGTAGCAAGACAATACCCTTCCCTGA
The DNA here is from genome assembly GCF_964263255.1 of Lissotriton vulgaris. Taxonomy (NCBI): domain Eukaryota; kingdom Metazoa; phylum Chordata; class Amphibia; order Caudata; family Salamandridae; genus Lissotriton; species Lissotriton vulgaris. Next base: position 1,410,207,299 of record NC_141691.1, on the reverse strand, counting down.
TAAAAAGTGCAATTTTTAGTTTTGACTACACAGTCACAAATTATTACATTTGTTTGTGTAGTTGTAGTGACATTTTTTTTCATTCCTAGACAAAATACTAGGGAGTGGTGTATATGGCATCTAAGAATCCGAAATGTATTTTCTAGGTGGAACATCGGCAAAACCATCCACCGGTGCCGGGGCCAGCGCGGAGGTGGGCACTTCTGGGGCGGAGGCGGTGCAACAGCCAGGGGAAGCTGCTGTGGGGGATGCCACGGTAGTGGCGGACAGTGGTAAGCTATTATATTCCTTACTTATTGAGATAGCAGACTGCAGAGTGTGCTCTCTGCATTGGTGTAGTATATGTTGTACAGTACAAGTATACTATACTGTTAAGAAGACTTACACATTTAGAACTAAGTTTTTATTAACGAGGTAGTAGCCTCCTCTAAATTGACTTCAACTCAGCTGTGAAAGTTTTTTCGAGAATCCAAGTCAGATCAGAGATGAACTTAATGGATGGGATGAACGAAAAGGGAAAGAAGGGTGTAAGTATGGAAGGACGAGCGAGTTAAAAGTAATGATGACTGGCAAAGAATGATACGTGTTTTTGAATGCTGCCTGAGGTGGCTGGGAATATGATGCATGTCCGGTTGAAGGATGAAGCAAGGATGGGTGGAAGGAGAAAGGAAAGAGGACTGCCTGGGTGGGTGAAACGGAAACTGTATGTGTGTGCAATATATCCTTTGGTTGAAATTCAAATGCAAGTCAAGCACGGATGCATGGTTGCAGTTTCCAAAATAAAATGAAAATGTTCTTTTCCTGTGAGAAAAAGTAAGGTTTGTCCACTTGAGACATTAAGAAGAATGATTGACATTTACTTTAAATGGATGGATGCCTGGATCATGGTACTATCTGACTCATAGATAGCATATGTGTATGTAGCGAGAGTAGACGGTCACTGGATGAACTAAGTGTTACTTTGAAGAGCATGTAACACCGCACCCGCACGTCCGTTCTAGTGTAGGAAAGGCAAGGAAAAGAAGTTGTAATTTTTCCGAATACTACCATGAATAGTAGCAGTACTTTGTATTGCAAGCACAGCATATATCCAGCGATTACGGGGGCCACTCACTACCTCTGTTAATAATTTTAGTACAACTCTGTCATTCATGTGTGGCCTATCAGTGTTCACTCAATAAAAAACAAAGCGCCTAAAGTCATCCCATATGTAATAAATACATATCCTGTGAAGGGATAGAAAATCATATTATTTATCTTCTTCATTTTCCTTTTCTAGTAGTCATTGGCACTGTAGGGTGAAAGTTAAATTAATTAATCAGTAGCCCTTGTAACAGAGTATTCTCAGTTCCACCCACAATAGAAAAGTAAGAGCTTCACCACATGCATGTACTGGACTGGTACAGTAACGCAAGCCTGTGTCATCATGGTGTGCAAGTTGACTGCGCTGGCATTATGCCGGCTTCCAGAAGTTTACGTACCAATTTCGCTAAACGAGAGAAGAAGAAGAAGAATAAGACTGGTGTACTGTCATAGTCGACTCTAACGTACTGAGTCCATAGTGCTCATAGAATTGATTCCTGAAACTCCCACTAATGTTAGAGCAAGGCGGAAGAAGTGGGAGGTTAGCTAGATACAGGCCACAAATGTTATGTACTGTGCTTACAAGTTGCTAGTTCTACTGTGACACTTTCTGCTGAATCATTTTGTGTTAATCTTAAAGAGCATTGGTTACAGACTATGGTTTTCTTTCTTCATATAGATGCTCCTTCCAAACTGTCACAGAAGGAGATGGCTAGACGGGCCTGGCAACGGAAACTGGAGGTGACTGTCGCTGAATATCGGCAGCTGGTGGCCCAGGAGGAGGAGGAGACGCAGTCGCAGACCACCACAACATCCACAGGGACAGCTGCATCCTCTTCCACGCTCCCTGGGTCAGCCAGTCAGCGCAGGTCTCCAGCGGTTCGGAGCCGTGGTACCGCAGCCACCCGCCACCGCCAAGCAGCCAGAAAATCAGCTTCCCCCCACAGCAGGTGCAAGGCACGCATGCACCGCCTAACCCTCAGGGTGTCCTACCTTGAGCAGGAGCAGAAGAAACTGAGAATCCTGCTCAAGAACCTCCGCAAGGAGCATGACCACCTGGCCCAAAAAGTACGCTGCCTGCGGCATTAGAGAAGGAGAGACTGCCCCTTGCCCCTTTTTTAAAGACTTTTGGGGGGTGGGAATTGGGAGTTGGGTTTTTTGGACTTTGGGGACTTTCTATTTCATGGACATTCATTGGGGTTATGTAGGGGGGTGGGTCGGGTCTTGCAGGATAGTTTATTTTTGTTAGGGATATAAATAATTATTACTTTCAACTTAAACATAGCATACGTGTTTTTACTGCAGTTGAGGATGGAAGGGGGGTTAACTGTAAGATTGTTTTCCTGAAACTTAAGTGGCTTCTTGATTCAAATTGTGTAAGTAATTGTCCAAATGTTTACAAAAGTAAGTGCCTATCACAGAGTCAGTGAATTCAATTGTCCTAGGACTTTGCTAGTACTACCGCCAGTCTCTCGTCTCTCATACTATTCCATTATTCTTACTCCCCCCAAACGCTTATCTTACCTGTAATTTGTGTTTGAAAATAGGGCTAGGCACAGGGCTGGCTGCATGGCAAATGGCAATTAAGGATGGCAATCCTGGGCGGTTGAAATGGCATCTTTGCGGTGGTACTAGTGGTGGTACACAGTGGCAGTTGCAGCATATGAAACAAAAGAAATTGAAACCTTGATTGGCCTGAGCGGAGTTTTGAAGCGGTACGATAGATACTATAGCACGTGACAGTACACTAGAACAGTGCCAAAATGTAGCCTTACAAATGCTAAAGTATTGAAAGTATAACCACTACTTGCGTGGAATTTGACATTGGCTACTACTACAAGAAATAGTACTGAAGGTGAAGGACACAGCAGCGTAATCATTTGCCATGTGTAGGAGGAGGATGTTCTTCATGATCAATCCAGTTGATGGCGCCCATGAAAATCTACTGTGATTTGCCAATAGTCCTGGGTCTGTGTCAAGCTGAGTAAGAATATATCCTTCGATTCCTTCACCAGCCTTGAAATGTAATTCATTTTCAGTTGCTATGACCTTATCCTCTCCAGCAAGTGTGTGGAATTATTGCTGTCATTTACTCACACATCAATGAAAACCACACAGCCCGGGGGAGAAGGTTTAGGGTTTGGAAAATGGATGGGAATGGGTTTTTTTGAGAAAGTTTTGTTGAGAGAGGAAAAAAACACAGCATGGACAAACAACAAATGAAGATAAACAAATCTATGGATACGAAGATATCCATAAATATTTTAAGGGACATAAAGGAAGTGCATGCACTTCTGCAGGCATGACGTTCATTGCTCAATAGATGGTTAGGTTACTTAAACTAAGTAGTACTTTCTAATGAATGAAAGAATGCGACAGTACAGGGCTGCAGTAATTATGTGTTTTTGCCTATCTCATCACTCAGAGAAACACTTTGTTCATTAAATTAGTTTGAAAAATAGCAAAGTAAAACTATACAATGGCTGGAGGGATGAATTTAGAAGCAGAGAGCATAGAAATGCAGAGTCACACTCAAAGAAATTCACAGCAATAACAATACTTAAAAGATAAGTAGAAATGAATGGATACTGTTACTGTATGTTGTTGTACTTGTCCTGTTGAATTTGGGAAGTTGCATGCATCAAGCCATTCCTCCTATTTGCGGTACTCCTCCATTCCATCTGATGCTCCGTCGATCAATGTTGGTGACCAGAAGACACCTAGACCACTGCCTGCCTGGCGGATGCTGAATTGCGGGTCGCTAATGTGAAGCCTGACTTCATCCTTTTTTCATTGCACAGGGTGAAAGCCGCCCTGTAAATGTTGATGCAAAAACAGGAAGTGATATTAAAACACCACTGATAAAAAAATATAAGGTGCGTACGCTGTGTAGTGCAAAAAGTCACACTTTCAGTTTCAGAATCGACAGTACAATAGTTTCGAAATGGGGTACTCTGAGTCTCCTTTTGAAGGATAAATAAGTATGGGTGAATTTTGCGGATCTTTCGCCTCAAGCTAGGTGTAGTGTAAACTACGATTTTAGAACAAAATTAGACCTCCCCAGCAGTTCTCCCAGACCCTGAAATACAGATGCTAAAATGTAGAATACCACCAACCAGGCCACAAAAAACGTGCAATACTGCTACCTGTCTGAGGCCTAGTGGAAAATGGTGACAAAGCGTACTTTGAAAGTAAAGTAGGCCCAAATCCCCCCTTTCCCACCATGGATATTCTTCAAACCAATTGCAACCAAAATTAGACATTTCTCGACAAGTGCTCCAAGAGTAGACCCCAGAACCCAGCTGCCAAAATCTCGAACACCCCCAAACACATGCAATACTGCTAACACTACAGAGCCCTAAGTTTAAAATAGTGTCAAACGCTTTCTTCAACCTAGGCCCTAACTCCCCTTTGCCACCTTGGATTTCCGTCAAACCTCTTGCAATCAAAAGTATCCATTCCCAGCGTTGCTACAAGACCCCAAAACCCACCCACAAACACCAGGAACCCCCCCCAAACAGCCCCCGAAAACACTAAAGTGAGCGAAATGCCTGAAAATGGAAAAACTTTTTCACCTCCGATTTTCTCCAAACCACTTTTATCCGGTATTAGACCTTCACAGCAATGCCCCCAGACCCGTCAACTCAGGCGGAAACAAGTTTAACACCCCCAAACAGGCAAAAAGCAATAGTACAAAAACGGGGACTTAGAAATATTTAGCCCTAGTTCCAAAATCACTCCGTGCGTGCTCTGCAGCTAGGCCCTAACTCCCCTTTGCCACCATGGATTTCCATCAAACCTCTTGCAATCAAAAGTATACATACCCAGTGTTGCTCCAAGACCCCAAAACCCACATACAAACATCAGGAACCCCCCCAAACAGCCCCCCGAAAACGCTAAAGTGAGCAAAATGCCTGAAAATGGAAAATCTTTTTCACCTCCGATTTTCTGCAAACCACTTTTATCCGGAATTAGACCTTCACAGCAATGCCCCCAGACCTGTCAACCCAGGCGGAAACAAGTTTAACACCCCCAAACAGCCAAAAAGCAAAACCGCAAAAAGTGAGACAGCAAATTTCGGGCCTACCTGAAATTCAGTCCAAATGTGCTGTGCAGCTAGGCCCTAACTCCCCTTTTCCACCATGGATTTCCTGAAAAACAAATGTAATCAACATTAGACTGTGCCAGCAGTGCTCCCAGACCCCAAAACCCACCCACAAAAACCTGGAAGCCCCCCAAAAAGCACCCCAAAGACAGGCAAGTGAGCAAAAACGCAAAAACTTTTTCACCATGGATTTGGTCCAAAACACTTGATTCTGATATTAGACCTTCCGAGCTATGCCCCCAGACCCCTGCAGCCACCCGCAAAAAAGCAGAACACCCCTAAACAGGCAAAAAGCAAAAATGCAATAACTCATACTTAGAAAGTTTTCAGCCAACCAGCCAACATCGGTCCAAACGCGCTCTGCAGCTAGGCCCTAACTCCTCTTTCCCACCATGGATTTTCTTCAAATAACTTCCAATAAAAATTATGCTATCCCAGCAGTGCTCCCAGACCCCCACACCCTCCCCCACAAACCGAGAACACACCCAAACAGCCCCCCAAAAACGTGCAATACTGGTATATTCAAAACATGGCAAATTGCGCTGTTCACAAAACATTGCTGTTTTTAGCACTTCCACTACTTTGATCCTCTTGAAACTCACCTGGACAGTCACTTGTTACAGCAATTCACAAGAATCTCAGCAAGGCAGAGCAAAATCGAACCACTGCGCTCTTTGAAGAAGAAGAAGAAGGTCTACGACTAGTTTTCACTTAGTTTTCACCCAAACACACGCGCCCGCAAAACACCCGAAAAGGCCAAAATTCTGCCAATTCTGGACCAAATAACACCAAACCCCCCTAAAACATTGCCAACATCTTTATGAACGAGCCTGCATCGGGCCCGAGCCCTAGAATCAGTGTGAACCATACCAACTTAAACCCAAAAACCCTAGTAAAATGCACTGAACCCTAAACCGTAGATATGCTTTGTCTGTCTGTGTCTAAAAGCCTAGGTATGCTACATCAGAAGGATGCTTCACTCAGTGGCGCCTGCCTTGACGTCTGCATGGCCGTGCCACACGCATGGCCCAAAAATCCGTTCCGCTCAAGAATTTGCGATTTTTCGGTACTTTCGCAAGATTTGCAAAATACCGAAAAACAGCAAATTTTGCAAACATAACAGATGTTTGGCCCAAGCTTGAGGCAGTGCCATGCAGAGGGTCATGGCAGGCACCACTGAGTGAAGCAACTTGATGTAGCATACCTAGGCTCTTTGTCAGACAGACAAAGCATATCTAATTGTATGTAGCAAGCCACATAGCCCCAATTTTACATGAACTGCTGTCTGGAGTGGACTCTGCCTGGCATAACAACAACAGTACACTGCCTCGCCCTTGACCAATACATACCAAGAATAGACAGACATGTAGTCCTGCTGTAGTAGTTGTTGTAGACTGGTTTACCTGTTTGCCACTCACGAATTGGCCATAGTTCTTCGGTAAATCGACGCTTATGATCCATCCATCCCAGTGAGTGACTGTAAAGAAAAAATATATATTATTTAATCAATCATCATGGTATATTGGCAAGTCAGTCCGCTCCAAGGACATTTTGCATATTTTGTGAAATGCAATACAGTGGCCCCTGAATTTGAAGTACAATTTTAATTAAACAAGGTAAAAAAAAAAGAGTTTTGACATGAGTTACAATTACTGTGTGAAAGATTAGATAATAACTAAGACAAGACATATGAATCATCATTTCATGCACAAAAAACAAACAGCAATTGGTTTCATCAGAGCCAGACAGCCATTGCTGTCCAGTGCATGCCATCTTCTCAATTATTCATTACCTGTTCTACTTTTTGTCAGCATCTTCTTTGGAAAGTGAGAGCCCACAGGGCAGCCTCTCCTGTCAATATCAAAATTAACTCTGTCAGCAATCAGCAAGCATGTAGTCAGTCAGTAATTTCAGTCCCACTTGAGGGGACTCTTTGTAATCCATCCATCTGCCTTGAGGGAAATGGATAGGGGGAGTCTAGAGGAGGAGTATAAAGGAGCATGATTGAGTTGTGAACTTGTGAACCTCAGGAATGCAGACTGCGGCACCTTCAAATCAATAAGGAATATAAGATGAAGACAGTGCTGCTGATGGACTTGTTGTGATAAGGTGATTAGAGTTTTGTTGTGGTAAAAGTTGCAAAACAAAGAAAGACACACAGGAATAAAAGGGAATAAAGACGAAAAAAGGAAGTCATTTTTGTAATCCATCCATCTGCCTTGAGGGAAATGGATAGGGGGAGTCTGGAGGAGGAGTATAAAGGAGCATGATTGAGTTGTGAACTTGTGAACCTCAGGAATGCAGACTGCGGCACCTTCAAATCAATAAGGAATATAAGATGAAGACAGTGCTGCTGATGGACTTGTTGTGATAAGGTGATTAGAGTTTTGTTGTGGTAAAAGTTGCAAAACAAAGAAAGACACACAGGAATAAAAGGGAATAAAGACGAAAAAAGGAAGTCATTTTCAGGGCTCGGTGTCAGGCAAGTATAGCTCGTCCTCCAACTCCATGAATTGAGACAGGAGTAGGTGAGGTAACAGAGAAGAACTTCCGTCACCTAAGTCTGTGCCCTCTTCTTCCTGCGTGCATTCACGTACTTTGTAATCTGGTGGTATCAAGTGCTGATTCATCTTGATCAGTGTTAACCTTTCCACATTTTTGGCCGAGAGGCGGGTCCTTTTTGAAGTTACAATGGCACCAGCAGCACTGAAAACACGTTCAGAAGACACGCTTGCGAGTGGGCAAGACATATAATTTAGAGCCAGGTTGGTGATCAGTGGCCATAGAGCCATTTTTCTGTACCAATACAGCAATGGGTTTGTAATAACAAAGACCTGTGTTGGGTCATCTAGATAGGCCTGCACCATCAACTCAAGGTTCTCCACGGTTGCTCCACTTTGCGTACCATCTGTGGCCTTCTCAGCACTGTAACGAAAAAATTCTTGATGAGTTAGCTAATCCGCTTCCGACAATATTATGGCTGGGCCTGGTGCAGGTGAGGATGATGATAGGGTTGTTGCTGGTTTCGTTAACGGCTGTGGGGGAAAGTTACTCTGTTCGCCCACAGATTCAGAAGTGGAACTTGACCCTGGATCGCCTGCTGATTCAGTTGGACTTCTGACGGCTCCTTCAATTTTCTGCCGATCTTTTTTTAACCGACTGGCTGACACAGCTATCCAATGTTTGTACTTTGAAACATCTGCCTCATCAAAAGGAATGAATGCTTTGCTGGCCACTGCCTTTTTGTACTGTTGATCTACAATAGTGGCACAAATGTAATGTTGTTCTGTATGTATCTTTTGGAGCCTTTCATTGGCAACTAGGCGGCTTAATAAGTTTTCCGCCAATAGATATGCAGCTTGCTTTCCACCATCATCTCTCAACGTTGAAGACACCACCTTCAGTTGGTGCTCTAGCTTGCGCAACAATGGGATAGCTTTGCTCAAAGAACAGTCCTCCCTGCTGACTTCACGCGTGAAGACCTCAAAAGGACAAAGCATGTCTGTCAGGCTTTTAACTAGCTGCCATTACTCCAACTCTAGCCTCATTTATTATTATTATTTATTTAGCGATTTGTAAAGCGCCTGGTGACCCGAGGGCATCCCCGCGCTATAATATTTATGGAGACCAGAGGACAAAAAAGGAGGGACTTTATTTAGGGAACAACAGCGTTTTCAGTTTTTTCCTAAAAATCAGATGATTGGGTTCAAGCCGAAGGGTGAGGGGGAGTCTATTCCATCTGGTGGATGCTTTAACCGAAAAGCGACGGCCGCCAGTACGTCTCTTCCTGTGTCTGGGGACATTGGCCAGGTTCTCATTCTCCGAGCGAAGGGACCTGGGAGCCCTGTAAGGCGTGACCATGTCTCTCAGAATAGCAGGGCCAGAACCATTAAGCAATTTGTGTGCAGTGCACAGGGCCTTAAATTCGACCCTTTGGCATATTGGAAGCCAGTGGAGAGCCTGAATTGCTGGTTTGGCTGATACTCTGGAAGGGAGATTCAAAAGTAACCGGGCGGCTGCGTTCTGCGTGCGTTGGAGTTTAGCCATGGTAGCTTCAGGGGCTCCTAGGTATACCATGTTGCTGTAGTCCAGCCGCGCCAGCACCAAGCCCCGGACCAGGAGTTTCCTAGATAGGGGCAGAAGTAGAGGGAGGATCTTCCGAGTGGAGCGCATTAGGCCAAAGCAGGTCCCTGCTGTCTTGGTAGCTTGAGTTTTCATCGACAGCTCGGGTTCTAGCCATACTCCTAAGGTCTTAATTTCTTGTTTCGGGGCGGGGATTTCCCCAAATACGTCTGGCCAGACCGATGGAGGGATGGTGGTCCATTGCTTGCCCAGAAGCATGACTTCAGTCTTTGAGCCGTTTAATTTGAGTGATGACTCACACATCCAATTGTGGATATTTTTAAGGCAGTTTTGCAGATTGTCCGGGTGTTTGTCCAGTTGGGAAAGTGAGACGACTAATTGGGTGTCATCCGCGTAGCTTACTATTTTAATCCCGAAGGGGGTAACCACATCTTCGAGAGGGGCCATGTAAGCGTTAAATAGAGTTGGGCTTAGTGATGACCCCTGGGGGACCCCACTCGTGAGGGGGAGGGTGGCAGAATGGAAATTGCCATCCCACACCTGGAACGAGCGCTCTGAGAGGAAAGACTCTATCCAGCTGAGCGCCGAACCTGCAATCCCTGCCGCAGCCAGCCGATGAAGTAAGACACAATGGTTGACTGTGTCGAAGGCTGCGCTTAGATCCAGGAGGATCACTGCCACTGATCCTCCTGAATCCAGGATGCACCTCGCCTCCTCGATGACGGCGAGAAGGGCGGAGTCCGTGCCATGGCCCGGGCGAAACCCAGTCTGGGACTGCCGTAAGATGTTGTTGGCTTCTAGGTACTGTGACAGTTGGCCATTGACCAATTTCTCGGCCATTTTACTGATACAGGGGAGGGGTGAGATTGGCCGGTAGTTCGCCATGTCGGCTGGGTCCAGCTGGGGTTTCTTTAGGAGTGCTTTGACAACTGCACTTTTCCAGCTGGGGGGGACCGAACCTTGAGAGAGCGATATGTTTATGAGCTCTGTGATTGTGGGCACGATGACCGGGGCTACAGTTTTAAGGAATCTGATAGGGGCGGGATCTAGAGGGGAGCCGCTTTTAATTTTGGCCATAGTAGTGTCTACCTCGTTCCTTGTTACTACCTTAAAGCTAGTGAGCTGGGGAAGCGGGCTGCTTCCTGAGTGATTGGTGGATGCCTCCTTGTCCATGTGGTTTGACAGGCCGGGAGGGGGCAGAGAATTTAAGATACGGGCGATTTTAGCATTAAAATAGTTGGCCAGCTCGTTACTTCTGTCCGCCAGGGGTGTGTTGGATGAGGGTGGGACAGGTATTTTCAATAACTCTTTTACAATGAGAAAAGATTCCCTTGCTGAGTTAGTGGAGTTTTTAATTCTTGTGTCATAATGGGAGGCTTTCGCAAGTTTCAGGGTAGATTTGTATATTCTTACCGACTCTCCATAGCCATAGCCGTTCTGCTTTCTTGCAGTGTTTACGGAAAGTCCGGAGTTCCGGAGTGAACCATGGGGCAGATCCTAGTTTCCCATTCTTATCCTCGCGGGTTTTTATTGGGAGGATGGAGTCCAGAGACGTGGTAATCCACTCCCTGAATTTACTGTCTGCAGTGGTCGGATCTTCCGAGGGGGTCGGGGTAGTCGAGTTCAAGGTTCTGGCCCAATCCTCTGTGGATATTCTGGCCCATGCTCTGTCCCTAGTGTAGGTGGTGGGTTTATGGAGTTTCTTAAAGGCTCCTGGAAGGCTGAAAGGGACCATGAAGTGGTCAGCCCATGGGAGGGGGAGGGACTCTGTGACTTTAAGGGTGAGGATGTTAGTGAACACCGGATCAAGCAGATGGCCTTTGGTGTGCGTGGCTCCGGAATTTGAGAGGTGGAGGCCATATGCCGCCAGTTCTCCAATCAAGTCGGCTGTCATGTCATTAATAGTAGAACCTACTGTAAAGATATAGTCATTGATTACCATGCACTGCTCAAACAGACGCTCAAGCATGTAAAAGGTTGAGTTCCAACGTGTTGCTACCTCCTGGATGAGTCCTTTGATGGCACTTCACGTACATGTTGAATGCTCCTCAGCTGCTTCCGGGCCTAAAAAGAATGGCTGAAATGTGTGCAGATTCTTCGGCAGGTAGACAGTAACTTCTTGACTTGGTTTTCAGTTTTCAAGAAATCTTGAACAACCAGGTTTATACAGTGCGCCAAACACGGCACTCTGAAATATTCACCGTCCAGCATGTCCTTAACTATATTACTGCCATTATCCGTGGAAACATAACCAACTATGCGATTTCTTGGTTGCAGCCATTCAGAGGCCTTACTGTTAAACTCATCCAAAATGTTTTTTGCAGTATGAGTTTTCTCCATGGCAAACATGGCTAATGTTGCATGTTTCCTAGTAGCTTGAAAAACTGTGTCCAGGTCAACAACTGCACTTAATCTTGTCTCTAACCCCTGCAAAATACCCTGCAAAAGAGACCCAGTGTGCAGTGATGCACATGTAATCAAGGGCTTGGCAACTGGTCCACATGTCTGTTGTCAAGTGGATAGTGTGAACAGCACTCTTCTGCAAAGTTGCCCCAATCACCTCCAGAACATCTTGATGTAGTGCTGGAACTGCAACTCTGGCAAAATAGGACCGGCTAGGAACCTTCCATTTAGGGCAGACTGTTGCCACTAATTCTAGAAACCCCACCCCTTCCATGAAAGAAAAAGGGAGAAGGTCCAGCGCTAGCATTTTAGACAGCTTTGCGTTATACAGACGTACCATTGGGTGGTTGAGTTCAAATGGCGCCTCCGACCCGAACATTCCACGAATGGTGGGCTGGATCATTTCACGTGATTATGATGATGATGATGACGTCTTCAAACCAGTTAGGCCCATTGATGTAGTATTTCGCATTGGTGTCTCTACAACACTCTTAGTGTGCCTCATAGATGTTGCAGGGGTAGAGGGCGATACCACTGCAGTGCTGCTGCCAGCAGAACTGGGTGTACCAGAAAAAATGTCTTTCGCTTCTTCACTTCCCCCCTGCACGATCAGATTCTCGTCATCATCAGATGCAATATCAAGGGATACATTTGGATTTGTTTTTCTTTTGCCTTCCTCGATCTTCCTCATGTGTGCTTCCCACTCGATAGTGTGGTGTTACTTGAGATGACCTCTCTGGCCTCCGGTACCATAGTTGGTACCAAGCTTACCCCGACTAACGCATGCTTTACAAATCGAACAAACAACCATGTTTTCCACCTTTGCGCTAACAGTAAAGAAGTCCCAAACAGGGGACTGGTGATGTCTGCTGAAGAAGGAGGTGCTACTTTGACTTTCAATGCCAGATGAAGTGGAGGATGAGCGTGGCTGAATTAGTTTCTGTTGTTCTTTTATGGCACCACTACTTGAGGTTGAGCTGGATGGAGGTCCATGCCGGCCGTTCTGACTAAAAAAGATGGAAGCTGTAGGTCGTGTTGGTGTTGTAGTTTACGGTGGTGGTACCAGTGCCACGCCGCCCATATCCCGCTCAGCAGCCATTCGGGATAGGGTGAAAATGTCTGTCTGCTGCATGCCTGCTGGGGCTGGAGTGACGACTGTGATGACTGGGTCATCGTCAGACTGTTTATCAGCAGCAGAAGACACCACTTCTTGTTCATTGTCATCACCCATAAGTCGAAGCTTTGCGGGAGCCTTCCTTTTAGGCTTAGCTACCTTTGTCGACTCATGGCGTGCCTCATTCTCAGACTGCATTTGTGGGTTCCAATCAGGATCAAGGTCATCAGAATGAAGAGGGCTTGAAGAAGAACTTGTAGTAGTAGTAGCCCTCCTTGACCTTTTTCTTGCTGGGGATCTGGAAGACAATGGAACATCATCAGGAGGAGTGGCTTCCTCGGATGATACCTCCTCTTGAATAGCAATTTCCTGATGTGCCCCTACTTCTGGAGGAACACGCGTTGTAGGCAGTTGTGGCGCTCCATGAACCTCTAGTCGCACCTCTCCATGCACCTGTCCATGCGCCTCTCCTTGCGGCTCTACTTGCGCCTCTCCTTGCGGCTCTCTTTGCAGCTGTACTTGCACCTCTACTTGCGCCTCTACTTGTGCCTCTCCTTGCGGCTGTACTTGCGCCTCTCCTTGCCCATGTACTTGCACTTGTACTAGTTGCACCTGTGTTTGTGGCTGTGGTTGTTGAACACTCGTCAGCTGAGTTACACCCGGCATTGATTGGATGGCACTTTCTTGTGATGAGCCATGATCACTGGTCGATGGTGATTCAACAACCAAAGTGGCTGCCGCAGCAGCACTCATGGTGGTCTTGGAACTAACTTGGCGTGGTAGCACTGAGCCCAATGAAGTGGAGGTGCTGCTTCTAGCTTGGTCCCCGGCGGACACCGCTGCTGCTGCAGGCTTAGTTTTATTTTCACAAAAAAGGTGTTGGTGTGCAAACTAGTCTCCTTGGTAGGTGGTGCCACTTGCTTCTTCTGCTCCTTCTTACTGGCAGTGGCACTATCAACTTTTTTCGCTGAGGGGCTACGGCCAACTTTCTTTGGGGCCATCTTCTTGAGATGTCAGAACAGGAGGCCGCAGTTGCACGAGTTGCAGAGTTGTCTTGTCTGTGGTCACACGTGACGTTACATGATGTTGTGCTGCACACACCGCTGCAGGACTTCTTCCTGGCACTGGTGGTTCTCTTGTGCACCTAAAAGCAATGGAAGCCAGAGGAACATCAGTTATACACCCCAAAAAGTCGAAAAACACTAAAAAATCACCACAATTCCATGCCATCCATGCCCTCAATGATGTTTAAATTCAAGACACCCCAGAGAAAGACTAGGCCAATGCACCACTGAGTACCCCTGGGCAAAATGGTTGAAAGCAAGGCAAACTGGGTGCAGGCCTGAGCACACTGCCTGGCTTCAAAATGGCCCCTTAACCCCCACCACATGGCCAGGCCCTGCCTGTACCAGGCCTCAAAATGTCCCCCACCCACATGGCCAGGCCCCAACAACACCCCAAAAAGTCGAAAAACACTCAAAAATCACCACAATCCCATGCCATCCATGTCCTCAATGATGTTTAAATTCAAGACACCCCACAGAAAGACTAGGCCTATGCACCACTCACTACACCTGGGTCTAATGGTTGAAAGCAAGGCAAACTGGGTTCAGGCCTGAGAACACTGCCTGGCTTCAAAATGGCCCCTTGACCCCTACCACATGGCCAAGCCCTGCCTGTACCAGGCCTCAAAATGGCCCCCACCCACATGGCCAGGCCCCAGCACCACCCCAAAAAGTCGAAAAACACTCAAAAATCACCACACTCCCATGCCATCCATGCCCTCAATGATGTTTAAATTCAAGACACCCCGGAGAAAGACTAGGCCCATGCAACAATGAGTACCCCTGGGCATAATGGTTGAAATGAAGGCAAACTGGGTGCAGGCCTGAGCACACTACCTGGTTTCAAAATGGCCCCTTGACCCCAAACACAATGCTAGGCCCTGCCTGTACCAGGCCTAAAAATGGCCCCACCCACATGGCCAGGCCCCAACACCACCACAACAAGTTGAAAAAAACTCAAGAATCACCACAATCCCATGCTATTCATGCCCTCAATGATGTTAAAATTCAAGACATCCCAGAGAAAGGCTAGGCCCATGCACCACTGAGTACCCCTGGGCAAAATGGTTGAAAGCAAGGCAAACTGGGTGCAGGCCTGAGCACACTGCCTGGCTTCAAAATGGCCCCTTGACCCCAAACACATGGCCAGGCCCAACCTGTACCAGGCCTCAAAATGGCCCCCACCCACATGGCCAGGCCCCAACAACACCCCAAAAAGTTGAAAAACACTCAAAAATCACCACAATTCCATGCCATCCATGCCCTCAATGATGTTTAAATTCAAGACAACCCACAGAAAGACTAGGCCCATGCACCACTCATTACACCTGGGTCTACTGGCTAGTGAGGCTTTACAGGCACCCCAAATTTTAAAAAAAATCAACATATAACAGTGAGCTAAAATTCCATGACGTAAATGAGAATTAAGTTAAAAAACAAATCACAGAAACAGTTGTATCATGCACCCGTGACTAAACCTGGGCCTACTTGACACTGTGGCTACCCACCACAATATATATTTTGTTAAAGTTGTGAAAAAAGGTTTAGAACTGTAGTTGCCTCAACTGCAATGCCCCAAACAAACAACACCAACTTACTTGTAAAATCTCAAGTCCAAAAGTGATCCAAACTCCAAAGTCCAAAAAGTCCTCAAATACAAATCCAGCAGCAGTCACAGAAAGTAATCCTTCCAGCTCAACAGCCAAATGAAAAGTGACCAGTACATGCACAAAGCACTGGGAGGAGCCTGCTGGACAGGAACAGGAAGTTGGAGACTCTGAGGCACTTCCTTCCTCCCACCCCACCCCAAAAAATGGACTCCTGCACCAAAAAGTGCAGTCAAATGTCAATCTGAGGAGTTATTCTGATCAAAATCATCATTTTCACAAGGTTTATGCTTCCTGCGGTGGATTTCTTGTGCAGAATTGCAATTTTTGCAATTTCAGGAACACGAGCTGTTCAAATCTCCCACCGGAAGTCAGCTGCGTGCCGTCACCGGGCCTTTATGACATACTCGCGTTGTCAAAATCTCGCCGTGCAAGATGGCAAGCCGCAATAACGTAATTGCGTTTGAAAAAATCTTGCGCGATCACGCAGCAAGATCAAAAATGGCGGAGCAAACACAAAAAACCTGGAGAAAAACAACTTGGCGGACTCAGAATCACGGTAAGACAACAATTGTATTTTTTAAGCGCGACCAAGCAAAATAATTCGTAGCTTGCGAATTTGCAGATTTTTTTGGGTAAATTTGCACGATTCGCGAAATCGTCAAAAATCCGCAAATTCACCCGCGAAACGGATTTTACGCCCACGCTTAAATAGCAGCTGTATATCTACTGTGAAGTACACAGATACATCAATGATCTAACCATGCATCTTGCCATCTTTGGAAACCTCTTGCGGACCTATGATACCAAGAAGAGGCCTGTTGAGCCTCTGGTGGTGGTATCTCTCAACGCGAATGGACTGACCCAATGTATAAAAAATGCTTCTCTTCTTTCTTTTCTCAGATAAAAACAACCCCTGATATAGCCATAATACAGGAGACGCCCCGATCCTATGCAGAGAGTAAAAACATTACAACATGATTGGGTCAGGATAGTTACCAATGCATGTACGATGGGGCAAGGGAGAGGGCGACACACCACACAATCTGCTGGAGGATTTGAAAGAAAGGAGTGCTATTTTAATACGAAAGTCATCACCAAACACAATGTTGAGTATGTGGGCAGATGGGTGCAGTTGATTTGTGTTTGTAAAACTGGAAATATGAGTTGCAGCTCAGACATTTGGCTGCATCTTTGTCCCAACAGAGAGATAAAATAGACTTCTTCCCTTTTTTTCTATATTAATTGTTGTAAGGTAAATTCCACAGATGACCATAGGTAGCCAGGAGGTATTTTCCATGTGAGAGGTTTATTGGTTATTAGTTACAGGTTCCATAGAAGTCTTGTTGAGGTCAAGTAGAGGTCTTAAGTAGATCATATAGAAGGTCCCACCAGGAGCTGCATGGTTGCTGCTCAGCCCACTCTCTTCAACTGTCATTCTCCACACACAAGCAGGCACACACACACTCCTCTCTCTCTGTCATCAAGCATTCCAACATTCCACGCAGACATCACATTCATTCTGGCTGAGCAGCTAAGAAGGAGATGATTCAAGGTGTAACATATCCCCTTCCCTTCAACAGCAATAAAACACAATAATTTGCAACATTGCAATTTGAAAAAAAAATGATAATACTTGCAATATTGCAGACAGTTCATATTTTCGAGGAAGAAAGAAAAGAATAGGTAGAAAAGAATAGGTAGTAGAAAGTGACTAGAATGAGGGAAGGATGAAACAGTGCTAACAGTTACAAGATGGCACACATCCCCTTCCCTTGGAGAAAAACAAACAATTGAAAGCTATGAATGAAACGTTATTTAGTAAGAGTGAAGGTAGTATGTAAAAAAGGGGCAAGGCAGTAGCGTAACTAAAGGCTGAGATAATACAAAACCCACCAAGTTTCTACACGCCATACCGTAGAGGAAATAGTGCAGGACTGAGAGAGTGAAAGACAAAAGGGAGAAGAATTATATCTAGACCCCCACTCTCTGCACACCTCAATAACTGTATGGAATATACGACCCATTGCACAAAGTATAGGATAGAGTAAATGACCCATCGCATAAAGGCACAGAGGCCCCAAAAGTATAGATACTTAACCCATCGCACATAGGCGCAAGGCACAAAGGCACAACAGTATGGGTAAATTACCCATCGCATAAAGGCACAAAGGCTCAATTTGTCGTTGCATAAAGGCACAAAGGCTCAAAAGTATGGGTACATAACTCATCGCTCAAAGGCACAAGGCACAAAGGCACAACTTACAGTTGCATAAAGGCGCAAAGGCACAAAAATATGGGTAAATAACCCATTGCACAAGGCACAAAGGCACACAAGTATAAGTAAACAGCCAACTGCACCTTACAACTAATGTTTGAACACTACATGAGCAAAAGAATAAGAAAAACTCACACTGCTAAATGAACACGTGCAAAGGGTAATGTAAGGGTAACATTAATGTTAGGCACAACAAAAAAAAGTGTAGGGTAGGAACAGTGAAAAGGCGTGTGCATACCTACACTGAAGGAATGAACAAGTGTATGGAGACCAGCTCCTATACACAACTACCCTACAAGAAAAGATAAAACTTGGTGCACCTAAAATCTCTAGATCGGCCAAATCTAAAACATACCACATTCGCAAACACCCAATTACTGCATGAGGAGAAATATAGAATAGTGTAAAGCACAGTGCAACATGCTAACCATTGTAACACAATAAACTAAAACAATTAAAGTCGTCACCTTTGTTCCACTTTCAGGGATACTTCTTCGCAATTCTTGTGAGTTAGTCCAGTGCTACATAGAGCGCAGGTAGACACATGAAGATTTAGCAGGATCAAATGTCCTTGAAAAACTTTCTGCTCCCAAAAAGAATAGCAATTTTTTTCTTTTCACAGTACCTGAAGCTCATTGCTCTGATCCCTAATATGAAAGCACTGATGCAAGTGAAGGGTGGAAAACTTTCAAATAGCACACTCTGAGGCTGCAGTTGACTGACAGCAATTTACATTGAAGATATGGCATGTATTGCCAAAGACACGAGGCACAGTCCAAGGATAGGGATTAACACGATTTCTCAACAAGGACACAAATCAGTGGTGAGACTCCTTACTCCTATCTGATGATGTGGAGCGCTAAGTAGGGAAAAAAACTGCATGATTGGCCACAACCGCATTATGGAAGGCAGTGCAAGCCAAAAGCAGGGCTAAGGTGGAAACGCAATATGGCGGCACGCTTCTTGATGCCAGTCCGGGTGGCTCTCGGCGAGTCAGTACAACAGAGTGTCCTTCAGCAGTAGTGTAGAACAGATGCCAAGAACGTCGTAGAAATGCCTCGAACTTGAAAGATTTATGACGGAGATGAGTTTGCATGCGAGAGTAGCAGGTACGTGCATGTTATATTTCAAAAGGGTGGCTCGTGCATAATTAAAAAATCTAGTTGATTAACGACCTCGCTGTGATTAATAACAAGCGGCAAAGTTAAAGTGCACACAAAAGAAAAATAAAGCACAATTATTTTTAAAAACATCTTGAAGTCCCAATGTCTGGCAATTCAAACGTGCACACTAATCTGTCTAAAATGCCACGCTTGACACAACGAGTAGAATATGCAAACCTATGGCGAATACAAACTCTCATGGCAAACATATACAGAGCAGTTTTCCACAGATTGACCCTTCGACCTCAAGGCAATCTCATGCTGAGGCAGACATTCAGAGTCATAAATAACATTGAAAGATGTCTGCCTATTAGAGTTTGCTTAAGAAAGCGATCTTTGCCAGTATTCAACATTCACTGGTTGAGCAATCCAAGTACAATTAAAGAAAATGCTGTAAAGTGTAGTTCTCACCTCACTTAAAGCACAGTTGGTAAAACATGGCCATCATTCCTGCTCTTCACTTGCCTCAGTAAATGATGCAGAGTATCCATACATGTAGAAAATATGCCATTCGTTAATTTATATTGGTTAGCATTGTATTTCTTCTTTTAAAGCATAAATCCACTTTTACAAGGAATGTGAAGCGCCCTGGCTAGGCTGTCCTGGTGGTGGAGGACACTGGTGAGAATCGGGAGGGCGTTCTTTTACTTTATTCATTTTAGAAGATGCTTTGCTTTGTTTCTTAAATAAATAAAATTCTGTAAAATTGTAAGTTTCCTCACCTTCTGTAGTTTTGTGGCCAAAACACGCAGGGTTTCCTTCAGAGCGTCGCCTAAATGTTGTGAGGTAAATTCCACAGATGACCATAGGTAGCCAGGAGGTATTTTCCATGTAAGAGGTTTATTGGTTATTAGTTACAGGTTCCATAGAAGTCTTGTTGAGGTCAAGTAGAGGTCTTAAGTAGATCATATGGAAGGTCCCACCAGGAGCTGCATGGTTGCTGCTCAGCACACTCTCTTCAACTGTCATTCTCCACACACAAGCAGGCACACACACATTCCACTCTCTCTGTCATCAAGCATTCCAACATTCCACGCAGACATAAGATTCGTTCTGGCTGAGCAGCTAAGAAGGAGATGATTCAAGGTATAACATTAATCCATACCTGTGGCTTTCACTAGAGCATAGTACCGGACTGAAATTTAATTCACTCAGGTAGACCTGATATTTGTGATAATGAACACAGACTAGTACTGGAACACATGAAGGACTGACCATGCCTTAAGGGAACCCTGGAGACTATTGCTTCCTTGAGATAGAGAATATACCTTTAATTCAGAGTCGGAGCCGTTCGGTGCAAAAGCCCAGAATCATTGTTGAAAAACGCAAGTGGAACCCGGAGGCAGGTTGGAGGAGTGTCCAAGAAGCCAGCGGTAAGGAGACGCATTGTTAATGTGCTGTCCCTTGGACTGTTTATATCTTACGTGCATAGCCATTGAGGTGCAACAATGTCGGAGGAGCGGGAACGGCAGGAGGCGTTCGACCAGCTGTTTCAAAATTTGCCGATAGTGAAACAAGGTGGAAATGTGAAAAAAATCATTGCGGTGGCAAAAGACAGCGATGTTAGAAAATTACTGAAAGACCTAGAGAAGTATATGAGAAGCGAGCTCACAAAGTGGTGGGAGATCCGCTCATTAGAAAAATATCGTGAAGTAAATCGGGTCCCACGGGCCTAAGAATTATGCTGGTGCCCAGTTTTGAAAACCCAAACCCATTAATATTAAAGGACTGGGCGGAGAGTAACCTGGAGGCTTCCATGAGGCTGCTATGCCTCCTGGTTAAGTATGCCAAAATTGAGAGGGATAAAGACCTCATAGAAATAACTAGAATTAATGAGGAACTGTCAAAAGACACATTTTCAAAAGATATGGCTTTAATTGAGCAAAAACGTAAAGAAATCAAAGATCGACTGAGCAAACATGAGAGTACCATCAAACAGAGGAAAGTGTATAAATTTGCCAGGTATGAACAAGATTACAAACTGGGGCAAATTTACACGTTTGCCAGAAAGTACGATCATCTACGTAAACAAAGATCACTAGGTAATAATGTGCCCAGACAAGCACCAGCACCACCACAAGCCCAACCAACTACATCGGGAACAGTCGACTCTAATGCTTCAAGCTCCTTGGAAAGTCTGGTTCCCAGCAGTGAGGAATCGGATGGAGGAGCCCCAGGTTCAGAGGAAGGGGATTTGGGGCAACTAACCCTGAGAGAGGAACTCGAATTCGTGAGGATACAAAGGAAAAGCACGCTGCGCTCGAGAAACGCTCAAACAAGCGGCGCAGGAATGCAAGACGGAGGGAACGCCGAAAATGTGCCAAAAGGCAGAGGGCGGCAACAAAAGAAGAAAAATTGGGAGAACAAGCAGTAGCTATGGAAAAGACCATTATCAATTTGACCAATGTACAACTTGACCAGGCAGAGAAACAATTACTTGCTCTAGGATTATCATACTGCCCGGAGAGCAACTTTGACTATGGAAATACCCGGGTAGATGTGTTTAAATTTATCAGAAAACTCAAATTACGCAAGTATTATGCCATCAAAGGAGGCCTAGTACAGAACAAGAAATCTGCTCCCACAACTATCAATTTAGAAAGAAGTGGGTTACAGGCGAAGGATGTGCCCCTATTAAAAACCATGCATGGCCTGCGTAAGGATGACACTTCTATCCCAAGTACCCAAAATGTTGCCTGTGAGGAAGACATTGACATTGGACAAAGTGAGCCCAGTGGCTTTAAACCACTATCAACTTTCATTCCATCCATGCCCAAAGATGCCATAGATACATATGCAGAACTGTTAACTAACGGTTTGAAAAAACTGCACACCCAAGTCAGCAAACAAAGGAACGCCACGAATGCCAGCATGAGGCCTTACAATGATCTAATAAAGAAGTTACAATCTAATGACACCATCATTGTAAATCAATCTGACAAAGGGGGCAATGTGGTACTTTGGAGCAAATTGGAATATATGGAAGAAGCATATCGCCACTTAAATGACAGAGTATGCTATGCGCAAATTGATCTAAGGACAGCAAAAATCATCCAACAAGCTTATTGCAAAGACTTAAATGGATGGAAAAGAGATGGACTCATAACTAAAGATGAGATGAAATATTTATACAAAGAACATCCAGTAATACCGAACATTTATTTCATCCCAAAGGTCCACAAAGGGGTCAGACCGGTGCCGGGAAAAGACATATAGTATCTGCCATCCATAGCTTGTTTGAGAACACCTCCAAGTATATAGATCATTATTTACAAGACTTTGTAACCACCCTGCCTGCATATATAAAGGACAGCACGGATTTCCTTAAAATCATGAATCAGAGTGTGTGGTCACCAGATTATCTGTTAATCACTATGGATATTGCTAGTCTCTATACTAGTATTTCTCATCATGATGGCCTCAAAGCTTTGAAATTCTATTTGGGTAAGAGACCAGTAGAGTTGCACAAACATAACAACATGCTTTTGACAATGGTAGAACGGTGCCTCAACAATAAAATTTTTTTGTTTGATGACAAAGTTTTTAAACAGTTGAGGGGAGTGGCGATGGGGGCATGTTTTTCCCCAACCTACGCGGGGCTCCACGTGGGTTGGTGGGAGGAGCATGTCCTCAGGACACAACACTCGAATGTTTGGCACAACAACATCATAAAGTATATGAGGTACATCAATGATATTTTCATTATTTGGAAGGGGAGTCAGGAGGAAGCTGAGCGGTTTGTAAAATCCATTAATGTGAATGATTCCAACCTAATATTTAGTGCTGAAATCAGCAAAACTGAAATTAGCTTCTTAGACGTGCAGGTTACAATAGTTAATAACACTCTGACCACAAGCTTGTACAGAAAAAACACAGCAGGCAACACAATACTGCACGCACGTAGTTTTCACCCGGGTCATACCATCAGATCCATACCATATGGAGAATTCCTTAGGATTCACCGGACCTGTAGCTCAGTGGAACTTAGGGACTTCCATCAGAATGAGGCTATAAAAAGGTTGGAAGTAAGAGGTTACAAACTCAGTGCCCTAAAGACAGCCATGTCCAAAGCCAACAATTTGGACAGGATAAGTCTCCTGCAGGCCCCCTCCAGTCCTGTTTCCACCAATGATATTCAGAAAGAGAATAGCAACACCATACGTTTGATTACAGGGTTTAGTCGCCAGGCTAATCAAATTTCGAAATTAGTCAGAGGACAATGGCCTATCATTTTGACCGACCCCACATATTTTACCCAACAAACCTGAAGTGACTTACAGACGGGCATATAGTATGAGAAATGCTTTAGTGTCTAGTTCACCGGAATTAGCAAAGAACGATGATTGGTTGTCACCTTGGAAAGGTTTTTTCCGGTGTATATCATGCAGAGCATGCAAATTTGGCACTAATACCAGATCTTATACGACACCATTTGACTGCAAACCAACTTACATCAGAGGCCACTATACTTGCAAGACGGAGCTAGCAGTATATGTACGTACGTGCTCATGCAATCTAAGGTACGTGGGCAGCACCAAACTCCCGGTGCACCAACGCATCCTTCAGCACTTACGAGCCATAGTCAACTGCGATAAAAGCTACCCAGTAGCTCGGCATTTTGACCAGTATCACAGTAGAAACCTATCCCATCTGAGTTACTTTGTGATAGATGCAGTCAGAACCTCCAAGAAAGGTGGAGACTACGAGAGACAGTTGAGACAGTTGGAGTCCCTTTACATTGTTCGCCTCAACACAAAGATCCCGGGGGGTCTGAACATGGGGGAAGATCTGAGTACTTTTCTTTAGTCCAACATCTCGTACATTAATACATGCCATCTGTAAATATGTCACCATCAGAACAGCTAGATGTATGTTTCTATTATATGGATAAAATATATCATGTTCCCTTGCCTTAATAATCTGGGTTTCCACGCTTTTTGCCCACGATATAACTGGGATGATGTTGGTCTGTGGCATGGACCAATGTTTTCTATAATCGTATGATTGAATATACCACCATGCAACACATAGAGGCATTTCAAGATAAACAATTGAATATGATTGTTATGCATTAGCATATTTTAACCTTATATGGTTTATATTTTTTTCCCTCAACCCCAATGTGTCTTAAACCTGTTGGTCAGGGCATTTAGCACTCCTTCACTTTAGTACAATTTATTTTCCTAGTGGTCTGAGATATTGAAATAGCATTCAATTACAAGTATATTTTACCAAATGCAACATGTTACAAAAAAATCCTTCAAATTCATTAATTGATATGTGTTTATAACCACACGCCATAATTCTAGTTTCACCACGTGGGCTTTTTTTGCTAATTTCAAAATAATCATGGTGCTGCCTAACTTGTTATTGAATAATTTTTAATAATGACTTTAATCTAAGGGCAAGATGGACGCCTTTTGGAAATTCATGTCAAAGATAATCAATGTTTACAGCGTATTTGCACAGTGATGAAATTGTTTCAATTGCGTATTTGCACAATTTATTAACAGTGAACGGTTTTTTTGCGATATTTTGCACATCATTGTAATAATGCACTTGCACTTTAAATCATAATTTCCATGATTTGAGGCAGTCTATCTTTGTGAATGTGCCTTTAATTAATTTGTATTTTTACTATGTAATACCTCTGCTGCAGCAATTGCAACACCAAATACAACATATGTACCTTTCAAACATGGCCGCCATGAAAATTAGGTTTGAATTCACTCACCATTGACTGAAGTCCACTTTTTATGTCATTGATTGGATTTGGCGTTTTGGCGCCCTGTGGTAATTGTTTGTTGCCGTATTTATATGTGTACTCAGCCACTAACCCACTGACAGTGAGCAAGGGCGTTCACGCCCGAAATGCGTCTGTTCGGCGTTTTGTTGCACCTCTGCACTTTTTGATGGAATAAAAGAAAGATAACTCAAGAAGACTGGCTTTGGATTCGTTCATCTGTGTCTGCGTACTGGACCTCGTGCAAAGGCGTTGCATGAGTAACTGGTTGGAGTGTTATACCTTTAATTCATGTGCACGTGCTAAGTAGACATAAATAGATTTATTTTCAGTGCTCATGGGACTGGATAGAAGAACTCAGTCAACCCCAACAGTACCCACCCCAATCTCAGCCAATAATCTTTTAGACGTTGACTTACACCTTAACCTCACACCTACAGCACAAGGTCAATGGAGTATGAATGAAGTAGCATTTAAATGTCCACAGGAGACTGAAAAGTTGCCCTTCTTCTTGTGGACATAAATGGAAAATAATGAGGGAACAGTTACATTAATATTCAATTTTAGAGCAGCTGGAAAGGTCTATG
Organism: Lissotriton vulgaris; assembly: GCF_964263255.1. NCBI lineage: Eukaryota > Metazoa > Chordata > Amphibia > Caudata > Salamandridae > Lissotriton > Lissotriton vulgaris. Next base: position 1,410,182,069 of record NC_141691.1, on the reverse strand, counting down.
ACATCATGAGCGACGAGAGATGCAGTGATACTCAAAGCCAAGCTAATAGCAAGAAAGATAGTCTGGACAGACTAGTGCAGCAACTTTAATTAGATTATCACACTTCTCACACTCAAGACACATTGACAGCACTCACCAAAGCTAAAAATGATCTTAACACAATATATACCACTCGAGTTTAGATAACGTTATTCAGGTTAAATAAAAGTCACTATGAAAGAGGAGAAACGGCTGAGAGACTTTTGGCGGGGCAACTCAAGTAGGTAGAATCTCACAGAAGCATTTCCACTAGAACTGGTGAAGAAAGACTGTTAAGCAATCCCCTTTCAATTATGGAAGGTTTTGCATCCTATTACAGGACACTACACGCATCAGAGACTCCTCGTTATTACATGGGAAAAGAGCTATTCATGCAAAGCCTTCAGCTGCCTTGCCTCACAAAGGAACAGAGACAGAAATCATGGAGGAAGAAATACCAGTAGTGATTGATGAAATGGTCTACAATAGAGAACCATGGGGAGGATGGTTTACCTGTAGAATTTTATAAGATCAACAAAGTCATTGTGGCTCCATTATTGCACAAATTATTTCTGGAGGCTTCGGAAATAAGTAAACTCCTTAATTAATGTAATTGGGCTAAAACATCACTGATTCCTAAGCCAGACCTAGCTACTGGCCTCATAAATTCCGACATGTATGTGTGACAGCCATCTGGCAATTATTTTGATTTATTTTCATAAATCCCATTAATAAGTTTGCCTTCGTGCATCCACAGTGACTATCTTTGAAAGGGATCCATATCAGCCCTCTTTGAACAACATGTATTGAACTATTACAAAAAGCATTCAAAGATGGCCGCCAAGAGAGTATAATTTTAGGCCGCATATCAGCAAAATTACTACATTTTACACACTTTGAACTTTATCAAGTATTGTGATTGGCAAATTAAGCTGAGTAGTAATTAGAAAGTGAAATAAAACAAAGGTTTCCAGGGAGGCAATGTTTACCATGTTTACATTTTATAATTATTCGTCAAAGATTGCCATAGTCTTGTGTAAATTACATGTATTTTATTTGTTATTTATAATTTTTGAATGAAGCAATACAGAGAAATGAGATTTTACAAGGTTCTATCTCCCCATGTCCTAGAGCAGAGGTCTTCAAACTTTTTTATGCCGAGACCCCCTTGTAAAACCTTTTTAGGCGTAAGGACCCCCTTCCGACAAATGTTTCTAGAAACTGGTACTCCTCATCATCAACAACTATCAACAACCATAAATGCGCCTGTTAGACCTCATCCCATCCATCCATCCTTCATCCATCCACCCTTTTATCCTTCTATTCATACATCCATCCTCCCTTTCATCCTTCCATCCATCCATCCATCCATTAATCCATCCTTTACCCATCCACCCTTCCATCCATCTTTCATCCACCCATCTTTTCACACATCCATCCATCATTCCTCCATGCAACCTTTTATCCATCCATACATCCATCCTTCGTCCATCCACCCTTTCATCCTTCCATCCATATATCCATCCTTCATCCATCCACCCTTTCATCCAAGCATCCATCCTTCATCCACCCACCCTTTCATCCATCCATCCACCCAGCATTCATCCCTCCACCTTTTCACACATCCATCCATGCATCATTCATCCATGCAACCTTTTATCCATCCATATATCCATCCTTCATCCGTCCACCCTTTCATCCTTCCATCCATACATACATCCTTCATCCATCCATCCACCCTTTCATCCATCCATCCTTCATCCATCCATCCTTTCATCCATCCATCTATCTACCCATCCACTTATCATTCATCCACCCATTTTTTCACACATCCATCCTTCATCCATCCACCCTGTCATCCTTACATCCATCCGCCCTTTCATCCTTCCTTTCATCCATCCACCCTTTCATCCCTACATCCATACATACATCCTTCATCCTTTCATCCATCCATCCAACCTTTCATCTATCCATCCATCCACTTATCATTCATCCACCCACCTTTCCACACATCCATCCACCCTTTCATCCTTCCATCCATCCATCCAGCCACCCTTTCATCCTTCCATCCATATATCCATCCACCCTTTCATCCATCCATCCACCCTTCATTCTTCCACCCACCTTTTCTGTGCCTCTCTCATGGGGCGAGGGGGTCAGTATCTCTCTGCGTGTTCTTCCTTCTTCCTCTCTCATGGGAGGGCATCTCTGTGCCTCCCTGCTGGGGGCGAGGGAGAAGGGCAAACAGGGTGCAACAACGTACTCAAATATTTTCCTATAATGTGTGTAACTTGGAGAACGCAGCTATTAGCCATGAGTTTTCACCTGCCCACTTGTGCCAGCAGCGCTGAACTGGAGGTGGCTCCCAGGCGCTTTAAATCATTATCAAGGGCAGTTGTGTGTAAAATCAGGCTCTTTACTTTTACTTTAATCGCTGCAGGATGTTTGTTTTCCTTATTCAGTATCACTTCCGAGTCTCATTCCAGGCACACTGACCTACATCCCGGCAGTCCCGTCTACCTGTTTGCTTATCTTGTATTTCCCTCGTAGGCCCCTTCCTCTTCCCCAGAAAGGTTCTGCCTGAACTGCTAATAAATGTGCTACACTGATTGCACTTTTCCAGCCTCTGGAACTCCAGCTTTTAAACTGCAAGAATAAAGCTGCCTCTGATTATAAATCTGTCTGCAGCATGATGCCCTCCACCCCCTGGCATTACCATTATTATTGTGTATCAGTCCATATTAGTTTCCAAACTGTGTGCTTGGTGCACATCTTTTTGTGGCGCCGCTGGCTACTTTCAGTGGCGCACAGATTGGGAACCACTGTGCTACAGCCTCCTCCCCGAGCCACCCCACCCTGCTCCCCCCTTGTGTATATGAGCCCGGCTGAAACAGCTTGAACACACACAAAGCCACACCAGAGTACTCCACAGGTCTTTAAAAGACCTTTTATTTGTTAATGAGGCTTTGATGTTTTTCACACCTCGGTGTGAATTAGGCCTCCGCCACGAGCACCCTCAATCAGGACGCCACTAAGGTAAACCACGCGTTTCAAGGAACTGCTCTGAGAGAATCTGCGACCCCCTTCCCAGGACTCCACGATCCCCCTGGGGGTCGCGCCCCACAGATTGAAGACCTCTGTCCTAGAGGCTCATTAAGAGGAAAGAAGTAACGTGTTCTGTTCCCACTCCTCTCACACCCACAACTCATTTAGGGTGTATGGGAGATGGATTGCCTGACAAATGAGGTACCAGCTCAGGAACTCGTTAGATTAAGGGATTTTTTGCCTGGTGGTGCCAGATAATGGAAGTTTACATTTCATTTTTCATTAGATGGAATTACATTATGAAACGTTCGGATTGGAATATCTCCTTATGCAGTGAATGCCCCATCCTCCACATGGATTTTTACTATATCGATGGTCTGTGTTTCATGGCTAGCTAGTTTTCAGATGTACGGTGAATGTAGAGTTTGTAGATGTTGTGGATTGGCAGATTAGATTTCAGTAGCCAATGGGGCTACGGCAATCTTCACATTATGGAGCCCCTAGCATTTACATTGCTGCTCCCACGTAGTGGTGTTCTTTGACAAATTATTTTCCCACTTCGATCTTCTTTCAGGTGTTCAGTGGCATGGGTGTTACTGGTAGACAAAAAGAGTCTTGTGATAGAAATTGCGGATATGTATTTGATTTTCCTGAGCATTAAGTGCACGCAGGGAGTCATTTTCTGTCTGGATTTATACATGAAAATCCCTTTAAATGTCCAGGACTCAGCAGGAATCTTTCCTCAGACATATCTGTGTTAAGGTTGTTTCCTTGCTGTAGTAGCAGCAATGGTCTCTTTTCAAGTCAGTTTATATTTACACATGTACAAGTGATCAAATGTTGTACCAACAACATTAGTCAAAAATCAAATCAAGCTTTATTCGACTATTTGTAAAATAATCATAAAAGCACATTAAAAATCATTAAAAAATAAAATGTTAAAAATAAGTACATTAACCGGGAAGACTGAGTAAACAACAGCGTATAGGGACTAATAGTTATATTTAACAATTTAAATCAGATGATCACAAAGAGATGGCCTTTCTAAGGAAAAAACAGATTTTAAAAACGCGGAGACAGATAAAATTACAATTTCTTCCCCAAGAGATTGCATGACCATAAATGCAGGACCACATTGTCACAGACCAATTGATCTAAGCACCGGAATATCCATCTTCTCCTCTGAATTTGATAACATTTACAAAAAAATTAAACATGCATAGTGGTCGGTGCTGATAACTCATCACATGGACATCTATTTAACTGTCTAGACCACTCAAATCAAATCAAATCAAAGACAACCTTAATCGGTTTTACAGTATGAAAACCATAAACGTTACATGTCCACACCTCGTAAAAAGTGATACTTTAAGATTTACAATTTATAACAATAAATAAAAACAAATAAGTACATATAGTTAAAAAGTGAAAGACACATGGACCGCAAATTGTAACAACAGATACCATCTCCCTCTAAAATAGCGGGCGTACTAGACAAGTCCTTGTTCTCACAGATGATTTTAGGTGACTTTTAAAATTTACAATTCGTAAAAATAAATGAGAAACAGGTAAATCTGTATGATTCAAAGGAAAAGGACACATAAACCATGATTTGAAGCAAAGGTTACCTTCTCCCACTAAGATGGCTAAGGTTCCAGAAAAGCCCTTGTTCTCACCACTGATTTCAAATATCCCACAATAAAAAAAATGTACTCTGGTTTCAGCATCTGCAGATACAAAAGAGCTGGGCGAAGCTGGTTAAAATTCAACCTTTTATCCGCGTATCATTCCCACTGTAGGTTTATTTTAATATCCTGTGTTTGCAAATGCTACTTTTAGAAAGTTAGCCTTTGCTCGCCTAACTGTTCGGCCCGCCTCTGCCAGGATGTGTATCTGCTGTCTGGGTTTGTGTGAGTGACAGGGCTGGGAGATTCCCGGGGATAGTCAGGTGCTCCAGGTGGTGAATGGGGTGCTTACACCAGGATGGGTGGGCGGAGTAGTCCTTGACTCTGATTAGGGTTGTGCTCCACCACCATAATGCTGGCTCCACCTCTTGAGGAGCGTCTGATGTCTCTGCCCTGGACCCTGAAAGAAGACGGCAGCGTCCTGTCAACAAAGTACTTCAGAACTGGGTTGAACCAGGCTCAGGCCCCCTGGCCTGCAAAGACAAAAGAAACGCAGTATAAATATAGGAGCTCCGCTCCTTACAAATCAGATCCAGTTTTGACCACGACGAACCTCTGCCTGACTAGAAGGACCAAGAGAAGCTGAAGGACGGAAACCAGTCTGTATCCTGTTGGACTGGCCTGCAGTGGTGCCTTGCTGAGAACAGAGAGGAAAGGACCAGAGAGGACTGTGTAGACTTGTGCCTGAAACGATCTGCAAGGGCTTGATCGAGAACTTGCCCCCTGAACGGAACCCCAGGACCATTGGGCTCTATCTGCTTGTGCCCGTCTGCTGTTGAGCCTCAGTTCTTATTCCCTCACCTGAGTTGTGACTCGGGTGCCTTCGCCCCCTCCCAGGTCGTGACAGCTCGGAGCTTGATCGCCCCGCCGTAGAGAGCCCCGCTCATCCCTGAGTCGCTCTCCGCTTCAGTGCCGGGCCGCCAGCTCTCCTGTCACCTCGCCGCTTACGGAGCGCGCTGTGTACCTCTCATCTTCTCCAGCCGGAATCTGAACGGAGAGCATTTCATAGCCTAGAACGGTCCGTATGTCGTAACGTACCCGACTGTACCCTTGTACCGGAACCCTGGTGCTGCACCCGTCTGCCCGAGAATGACCCGGCATTCTAAGAAGTAGTACGTTCCGCAGGCCTGAACGGCGCCTCGCCCCGTGAGCTGCATCGATCCAGGATCGCCGCAACCCTCCACAGTCTAGCTCCTCCACCTCGCTCCTCGAGGGGGACTGAGCCAGAGAGATCCTCTGGAGAACCGTCGGCCTCGTTCGGGGTCCGCCCTCACAAGTAGCCGCGCCTGAAACGCCTCGGACTTCCACCAGCAAGGTACACTTGAACTCCGTCTTGAGTTCATATCGGATCTAGGGTCCGCAACGTTCTTATTTTCCTGTCATCGTACCTTGCTAAACAATGAACACTGAAAGACTAAGTTTGCCTATTGTAATCTGGTGACCTCAAATTACTGAACGTTATTTGGTCTTGTGATAATCCTGCTTGAATCTATCTTTTATATAAAGTATACGTATTTTTGATACAACCATATGACTGGTGTCCATTTGTGGTGGGTCAGTGGGTTTACTGTGCGTGATCATGAATACTTAACTTACTATCGCTTGAGGATTAGCCTTGTCTGCTCGCGCCACACTACATAGAGGGTGAGCAGGGGTTATTCGAAGGAGTAGTTCCCTTGCCCTGACGTGGAGCTGAGGGTCCTTGCTTGTCACAAGGGCATACCTGTGCCAACCAGAGACCTCCGGTTCCAACAGGTGGTGTATATCCAGATTTCGCTGCTGTAACAGGCAGTTGCTACACCTTTGGCCTGATAAATTTTCAACATGGCTGCAACAGGATGCTTGGTCATTTTAGCAGCAAAAATGAAGATAGCGGCAGTTATTCAAGTGAGGTCCCCCTTTTTCTTCTGTGTGAGGGGCCCCCACTTCAGGCGGTCATCCAACAAAACCCCCAGGTATGAAAACACTGTCGTCGGGGGGACCTTCTCCGGGCCTACCGCGAAGGAGCACTTTTTCATGGGCCGAGCCCCTACCTGGAAGATGTAGAATTTGGCGCTGTTGATTGCCAGATCTCGAGATCCTATGAAAATCAGAAAGGAGTCTAATAGAGATTGGAGTCCCCTGGCTGTTCTAGCTATAAGGACTGCATTATCCGCATACAGTAGGACGGGGAGACCCCGTCGAACTATGTGTGGAAAATCAGCCCCCGTTGCAACCAAGGCTCCTTCGAGTTCATTTAATTAAGGATTGAACAGGAATGGGGCCAAAATACAGCCCTGGCATACCCCCCTTCCCATTTTAAAGTCCCCAGAAACCCAAAGATCCAGGGATATCTAACATTCGCCTTGGTGTCCCTATGCAGATCCATTAGGAAGTCCATGATATTGGCCTCCACCCCCATGGCCCTCATGGACTGCCACAGTTTGAACCGTTTGACACAGTCAAACGCGGAAGAAAGGTCAATAAAGGCCATGTAAATCATACCTGGGTGGGCCATCGTTTACTTACCAAGGATCAGGTAGAGGTTTAGACATTGAGCCACTGTCGACCGCACCGGGCGAAACCCATTTTGGATGTCGGAGATGATGTTGTGCTCCTGGGCCCATGACGGTAATCTTTGCAATAACGCACCTTCCACCACCTTTACTATTGAGTCGATGAGGGAGATAGCAAAATGTACTGTTGCTTTTGCCTTTTTAAACACTGGCACAATGGTAGAGATAGCCCAGGATTCAGGGCAGCCATTCCTGTTAAGCATGGCCACAAGGATCGGTGCCCAAAAGGGTGGATCTGATGTATAAAGGTCAGGCGGGATTCCGTCCGGACCCGGTGCCTTGTTACAAGTTAGGCCGACGATCCCCACCTCCACCTCTGTCTGCTCAAAAACCAAGTTATCAGTTTTCGTTTCCCAAGATGGCTGTCCGGGGTGAGCCGTAGAGCTCTTAAACATAGACTGGAAGTGGGCCACCCATTCTTCTTCCGTAATGTGGGAGGCTATATCACTGCCTGTATCTGTAGCGAATAGCGGTCTGCTGACAATGCCCCAAAACCTTGAACTGTTCCTTAGGGTACTGGTCTCTAGCAGCTCCTTGCATGCCTCCTCCTTAAGAACTCCCTTACGGGTAGCTAAAACCTGTTTATCTTCTATGCGACAAGCGCGTATAAATTGTTTGTTTCTCGGGATAACTTTCAGGGCCTCCTTTAACTTTCATGCCGCCTGGGAGCAGGAAGAATCAAACCATCTTGGGATTGAACTGTATACAGTGAGTGCTGGTACACTTAAGAGTTCCCCTGCCTTAAAAGAAATGACATTGAAGGCGTTAAGGACATCCCTAGGTGAACTATCTTGCAAGACACAAAGAGCAAGTTCAGCAGCACATGAGTCTCTCACTTCTCTGTAAAAAGCATCTGGGTCAATCTGAGATCATTTAAGGTGGCGCCCTCCGTCCGTAAGTCTTGATATTGCTAGTGCCCTCCCCACAGGTTTTCTGGATAGAAGTAGGCCACTCAGATAAACACATAGGGGATTGTGGTCACTATAAATACTGTCCCTGATGGTGAACCCTTGAAATGAGGACTGAATGGTAGAGGATATTAGAATATAGTCTATGAAAGACCCACTGCCTCTCCCTTTAAAGGTGGGAATCAGAGACTTACTGTTAGGAGCCGACATGGACATTAGTGTCAGTAAATCAAAATCGTTAACTGATTTAATCAGTTCATCCCCCTGAATGGAATGCTCAAAATGGACCCCCCCATTCTGTGGCATCCCAGGTCAGACATTATTGTAAGTTTTGGGTCCCCACATGGGTGAATATTAAAATATCCTAACACCATCATGGAGTGTGAGATATGTCCACAGAGCTTCTGTAGATAGTGGCCCAACTGGGTGATGTTGCATTCCCCCTGTTTGCTGTTCAGTGAGTTATAAAATGTAATCAGGCCCATTATATTGTTCCCCTTCTTGAGGGTAATAGCTTGAAGGCCCTGGCTAAAAAAAGGAGTGGATCCTTACCTGGCAGTCCACTGTCAGGGAAATATAAGTAACCAGACCACCCTTTGCCCTGCCGCTGGCTGACGGAGAGGAAGGGGCCAAAAAAGCTTTAAATCCCTCCAAAAACAAGTTACAATCCACCATCCATGTTTCCTGAAGGCAGATGACAGAGAATTGCCTAACAAACTGCTGTCATGAAAAGTCCTGGAACTCGTCTGCCAGGCCTGCTTTGTTCCATGATAAGACATTACTGTACAATATAGGGGGTATCACGTCTTTCTGTATAAATGGGAGTTGAGCCACCTGCTGTGACTCTATCTCGGCTTTCGTAATGAACCCTATGCTGATGCTTAGACTCTGCTGCAGGCTCAGTTGGGTAATGCAGTCAATCACATTCCTCCAACCATGATAGCGTAGAGAATCTGTTTAATAGTGCTAGGGGAGAAGGCAGGGTAGGGGCATAGTAAGGCCCCCTTGAACTTTTACAGTGGGGTACTTGTGGGTACCATTGGTCGTTGGCCACAAAGGTTTTTTGGTGCTGCCTATCTCGGGGCATATCCATAACGCTGTGCCCTATTTATTCCCCTTGGAAATCTACTCTATAAAAAAATGCTTAGTGGTAGTACGTGTATTGTGGACCCATGATTTGATGGACCAACATAAAAGTCCCAGGACAGGATTCTTTCCGCTGGGGAGACTCTGTTGAAATTTACAATTACACAGTCACCTCCTCCCGGTTTCCGCGAGCTGCCCATCCCTTCCACTCGACACACCATGATGAAGTTACGTTCCACGCCGAGACCCACAGGAGTGTTTTTTAATAGCCAGTGGAGTACCTTATTTTTTAACTGTCTAAAATCCTCTTTTGTGCCAAGGGGAAGAGGTGGCACGTTCCCTAGAACCATCTACATAGGGTGTTGAATCTGGGGGGAAATGGATAACGAGCATACACTGACCTGGTTCCCCTTGCAGCACAGCGGGGCCATCAAACCGGCCTGTGGGGAGTTGAATGTCCTGTGCAAAAACAACAGTTGATGGGCAAAATGCAGAACAATGTCATACATTCACCCCAGTACAGAGATCTGGGCCTAAATCCATCGTTCCTTTTGCACTCCACACCACCCCTGTTCAGACATGGCCATATGCAAATCAGCCTTCACCCTGTGCCTCATGGGAACAGTCCAGCCCGAACTGCCAAGCCATGCATTTCCTGGACCGGAATCAAGCATCCTAGGACCGGTTTCTGGCTATCAGCCGTCTTCAGCCAGGATAGGTTGACTCGAGTGGTGTGGAGGGCATGGGACTAACGTCTGAGCATACCCATCCCACTCGGGGTGACAAATGCAAAAACAACAGTTGATAGACAGAATGCAGACCAATGTCATACATTCAACCCAGTACAGAGATCTGGGCCTAAATCCATCGTTTTTTTGCACTCCACACCACCCCAGTTCAAATCAGCCTTAACCCTGTGCCTCATGGGAACAGTCCAGCCCGAACTGCCAAGCCATGTCTTTCCTGGACCGGAATCAAGCATCCTAGGACCGGTTTCTGGCTATCAGCCATCTTCAGCCAGGATAAATTGACTCCAGTGGTGTGGAGAGCATGGGACTCACGTCTGAGCGTAACCATCCCACTCGGGGTTACAAATTCAAAAACAACAGTTGATGGACAGAATGCAGAACATTGTCATACATTCACCCCAGTACAGAGATCTGGTTCTAAATCCATCGTTTATTTGCACTCCACACCACCCAAGTTCAGACATGGCCATATGCAAATCAGCCTTGACCCTGTGCCTTAATGGGAACAGTCCAGCCCGAACTGCCAAGCCAAGTCTTTCCTGGACCGGAATCAAGCATCCTAGGACCGGTTTCTGGCTATCAGCCGTCTTCAGCCAGGATATCTTGACTTCAGTGGTGTGGATAGCGTGGGTCTCACGTCTGAGCATACCCATCCCACTCGGGGTGACAAATGCAAAAACAACAGTTGATGGACAGAATGCAGAACAATGTCATATATTCACCCCAGTACAGAGATCTGGGCCTAAATCCATCGATATTTTGCACTCCACACCACCCCAGTTCAGACATGGCCATATGCAAATCAGCCTTTGTAGTGTAGTTCCTATATTCCCAATAGGCTCTGCGCATTGGAATAATATATTCAGCAGTGGAGACGTAGGACTGAGGTTGACTAGGTCTCTACTTACTATATTAGACTTAAGGTTTGCCAGCTAGCTCAGAGGTCACTAGAAACTTTCTTGAATAAACGAGGAGGAGTTTAACCTCCCTAGATAGACAAGAAGGGATTAACTTCTGACAACCATATAACATGACAACTTTGCTCCCTCAGAATAAGAGTGTATCTCTAGAGTCGTGTGAAAACAATAGACAGCTATTTCACTCAGTCAATTGTGCGTACTTAGTTTCACCAGAGTGCAGAGAAAAGAAAGACGGGCGTTTTCAATAAAAGGTGTAATTTATTGAGCAGTCTTCTTTCTCATGCAATAGAAGTGAATTGCCATAATTGCAATACTTAATGTAAAGTAAAGTGCGTACAGTAAAAAAGAGTATTATGAAATAATATTGTAAAAGCATTGATATGGTTTCTTAGCCATAAGATACTTTAAAATGGATAAAATATATACATACATATATACATTGACTAACGTACTCAACTGGTGCTTCTAAAATACGCCTACCCCGGTGAACCTGACCTAAGCCTAGTACATGGGAAGGAGTAAGTAAGTAGCAGTTTAAGTTAAGTTGGTTTTGCCAAGAATCTCACTCAAGAATTCCTTTTAAGGATTAATCGCCTGATTCATCAAGCTGTAATCGGCTCGCAAAGGGCCAGAATCTGAGAATCTGGCCCTTTGCGAATGCGAGTTTTGCATTTGTGATTCATCATCCCAAATGCAAAAATCGCTAATTGCGGTCTCGCAATTTTGCGAGGCATTACATTTAAGGAATCTCTATTTGAGATTCCTTAAATGCAATTCATCATCCAATTTTGATTTGCTAATTCGCAATTTCTGGCCGCAATTTACCGCGAGGTCAGACCTCGTGGTAAATTGCGAAAACTCAGAAAAATGCTTTTAAATGCATTTTTCTGAGTTGCATGTTACACACACATGTTACACACACACATGTCCTTTGGACATGTGTGTGTGCAACACTTGTGTAAAATTTTATTTGAGGGGTGCTACAAGGTGTCCTTTGGACACCCCTGGCACCCTTCAAACAGCTATCTTATTTGCGATTAGCTAATTGCTAATCGCAAATAAGGAATACTCCCCATTCATTCCTATGGGCCTTTTGGCCCATAGGAATGAATGGCGAGTTATTCCTTATTTGCGATTAGCAATTAGCTAATCGCAAATAAGGATTATGTAGGAATCGCATTTCTTCATGCAATTTCTACATGAATCCCGTTTTGCGAGTCCTTAATAGCGATTCGCTATGATTCGCTATTAGGGGCTCGCAAAACGGGAGAATGATGAATCAGGCTGTTAGTCAGCTCCGTACCTGTTTAATAGAATGCAGGAGGTCTGGTATCTCTCTTTCAGGACTCGATATCCCAGCAGCCCGCGAAGGTGGCTGAGAACACCGGAGCTGGATTTCTCAGCAGGAGAAAATACAGCGTCTCTCTCAGTGTGTCAAAAGGGAGGGGCAGCGTCCGTGGGCTCTCGCATCAGCTGGGCTCTCGGGTAAGTAGATAGCTGCTCCGCTCCAAAACCACCACCGTGTGTTTGCTTAAGGCAACGTTGGTATATTTATACCTGAAAGTAAGCATGAGCGAATTTTGCGGATCTCGCGTTCGCGAATTTTGCGGATTTGCGGATTCGCAATCCGCAAAATCCGCGAATTTCCGCGAATTTGCGGATTTTTTTTTTTTTTGTGTTTGCGCGGGTTTCTGCCAGTTCGCGAGGGTTTTGTACAATGTCGCAAATTGCGAACTTACCTGTCGGGTCGCAAGTTTCGCGAACTTGTTGTTTCTACGTGTCCAGCCTGTTTGGGACACTCTTCTTCATCACTGCCACTCTCTGTCACCACTGCCACTCTCTGACTACTCATGCCACCCTCTGGCCCACCCATGCCACCCTCTGTTTCATCACAGCACCCTCTGGTTGTCCAGTCAGTGTACATTATTGTGGCAACAAGCACACCTTCCCTGCCTCAAGTGACCTGAATTAATTTGGGGCTGATTAATGTGTCACAGAATATTTTTTTAGCTGGCACCTGCTTCCTTAGTGCTTCCTGATTAGTGATCTTTTGAACTTGCTAAGTGCTTTCATTGTTGCAAAATTAGTTACAACACCTGCCCTGCCCCAACTGACAATAATGAATTAGGGGCTGAATAATGGATTTGAACCTCCAGCCTGGCTCCTGCTTGTCTCCCTTAGCTGTAATTCAGGACCTTTGTGGCATATATGTAACTATTCTGAGGTTCAGAGCAGGGTCACATAATAGTTGCAACCTGCAACTGAACTCTGGAGGGGCCCCTCAGGAAGCACTACAGAAAATGGCTACTAATGATGAGCCTGAACTTTTGAACCTGGTAAGTAGTTACTTTCAGTTTTGCTAAGAGCGTATTTCTGCAATTTTGCACTTATTCGCACTTATTCGCGGGGCGCGAACTCACGCGAACAGTGCGAGCAGTGCGAGCCAAATCCGCTGCTCGCGGATTTGCGGATTTTGCAGGAAATTCGCAAATCTCGCGGATTGCGGATTTCCCGAAAATCCGCAAAATCCGCGAGCGGAACGGATTTTCCGCCCACCCCTACCTGAAAGGTGCCAAGTTTGACGTAAGGTTTGGACATAAGACGTCAATAAAGATGTCACTACGAACTGACTGTTCCTTTAGTGTTCGCAGGAGTTCAATGACAAATCAAAACAAAAGCAAATGGGGATTTCCCAGGTTGCTGGAGGTTTGGTGTGTCGAAAAAACTCGTTGTGCTCTCTAGGAATCTAAGGAAGTAGCTTTGCCGTGCTTTGGACTGCAAGGGCTATTTACTAAATATGGATCTGATTCTTATGCCATTGTAGGGATATTATTGATTATAGCCGTACAAGGGCATAAAATAGCAATATTGATTTAGGTTCCTAGATAAAAACACAATACCCACTCCACGATCTAATGTCCATCATTACTAAAACTAAGCAATAGTAAACATTTAAAGGTGCATGTGTATTCCAACCCACCCCAAAATACATTTTTCGCATTTGAAATGGTGTATGCGAAATACACGAAAATTATTATTGGTACTGTGCGCTTTTCAAGCATTGTAATCATTCAGTTAAACATGCTTATATATATTAGCTGAACGATTTGCGAAAATTTCACATGAAATGGCTCTTAATACAGAAAAGAAGGTCGAGACCATTCCATCACATATAAATACAGTTCCTGTAAATGTGCTAGAGGCTGAGGTAATATAGTGTCTCTAGAGTTCCTAAAAGTAGAAGCTCTGTTCTTTAAGAATAGTTCTACTTTAAGCAGAGTACATGTGCCAGAAAAAGGTAAATATTTTAGACGTTTTTGAAAAAATAATTTCGCTTTCAGGAGAAAAAATAGTTCCAAATGTTTTCAGTAGCTTTTGTTTATCAAAGCTGAAGGCCGAATTCAGAGTTCAGGGGAACGCTGTGTGCTCGTTGCTTAAAAAGTTATTCTTTCTGTTCAGGGGAGAACATAATTTCAGACAGACTCGCAAAACATTGGTCTACGACATCAGGTGAAAGTTCGACCAAGTTTGAAAGTGCCGCAACAGTGCAGTCGTGAGAATGATTGCGATCATCGATGTCGGGATCAGCAATGCTCACAGAAGGTCGTACCTGGGTGATTCTGCTCTCATCTCGTACTTCACTGCCACCTAATCGTAGTGGTGAAGTCTCAACGAATGCCGTCATCAGAATGGGTAGCTGCTGGGGACAACACGATGCATGAGCCGTTACAGGACTTAGCAAAGTATCTGTATCCAATGGTACTGCTGATTGTAGTGTAAGACAGACGTCCAACACGCATTCCTCTCCGCATAGCACACATCGAAGCACAGGTAAGATGCAATTTTGCCAGATTGGTCTGAATGAAAGAAACCAGTTCATATTCAGATCTCTTAGCCGGGCTAATCCAAGGACTTTAGTTGTGCGGTCCCGATAGCGTATAGCTAGGATCGTTACTTCCATTGTTGCTTGAGTCTTGTCTGCGACTTGGCTTGCCATATCGGAGCAGAAGGGTCAAAAATAAAATTCCTGCTACGAGTCCCAAAAGTAGTGGTAGGCCGCCAAAGACAAAATGGCCAAAATTGGGAAAAATGCCCAGAACTGTTTCGAAGGGTGTTAACAGTCCCGAAAAAATTGTCTTAAATATATGAGGGATACAACTGGCATCAGACAAATTTAGGATTTGGCTTAGCATTTCTAAAAAAAGCACTGCCGTTGTCCTTGCAACCAGAAGATCATACGTTTCTTTTGATGACGTTAAAGGCACGGTTGTCTGTAAAAGAAAAGACTTCATTCTGCTTAAAGTATCAATTCGAATAGAATAGATATTCAAAGAAGGCCAAATTGTCGCCTCCGTATCTGGAGAGCTGTTTGGATACAATACTTGCATACAGCAAGTGACCATGGAACTAACGCTTACGAGATAGGCTTTCCCTGGCACCATGCCACAACAGCTGTGGTCCATTTTTAGAATAAAGCTCCCGTTAGAAAGCTGTCTAAAGAATGACTCTATTTGTGTTGCAGGTGTGCCGTGCTGGTGACATGAAAGGTTATTTGAAGTCCCCTCACAGGCCCCATGCAAATTAATACCTTGGCACAGAAGTATACCGCTTAGTGATTGTTTACAATTGTTAACACTAAGAAAAACATTCTGTTTATTTTCACTATAACATGTGTGTGTGTAAGGCAATTTCC
Organism: Lissotriton vulgaris; assembly: GCF_964263255.1. Taxonomy (NCBI): domain Eukaryota; kingdom Metazoa; phylum Chordata; class Amphibia; order Caudata; family Salamandridae; genus Lissotriton; species Lissotriton vulgaris. The sequence goes on along the minus strand of NC_141691.1, from coordinate 1,410,166,410 downwards.
ATGATGATTTAATGTACCCTTTACCCAACCTTTCGTACTGGCCCGCTGGTATATACTCTTGGCAGTATTTAAGTTGGAAAGTTTTCATCGGAATTGTAATTATTCGGTGTATTATCCATTCAATGACAGGTCTTTCTGAAATTGTCAATGGTAATCTCTCAAGTTTTCAATGCTCAGAATCGTATAGTCTGCTCCTTTTTGTGCCAAACTGATTTGTTTATCAGTAAGGTTAAAGATAGAGAATAATGACGTTGTGTTTATCAAACGTCATGGCACGTACCCTGAACGCAGATTTTGCAACGTCCAGCCTAGCTGTACAATAGAACGTAATTGGGACTGACCGTGTTGTAACATTAGTAAGTCCTGATCTTTTATATCGATAGCAGATGATACAATACTGTCCAGTGAATATATTCTGGAGGACAGAGTCATTAACCCATTGTCAACAACAGAAAGTGATTTTTCCAAATTAATACGATCAATTTCTCGTATTTTCAATGCTGTCTCAATTTGAGTTACTTTCCAAGTTTTGTTGTATGCAGCGTATATACCGGCCGCTATGAAACGTTTTTGACGCTGTTTGCGTGGTCCCATTATGAAATCACGCAAGTCAGCACCGTCTTTAAGTAAAGTCAAGTGTTGCTTAATTTCAGCCAGTGTGGATGTCTGTAGCCATTCAAGGCATAGTTTCCCTACACTGTATGTGGTTACTATCCCTGGATGTTGTCTCTGGGAGTATCTAGGGTCTGATCTGGTCATTTTGAACCCCTGTTTTTTGTTCAGGAATCTATCTTGACAGTTATATGTGTCTGTTGGCCAGATCAACCACTTTTTCCATTCAGGATGTGCTCTGTTTTGGTGTAAAAATTGGATACGTCTATCTCAACATCTGTAGTGGTATTACTATCAGGTATTGGCTTTGGAATAGACGGTTTGTTTAAGTCTTTAATCTTAGCTAGGCCAAGACAAGTAGTCTGTTGAATGGTGTCATTCAAGAATATTATTCGTTCCGGGATCATGCAGGCTCTAAATAATGCTTCTAAACTTTGGACCTGCCAATTTTTGGTACCCCAGATGGTTTTCGTTTCAATGTTGTCGTTTCAGAATTCAAAACCAAATGTAATCATTTTTTCATAAAATGTTTCAGAATAAATCAATTTAGTATTTATCATCATTGTTTTTATCCCTGTCTTATTTAACAGTTTAAAATAAAACGTTTCTGCATCACTTGTGTTAAACCCTGAGAAGTATGGGAATTTCTCAATAAATGTTTTCGAACTGCTTTTAGGTGGAGTTGCACAATGTTCCCATTGATTATACTTAAAAACAATTCTAGGTTGAGCAGATTTATGTAAATAGTGATGTGCAAAGTGATTGTAACAGTACATTTGTTCATAATTCGACGAACCCTGTAAGTAATCATGGTCTGTAAATTCTGCTGACATTACTAAATCTGACATCATATTATTTATGCTTGCAAAGTATCAATCATCAGAAAATGTGCTTGGTTTTACAAAGTCACTTAATGAAACCTTGAGCTGATGTGGATATTTCAAGAGGTCAACCTGGCCATAGAATTCGTAATCCGTTTTGTCCCAAGCTACCCCACCGGGTATTGGAATGGCTGTGACGTTCACTGATGATAGTTCTCTTTTCTCAATGTGAGATGACTTGTGTGGCTTTAGGACCAAGTTGATGTTCTGACTTGCTGTGTCCATTGTACTGTATTTTCCCTCAATTAATTTTCCCAAAAAAAGTACCATGATGAGCCAAAGCAGGAGGAAAAGTACCCCTAACACAATCCAAAATTCAATCCATGGAGAAATCAGATAGGTTTCTTTGAGTTGATGAAAGAGTTCAGTTAATTTGTCTTTGAAAGTTTTTGTTGTTGGCATTTCTTCAGGTTCGCTTGGATCTTCAGAAAAGTTATCGAAATTAATGAAGTAGCCAGATGCAGTTCTGTCAATTGTTGGAATTGCTTCCGAATTTTCCTTTGTTTTTTCATTTTTTCTTTCATTAGCATAGTCTGAGGCTACATCGTTGTAGACAGGTGTTTCTTGACGAACTGTTTCAATTTGGGTTTCAAGAGGCACAAGTTCCATGGCATTGTTGCATAGTCCTTTTTTATTCACTGCAGGTTTTTCAAATGTGATTAGTCTCTCAGTTTGAACCTCTTGGTTTGTAGCAAATTTTGGCATTCTGCTATTTCTTGGGAGTCCACTGGGCCTACTACTTATTATTGGCCACATGATTGTGGTTTTACCAGGTCGATGGATACAACTTGGTTCTCCTTATTGCCAGAAAGGAGCGGTAGTACAACTGATCTTCTTCCGCTGACAGCTAAGACAGGTACTGCTTTTCTGCAAGAAGGCCCAAATTCCTTCTTCACCGCGATCTTCTCTCTGACCAGATCCCCAATCTTTGGAATCCAGACAGGCCTTGCTGGGACAGGTGGTTTATCTTCAGTGGCTGTTGGCTGCTGTTTTAACTTTATGTTGCTCAGGTGTTTTCTTGTTTCATTTAAGTCCTGTAAAACAGCCAAACGATCTTTGATATCAAAGCATTTTCTTTCTACCACTGAAGTCTGACTATCTAAGTCCTGAATATGCATTCTAGTACCGAACAATAGTTCGTACGGGCTGAAACCTTTTAGAGAATTTTCTTGGCAGATTATTAAGACTACGTTGGACACTTGTTGCATGTTGGGCCCACCCATCACCCGAACCTAATACCCTTGCCGTTATAGATTGCTTTATGTCCCGGTTTTTTCTTTCCACAATCCCATTTCCCTCATGATGGAAGGGACAAGAGTACCGCAATGCAATGCCCATGCTGGTCATGGCCTCCTTATAAGCTCGAGAGCTAAAAGCAGGACCCTGGTCAGAATGTAGCATGCCAATTGCGTATGTGCCGATAAAGACTCGCAAATCTTTTATAACAGTTCTGGCGTCAGCCGAGCGCTGGTGTCTGTATTTTTAAGTGAATCTAGTCTTAAAAAGAAATTAATGGGACGCTGGATTATACGTATAGATAGCCTTATGTTAACTATAAGAATGGCCATGGCAATACTCCGGTCGGTTCACTACTGTGATCTCTGTTGCAGTTTGGACAGCTCTTTGCAAATTTGTAATGTTGCAGGCTCATCCCCGGCCACCAGTATTCTGATTGTAATTCTTTCAGAGATTCCTTAATCTCTTGGTGCCTTAGACCCAATCCCATGTGTGCATCCGCTATTAAGAAGATTCTCCTGTTTGTGTTTGAAATTACTCTATCCCCCACTCCAGGGATTCGAGCAAAAGGAACAGAGTTTGCATCAATTATGTATGTATAATTGAGTGGATAGTTCACGGGTAGTGCTGCACAGTCGCCTTTTGAAGACGTTTTTACCGCCAGCATGGTTTCCCCGTTTATGTATTTTTCTGAACGCTTTTTTGTGGCTACGGAAGCCGGTTTAGTTGCTTCCGCTGCGGCTGTATTAGCCAATTAATTCCCTGCAACGTGAACGCCATCACGTTGATGACTCAGTGTATGTATCACGTGAGTCTTTCGTAGTTCTTTCTGCAAAAGAACTACCTGTTCCCAAAGCTTATTATGTTTTATTGTGGCACCTGTGTCATCTTTGTAATCGTTTTGAACCCAGTTCTGCAAGTCATTATTGTAAGATTTTACGCAGAAATGTGAATCGCACACTATTAGTGTCGGGAATTCACGATCAGCATTTTCAGGCGCCATCTTTAAAGATCTGATTTCTGCTCGCTGAACCAAACAGTTTCTCAGTGATTCAGTTTTTGTTATTTTTTGTCTGAATTTACCACAGCGCCAGCGACCTTTAACAATCGTGCACGCTGCATTGTAGGATTTATTATCCACATCGTAATGTTGTGCAAATCTGTCCATATAGATTACACAAGAGTACTGTTGGAGAGGCAGAATTTCGATTGGCAGAGGATATTCTTCTTTAAACCAAAAAAGGAAGTGTAGAGGAAGTGATAGAATCACACTCCTGGTAGATTCATATAAACAAAGAGATTCTATCAAAAAAAGTGCAAGTGTTATTTTTAAGGTTTTATTATATATATTGAAAGGGAGATTGGCTCTTCATCGGACCAGTGGGATGAAGGCACTATGTGCTTTTAAAATACCCCTCACACACTAAGAATCCCTTAGTGTCATGCTTCATCATGGGGGTCTTCCCGTCCTTCTACGGGGCGGGGCGTGCTACGACCTACGAGCTACGCGGGAGCACTTTAAGTTTGTGGTGAATGACTATGTGTTAGTGCAGTGACAGTGGAGGTAGTGAGGTGTAGGGACCTGGTAATGTGATTAAAAAAGGTTTACAAATTCCCTGGCTAGTGGAAAAAAATAATTTTATTCGCTTCCCTAGCTGGGAATGTTAAAAGGGGGTTGTGAGGTAGGGCTGTTGGCACCTACCCGGTCGACATGTTTCACAGACAGTCCCCTACTGTCTGATCATCAGGACCATTGGTGGTCCCTACTAGGAGATACTCAGTTCTAAGTAGTTTTGCCTAGAGTCCTACAAACCGATAGCAAAAATCAGCTGTCAGTTTGTGCTTCAGGGCATGAGTTGGCCCGATGTGAAGCTTAAAAAATGAATGAAAAAAGACGCACTGGTCTCTGGAAGAGAAAGGAAAAAATAAAGGAAAAATATAACAGAATGAAATTATACATTCATAGCACATGGTTAGATTAGACCTTGTCATTGAATTTTAAACGTATGCATTTCTTGGCAACATTTTAGGAAGGTAGCTATTACCAAATATACTCCTAAATGGGGAGCTTTTTTTCTTTGAACAAACACACATATAGTCTCAACACATATACAAAAGTGACTCACAGAAAAGGACTGACACCCATTACTACCAATGTCTCGGTTCTTTTGTTGACAAAAGTTTTGCGATCGGTTTACTCGTTTTCCGAGTTGCGATTGCAAGTGATAAGGAAGGCGCGGAAATATATACAGAATATACATACTTTCCCGGTTCTGAAAGCGTGCCTCATGAGCCGGCAGATACGAGGGTTTTTCGACGTGGTCAACTAAAGGGGATAAATAGAGCTGCATCCTCTCGTTAGACGGCATTGTTCACGGGAGTATATTTTACCTTATTGTTTTTGAAGATCTGTCGCACTCGGCTGTTTGTTCACAGTCCATTTACTTACGTAACCGCTGACCGACAGTGCTTTATTCCTACCCCTGTGCCGCTCCGAGGAGAACATCAGCCTCACCTCGCTCTCGTCTATTTATACATATACCGGTTTTGCATTGTCATCGGCATTGTATTATTTTCCAACTACTAGTCTGCTAACCCAAGATGGCCGCTTGTTTTTGGAACACTTCCTGGTTGGAATGAAAGTAGTGTTTTTTCTTTGTCTATCGGGTACAATAATTTTTCGGAGTAAAAATTATTTTCGGTTAGATAGACAAGTAGTAGTCTAACCCCTAGAAGGGTATGTGGATAGGGTTTTTGAAGTAGGTTCTTTTCAGAGAGGAGAGGTCATTTATATTCAGTACTGTATCATAGTCGACCCCAGGGTATATCGTCATTAAGGCCGTTTTTATTGGATTTAATTCGGAACACCCATCTTTGTTCTTTTTCTAGGAGTTGTTCCTCTCTGGCAACCAATTCAATTATTGTCCATGACATTTCTTCTGGTTTGTGGCCCATTTCCAGGAAGTGGTTGGTTAATTTTGTGCTGGGTTTTTTACATTTGACGGTGCTCTTATGCTCACCTATCCTCGTCTTGATAGCTCTGCTGGTCATTCCTACATACTCCATATTGCATGGACACTTTATCAGATATATGGCATTCGAGCTGTTGCAGTTGCTGAAGTTTCTTTGCTCCCAAACTGTGCCATTATTGAATGTAATTGTTGTACTCTTTTTGGTCAGGCAACACACTTTACAATTTCCACAGGGGTGGTGACCGTGAACAAAGTTCACATTTTTCGCTTGATTACTGTTGGCAGTTCTTGGTCTAGTGTGGACTAGCATGTCCCGGATGCTCTGCGCTTTTTTGTGCGAAAAAATGGGTTTTGGTAGTTGGAGATTGCCACTGTTCAAGATTCTCCAGTTCTTATTGATGATCTTAGTCACCTGGTTGGAGCTCGTGTTAAATGTGGTAACACAGATTGGTCTTCGTTCTTCCTCTTTTTGGATTTTGTCTTCCAAAAGGCTTTCTCTACAGTTGTTCCTTGCCCTTTTGTAGGCCTGCTCGATGATTCTCTTTAGATATTGACGTTCCTCCAATTTTTTCTTGAGATCTTTTGATTGAATTTTGAAATTGCTGATCTCTGTACAGTTTCTGCGAAGACGCAAAAATTGTCCATATGGTAAGTTGTCCCGCAGATGTTTGGGGTGAAAGCTCTGATACATTAGTAGGCAGTTTTTGGATGTGCTTTTAAAGTGAGTGGTAGTCATCAGTTTACCATCCATTGGGAGAATGTTTAAATCCAAGAAGACCAGATTGCTCCTTCAGGTTGTACTTGTGAAGTTTAGAAAGTCATCTTGTAGATTTAGCCATGTAATGGAACTGTCTAGAGGTTTTTTCATCTCCATCCCAGATGATAAGGATATCATCAATGTATCTCTTCCAGGTCTTAATGTGATGCCTGAAAGGGTTCCTAGGGTTCAGTATTCTGGTGACCTCTAGGTGGTGAACATAGAGACCGGCTATGCTCGGAGCAAATGTGCTCCCCATGCTCGTCCCATGCTTTTGGAGATATATGGTACCCTCATATTCGAAGAAGTTCTCTCTCAGTGCCAAAGAACAGCATTCCATGATCACATTGCGTGGGGTCTGGTAGTCCCATTCATCTTGGAAAAGCACATCTTCTATTATTGTTAAGGTCTTATGGTGTGGCAGGCTCGTGTAGAGTGATTCAACATCGCAGCTTATTAAAAGTTGGGTTTCAGGATTGAAAGTTTGATCTTCAAGTAAATTCAGGACATATTTTGTGTCCTTGAGGTATGTAGAGGTACGTTGGACCATTGGTCTCAGGAATGCGTCTGCGAATTTTGACACCGGTTCCAAGATTGAGCCGATCCCCGAGACTATTGGTCGTCCTGGGGGATTTTGGAGATTTTTATGAATCTTGGGCAATGTATACAGGTAGGGGGTCTTTGGGTTCTTTTGGCATAGAAATTCCCCTTCTTTCTTCGTGATCCAATCGTGTGCCAGGGCTTCTTCTACCATGGTGTTGATTTTAGTTCGTATTTTTTCAGTTGGATCCTCACGTAAGATCTCATAGTTCCGTTGGCCACTTAGGAGTTGCAAACACTCATTGGGATATTGTTTTTTACTCTGGATTACGGTTGCACCCCCTTTATCCGCAGGTTTTTTTACTAGTTCTTTATTGTTACTCAGTTCACGCAGAGCAGTTTTTTCATCCTTAGAGATGTTTTGGTACACGTGTTTGTTGGTTGGATTCAGTTCTTCCAATTCCTTCATGACTGCATTTTCGAAGGCAAGCAGTTCAACAGGTAATGTGCTGTTCATTGGGGTGAAACTAGATTTTGGTTTCAATCTCGTGTCTCCTTGGTTTTGGTTATCTTCTTTGTCTTTAAAGAATACTTGGAGTTTGAGACGTCTCATAAACTCCTGTATCTCCTTGCAAAGATGGAATTTGTCCAGGTTAGCTGTGGGGACGTAACCAAGTCCTTTTTCCAAAACTTTTTTCTGGGACGCAGATAGTTCGGTGTCTGTGAGGTTGACTATTAGACTCATTTCTTCGATGCTCCTGTCATGCTCCTCGTAGACACTCTCGGTGGATCTTCTGTTGTGGTGTCCCAGTGTACATTTGTACCTCTCCTGTTCCTTCCTTTGCTCCGCCCTTGGCGTGCCCCTAAAAAAGACCCGTGGTCAAAAAACCCATAGTCCTGCTGTTGATAACCCCATGGATGGAGGGGTCCCTGGGGGTGCTGAAATGGCAGCATACCATATCCTTGGTGTGGAAACATCATGTGTGGAGGATAGTTGTTCTATCCTCTTGCACCTCGGTAGTTTGGTCGACGGAAGTTTCTACCCCTGCCTCGTTGTCTTGGGCTTCTATTCCTGCTCGAGCCAGAGCTATTGGAACCAGTGTCCGAAGATTCATCATCAGTAGTGTTTTCGCGAGTTTGTTTATAATCGTCCTAAATGTAGGGATAGATTTTTTCTTTTGTCCATATACTTGTGTCCTTCTTGAGTTTCTCGAATTTGCTTTGTTTCAAGGATTCCTCAAATTCATTTAATGTTTGGTTCATTTCATCGAGATATTTCTTTATAGTTGCTGGAGATTCATAGCTCTTTATTCGTACTTCAATTGTTTGTATTTCTACTTTTAATTCTGTTGCTAGTCTACTCGCAGTCTTTATTATTAGCACGATCCAATCTCGTGTGCATCTCCATGAGATTTGGGACCAATCAATTTTGAAGGTTTTATCGTCTAGGAAGATAAAGGGTTCATTCCGTACTATGAGGCCAGCCGGAGCCGTATTGACCTTCAGATACTGGGACATCAATAGCCCATGAAGTGCTGTTTTAATTTGCGTTCTTCTCAATTCTTCCAACTCATCCCAGTCGTTGTTTTTTGTGCTTGGTTCTCCAGAATTTAGGCCCTCAAAAGTCCCTAATGTTGCCATTAGGTTTGAGATTTTATCCTCGGTGAAAGCCAGTCCTAGATCGGCCATTCTTGAATTGGTAGTTAGTTTTTATTTCTCCTGATGGGTGTCTATTCAAAGTAGAGAGTCACGACGTGTGCTTCGAACAAATGTTGTTTATTTTGTAAACTTCCGCAGCTGCACGCTGCCGTAAACTTTAAACCAAAAAAGGAAGTGTAGAGGAAGTGATAGAATCACCCTCCTGGTAGATTCATATAAACAAAGAGATTCTATCAAAAAAAGTGCAAGTGTTATTTTTAAGGTTTTATTATATATATTGAAAGGGAGATTGGCTCTTCATCGGACCAGTGGGATGAAGGCACTATATGTGCTTTTAAAATACCCCTCACACACTAAGAATCCCTTAGTGTCATGCTTCATCATGGGGGTCTTCCCGTCCCTCTACGGGGCGGGGCGTGCTACGACCTACGAGCTACGCGGGAGCACTTTAAGTTTGTGGTGAATGACTATGTGTTAGTGCAGTGACAGTGGAGGTAGTGAGGTGTAGGGACCTGGTAATGTGATTAAAAAAGGTTTAAAAATTCCCTGACTAGTGGAAAAAATAATTTTATTCGCTTCCCTAGCTGGGAATGTTTAAAAGGGGTTGTGAGGTAGGGCTGTTGGCACCTACCAGGTCGACATGTTTCACAGACAGTCCCCTACTGTCTGATCATCAGGACCATTGGTGGTCCCTACTAGGAGGTACTCAGTTCTAAGTAGTTTTGCCTAGAGTCCTACAAACCGATAGCAAAAATCAGCTGTCAGTTTGTGCTTCAGGGCATGAGTTGGCCCGATGTGAAGCTTAAAAAATGAATGAAAAAAGACGCACTGGTCTCTGGAAGAGAGAGGAAAAAATAAAGGAAAAATATAACAGAATGAAATTATACATTCATAGCACATGGTTAGATTAGACCTGGTCATTGAATTTTAAACGTATGCATTTCTTGGCAACATTTTAGGAAGGTAGCTATTACCAAATATACTCCTAAATGGGGAGCTTTTTTTCTTTGAACAAACACACATATAGTCTCAACACACATACAACAGTGACTCACAGAAAAGGACTGACACCCATTACTACCAATGTCTCGGTTCTTTTGTTGACAAAAGTTTTGCGATCGGTTTACTCGTTTTCCGAGTTGCGATTGCAAGTGATAAGGAAGGCGCGGAAATATATACAGAATATACATACTTTCCCGGTTCTGAAAGCGTGCCTCATGAGCCGGCAGATACGAGGGTTTTTCGACGCGGTCAACTACAGGGGATAAATAGAGCCGCATCCTCTCGTTAGACGGCATTGTTCACGGGAGCATATTTTACCTTATTGTTTTTGAAGATCTGTCGCACTCGGCTGTTTGTTCACAGTCAATTTACTTACGTAACCGCTGATCGACAGTGCTTTATTCCTGCCCCCGTGCCGCTCCGAGGAGAACATCAGCTTCACCTCGCTCTCGTCTATTTATACATATACCGGTTTTGCATTGTCATCGGCATTGTATTATTTTCCAACTACTAGTCTGCTAACCCAAGATGGCTGCTTGTTTTTGGAACACTTCCTGGTTGGAATGAAAGTAGTGTTTTTTCTTTGACTATCGGGTACAATAATTTTTCGGAGTAAAAATTATTTTCGGTTAGTTAGACAAGTAGTAGTCTAACCCCTAGAAGGGTATGTGGATAGGGTTTTTGAAGTAGGTTCTTTTCAGAGAGGAGAGGTCATTTATATTCAGTACTGTATCATAGTCGACCCCAGGGTATATCGTCATTAAGGCCGTTTTTATTGGATTTAATTCTGAACACCCATCTTTGTTCTTTTTCTAGGAGTTGTTCCTCTCTGGCAACCAATTCAATTATTGTCCATGACATTTCTTCTGGTTTGTGGCCCATTTCCAGGAAGTGGTTGGTTAATTTTGTGCTGGATTTTTTACATTTGACGGTGCTCTTATGCTCACCTATCCTCGTCTTGATAGCTCTGCTGGTCATTCCTACATACTCCATATTGCATGGACACTTTATCAGATATATGGCATTCGAGCTGTTGCAGTTGCTGAAGTTTCTTTGCTCCCAAACTGTGCCATCATTGAATGTAATTGTTGTACTCTTTTTGGTCAGGCAACACACTTTACAATTTCCACAGGGGTGGTGACCGTGCACAAAGTTCACATTTTTCGCTTGATTACTGTTAGCAGTTCTTGGTCTAGTGTGGACTAGCATGTCCCGGATGCTCTGCGCTTTTTTGTGCGAAAAAATGGGCTTTGGTAGTTGGAGATTGCCACTGGTCAAGATTCTCCAGTTCTTATTGATGATCTTAGTCACCTGGTTGGAGCTCGTGTTAAATGTGGTAACACAGATTGGTCTTCGTTCTTCCTCTTTTTGGATTTTGTCTTCCAAAAGGCCTTCTCTACAGTTGTTCCTTGCCCTTTTGTAGGCCTGCTTTCAATATATATAATAAAACCTTAAAAATAACACTTGCACTTTTTTTGATAGAATCTCTTTGTTTATAAGAGGATATTCTTCTTCATATTTTAGATCTTTCCGTTTTTTCATGTTCGGGTCAAAATAGTATTTCACGTCTTCTGCAGCAAGAGAATTTTCCCACTGTATCCATATTGGATCTAATGCCACTGTTTTTAGATTAACTGGGCTTAATAACGTCTCAAGGGCTGACTCTGCTGTATAAACAGTTATTCTTTTGACTTGGGCTTGGGCTCTTTCTTTTGCTACATCAGTTTGAACCGCATTTACAATATTTTCTGTAAGACTGAATGTTTTTTCAGCTTCTGTGTACAAATGTGATTTGTAAGCTATTGGTACCGTTTCTCCCTCATTAGAGGTCAGGTACGTGAATCTGCATCTTCCTGGGATGACTCGGATTACAAGGTTGCGTGTGTTGTCGCGAGTTTGTAATTTTGTTTTAGCTAACATTTCTGTTTGCAATGATCCAATTGATTGGTTTAAAATCAGGTTTTATTAATTTATAGAGAGGTTTAACCCTCTCTGCATAATTTAGAATGTAAGTTCTTCCAAAATTCAGGAAACCTAGTATTGATTGTAAGTTCTTCAGCGTTTTTGGTGCTTGGAGTACAGCGCACTTCTCTAAGAAGTTGTCTGCTAGGCTTTTGCCTTCACTTGATATTTCATATCCTAAAAACAGGACAGTTAGGTGGCCAATTTGTGACTTTTTAAAGTTGAATTCGTAACCCTCTGCTGCGAACCCATGTATTATGGTGTTCACTCTTTTCAAGTGCGTATCCAGGTCATCATCTGTGAGATGGATGTCATCGACATAAGATAATGCCTCATCATCATATATTTGTAGTAACTCTGTTACCCTGGCTGAGAATAATCCTGGGCTATTCTTGAATCCCTGTGGGAGTCGACAGAAATTTTTCTGTGACCCCATTTTTGAGAAAGCGGTTAAATACCTGCTTTCAGGTGCAATGTTTTGACAAAAGAATCCATTAGAGATGTCTAATGTCGTTTTGTATTTTTTGTGAACGATGTTATTCATTAGTGCTGCACTGTGTGAGTTTTGTAGTGCAAACGTTTTGCAACATGAGTTAAGGTGTCTGTAGTCCAAGACTAGATGATATGAATTGTCTGGTTTGGAGACAGGAAACAAAGGATTGTTCATATGAGAGGTGCATGTTTCGATCACCCCTTGGTATTCAAGTTGATCTAAGATCTCCCTGACTTGTTTTTTAGCTTCTTGCTTAATTGGGTACTGCCTTTGTGCAGTTGGTTGACATTTTAACTGGATTTTGTGAGGAGGGGGGTCCTCATCCCATCCTACATGATTTTTATATAATGCAGGAGCTTGAGCTACTGCCCATTTTCTTGCATATGTGTATTTTCTATGAATTGAAATATGATTTGGGAAGGCAGGCATAATCATTTCTTCGCCATGAGGGCACTCCCTGACAAACTCTGGTGGCCAGTCTTTCTCAGCTAATAGGATGTCATAGCCTTTTGAAAGGTTATCCCAAAACAGACCCCTTACTTTCCTAGTCTTATCTCCCACTATACGCAATGTTATTTCATATATTTTATGAGGTTTGCTAACTCTGGTATCTGCAGTTTCCACCTGAATGTATTCATTTGTGTCCACTGTCTCCAGATGATTTATCAGGATCTTGCGAGCTATTGTTACTTCTGCTGCGCTGTCTAGCATTGTCTGGGCCCACTCTCCGTTTTTCAGCTGTGCCCTCAGTATCCTCGGCATGTTTGATTATTTTAATACTGGCTACCTTCTTTCTTGGAAATTGTAATTTTTTACTTTGAGCAGGTTCCTTGTCTTTGGGCTTGACGTGCTCTTTCCTGTGTTCTGACCGTCCTCTTCTTTCCGATTTCTGCGGGGAAGTCTGAAAAGATCGAGAGGGACGTGTATCAATATCTTGATATCTATCAGGCTTTTTTTAAATTATCCCTATTTCTAAGGTTGTATCTTTTCTCAGAGGGCTCCCTCTGGGGAGACTTGTGTCCTTGGTCCGGAGATCTTTCTCTCCGCCGAGGAGACCTTCCTCTGGACTGGAATCTTTTTTCTTTGGGAGTGGATTGTTTATTTCCATCCCAACTCTTTTTTGGAGTGTTTAGATTATTTTTAATAAATATCTTTTCAGGATTTTCAGTTAGTTGGGGTTTTACCGGTTTCCCACCCAAACTATCTCTACCTAGTTCTTCATAGGATTTTTCTATGATTCTGGCAAGTTCAATTGGTTGGGCTGTTATATCTGTTTCTTTCAATTTCTGGCGGATTGCCACAGATGCTGCTTCTCCTTTTATGTTGGCTAATAATATAGCCAAGACCTGCTTGAAGTCTTTCAGTAATTTCATAGCCAGAGTTAAAGCAGGTTCTGGACCGTATTCATTTTGAATCTGTCTTAGTACATCTGGTATTACCGCCTTGGACAGAACACCATGTGTTTTTGTGTAAATAGAAGCAAAGACTGTGCCCCAAATGTCACAATCCTCCACATGTGGTGCGATCCCCATTGGAAGGCAGATAGTCAGAATTCTGTGTTTCTCACTAGGGTTAGTATTCGGAAATACCGCCTCTATTTGAGTTATCTTTTGTGCTAGCCAGAATGAAATTTGTTCCCGTTTTGTGGGTGTTTTACCAAGACATGAGTGTATGTTCTGTGGTGTAATTTTGTTTGTGTTTCCCTGATGAGGGTTCAGCTGTGGAATGTTAATAGCTGGTTGGACTGTTGAAGTCCGCATTACATATTGTACTAATTGTCTATGTATTTTAATTAGTACTTTTAGCTGGGCTAAAAGTTCCCGATCTGACATTTATTTTTTCGATGTCTGGATGTGGTGTGTAGCTGGCTAGAACCGGCCACATTGTTCCTGGTCTACCTAGTGGAACGAGCCTGGTGATGTGATCATTATGTTTTAGGGCGCCTTTAAACCAGAGCAGGTGCTCTTGGTAATTTAGTGGGATTTCAACGTCCTCGAAAGGAGTGTATTCAACTGGAGGTTCCTCTATTTTGTAATAGTGGAATTCGTGTGTTACAGCGTTTGCTGCTGGAAAGTTTATCCATGAATAGAATACCTCTGTCTGACGATATTCATGGGCCTCTACCACGAATATGACTGTACCACCTCGTGATGTCAGTCCGTTTTCTATAAGTTTAAGAGCTATAGTTTTTCTTATGTTGACCGGAATGAGTATAGCATTCGGGTCAGTCTGTAGGAGACTCGTGTCATCCACTAGGAGTCGAGCTGCTATTCTAGCTGCCTCCCTCACTTCTTCACTTTCCACCATTTTACTGCAGAAAGGTTTTTGTTGCAGATCAAGTTTCAAGGAAACAAACATTAGGTGCACAGTATTTTGGAACACTGTATCCTTCAACGTTGACTAAACCAAAAACTATACATATGAATCTCTTCCTACTAAGTTCCGGCGGATTTTAACCTCTTACCCACTCCAGACGTCTTTTGGAGTATTTACGGGAAAAAGGGTCTGTGTGAAAAAGCACGACTGAGTTATTCTAATGTCTTGCGTTAGTTTTATCGCCTTACCTAACGTTGGGCGCCATGTAGTGTAGTTCCTATATTCCCAATAGGCTCTGCACATTGGAATAATATATTCAGCAGTGGAGACGTAGGACTGAGGTTGACTAGGTCTCTACTGACTATATTAGACTTAGGTTTGCCAGCTAGCTCAGAGGTCACTAGAAACTTTCTCGAATAAACGAGGAGGAGTTTAACCTCCCTGGATAGACAAGAAGGGATTAGCTTGACAACCATATAACATGAAAACTTTGCTCCCTCAGAATAAGAGTGTATCTCTAGAGTTGTGTGAAAACAATAGACAGCTATTTCTTTCAGTCAATTGTGCGTACGTAGTTTCACCAGAGTGCAGAGAGAAGAAAGACAGGCTTTTTCAATTAAAAGGTATAATTTATTGAGCAGTCTTCTTTCTCATGCAAGAGAAATGAATTGCCATAATTGCAATACTTAATGTAAAGTAAAGTGCGTACAGTAAAAAAGAGTATTATGAAATAATACTGTAAAAGCATTGATATCGTTTCTTAGCCATAAGATACTTTAAAATGGATAAAATATATACATACATATATACATTGACTAACGTACTCAACTGGTGCTTCTAAAATATGCCTACCCTGGTGTACTTGACCTAAGCCTAATACGTGGGATGGAGTAAGTAAGTAGCAGTTTAAGTTAAGTTGGTTTTGCCAAGAATCTGACTCAAGAATTCTCTTTAAGGATTTAGTCAGCTCCGTACCTGGGTAATAGAAGGCAGGAGGTCTCGTATCTCTCTTTCAGGACTCGATATCCCAGCAGCCCGCGAAGGCGGCTGAGAACACCGGAGCTGGATTTCTCGGCAGGAGAAAAGACAGCGTCTCTCTCAGTGCGTCAAAAGGGAGGGGCAGCGTCCGTGGGCTCTCGCATCAGCTGGGCTCTCGGACAAGTAGATAGCTGCTCCGCTCCAAAACCACCACCGTGTGTTTGCTTAAGGCAACGTTGGTATATTTATACCTGAAAGGTACCGAGTTTGACATAAGGTTTTGACATAAGACGTCAATAAAGATGTCACTAAGAACTGACTGTTCCTTTAGTGTTTGCAGGAGTTCAATGACAAATCAAAACAAAAGCAAATGGGGATTTCCCAGGTTGCTGGAGGTTTGGTGTGTCGAAAGAACTCGTTGTGCTCTCTAGGAATCTAAGGAAGTAGCTTTGCCGTGCTTTGGACTGCAAGGGCTATTTACTAAATATGGATCTGATTCTTATGCCATTATAGGGATATTATTGATTATAGCCGTACAAGGGCATAAAATAGCAATATTGATTTAGGTTCCTAGATAAAAACACAATACCTTGACCCTGTGCCTCATGGGAACAGTCCAGCCCGAACTGCCAAGCCATGTCTTTCCTGGACCGGAATCAAGCATCCTAGGACCGGTTTCTGGCTATCAGCCGTCTTCAGCCAGATAGCTAGACTAGCTAGTGGTGTGGAGAGCATGGGACTCACGTCTGAGCATACCCATCCCACTCGGGGTGACAAATGCAAAAACAAAAGTTGATGGTCAGAATGCAGAACAATGTCATACATTCCTCCCAGTACAGAGATCAGGGCCTAAATCCATCGTTTTTTTGCACTCCACACCACCCCAGTTCAGACATGGCTATATGCAAATCAGCCTTGATCCTTTGCCTCATGGGAACAGTCCAGCCCGAACTGCTAAGCCATGTCTTTCCCGGACTGGAATTAAGCATCCTAGGACTGGTTTCAGGCTATCAGCCGTCATCAGCCAGGATAGCTTGACTCCAGTGGTGTGGAGAGCATGGGACTCACGTCTGAGCATACCCATCCCACTCGGGGTGACAAATGCAAAAAGAACAGTTGATGTCAGAATGGAGAACACTGTCATACATTCACCCCAGTACAGAGATCTGGGCCTAAATCCTATGTTATTTTGCACTCCACACCACCACAGTTCAGACATGGCCATATGCAAATCAGCCTTGATCCTGTGCCTCATGGGAATGGTCCAGCCCGAACTGCCAAGCCATGTCTTCCCTGGACCGGAATCAAGCATCCTAGGACCGGTTTCTGGCTGTCAGCCGCCTTCAGCCAGATAGCTTGACTCCAGTGGTGTGGAGAGCATGGGACTCACGTCTGAGCATACCCATCCCACTCGGGGTGACAAATACAAAAACAACAGTTGATGGACAGAATGCAGAACAATGTCATACATTCACCCCCGTACAGAGATCTGGGCCTAAATCCATCGTTTTTTGCTATCCACACCACCCCAGTTCAGACATGGCCATATGCAAATCAACCTTGACCATGTGCCTCATGGGAACAGTCCAGCCCGAACTGCCAAGCCATGTCTATCCTGGACCGGAATCAAGCATCCTAGGACAGGTTTCTGGCTATCAGCCGTCTTCAGCCAGATAGCTTGACTCGAGTGGTGTGGAGAGTATGTGACACATGTCTGAGCATACCCATCACACTAGGGGTGACAAATGCAAAAACAACAGTTGATTTACAGAATGCAGAACAATGTCATACATTCACCCCCGTACAGAGATCTGGGCCTAAATCCATCGTTTTTTTGCACTCCACACCACCCCAGTTCAAACATGGCCATATGCAAATCAGCCTTGATCCTGTGCCTCATGGGAACAGTCCAGCCCGAACTGCCAAGCCATGTCTTTCCTTGACCGGACTCATGCATCCTAGGACCGGTTTCTGGCTATCAGCCGTCTTCAGCCAGATAGCTTGACTCCAGTGGTGTGAAGAGTATGGGACTCAGGTCTGAGCATACCCATCCCACTCGGGGTGACAAATGCAAAAGCAACAGTTGATGGACAGAATGCAGAACAATGTCATACATTCACCCCAGTACAGAGATCTGGGCCTAAATCCATCGTTTTTTTTGCACTCCACACCACCCCACTTCAGACATGGCCATATGTAATTCAGCCTTGACCCTGTGCCTCATGGAACAGTCCAGCCCGAGCAGCCAAGCCATGTCTTTCCTGGACTGGAAACAAGCATCCTAGGACCGGTTTCTGGCTATCAGCCGTCTTCAGTCAGGATAGCTTGACTCGAGTGGTGTGGAGAGCATGGGACTCATTTCTGAGCATACCCATCACACTCGGGGTGACAAATGCAAAAACAAAGGTTGATGGACAGAATGCAGAACAATGTCATACATTTACCCCCGTACAGAGATCTGGGCCTAAATCCATCGTTTTTTTGCACTCCACACCACCCCAGTTCAGACACGGCCATATGCAAATTTGCCTTGACCCTGTGCCTCATGGGAACAGTTCAGCCACAGGGCACCCACATCAGGAATGACCATTTACCGGTCGGTAACGGCCAAAATCGGCCGTTACCAGTCGGTAAATGGCCACCGACATCTGGCCCTCTATCTTTAAAGGCCATGATGATCGATAGGTCTATGTCTGTAACTCCCGGCTTGGGTGCCAATATCTTGGTAGCTGGTTTAGGGGCCGGAATGGATTTGAGTTTTTTTGCTTTGCTTCCTATAGTTTGGAGTTTCCATTTAGTGCACACCCCAGGGTTAATACCCCCCTGAACAGGGGGTTGGGTGGTCTTCTCATGAAGGAGCGGGTGGGTAACCAAGTGATTTTGTATATTAGTGCTATCCTTCCCTTGCGTTCGAACGATGCTTTGTCTGCTTTCAATTATAATAGATGGAGAAAGGGACCTGTGCGGGGCCAGGGAAGGAGATTTTCGCACAGATGGTAACCCTTCAATAATAAAAGAACCCAGGGGTGACCCCTGGCAGGTACCTGAACGGGTAGGTAAAGGTGAGGGCAGGGACTCAACTATAACATCAACTAGGGGTACGCTGAGTCCAGCTATTGATGGATGCAAGCTATTGTAAGGTGATCTAGAGAGACGTCTGTTCACTAGTTCAATCTCCTTATCAATAGTTTGCCTGCCCTCTGCAAAAAGGAGTCAATTGTCCCAACTGTGGTAGTGGAGCTGGACACTGCTTTAGCCCCAGCGAACCCCGTCTGGATCTTGCGCCTCCCCATGACTATAAATGGCTTTAGAGAATTCCAGTACAATACAGAGGGGATAATAGATAAAATAAACATAAACAAAAAATACAGACACAACAAAATCGGGGGGGCTAACCCCTTGTGTATAAATGCTTGTAATATATGTCCAGCACTAGTCCAAATAAACCACCGCACTGTCATGGCCTATTGTTCCCAAAACTTGTGATGTGTGTCCAGTTGGAGGCTGAATGTTAATTGTAGGAACATGCCTACCTCCTTCCATGATCGCGGTGCCTTGATGTCTGGATATCAGGATGGCAACAGTTGAGTTAAACAGCAAAGCAGCAACCTGCACCAAGGGGTGTGTCCCAGCCCAGCCTCTACCAGTCTTGGACGGGCAGGCGCGTGCACGTACTGCACTGCTGGGGCCCTGTTCCTCCTTTAAGCGCCTCCCTGGCGCTGTCTGCTGGCGTGGGCGGCGTGCGTGCCGCCTAGGATTCTGGGTATTGTAATCTCTGGTCTCAGCGTTCCTCTCTCGAGACCAGGGAGACCAGGGATTCTCCCCCAGTGACTCTGTCGGCGGTGGCGGCGGAAGAACAAACAAACAACTGCTTCAGTTACGGTGAGGCTAAGTGATACTGAGATGAGCGTCCCATGCTGTGGGGGCCATGTTCCTCCTTTAGGCGACTTCTTGGTGCTGACTGCTGGCGGGGCGGTGTGCACACCACCTAGGATTCTGGGTATTGTGGTCCCTGGTCTCTGCCTTCCTCTCCCAAGACCAGGAAGACCAGCGCTTCTTCCCCAGTGACTCCGGCGGCGGTGGCGGCGGAAGAACAAACAAACAACTGCTACAGTTACGGTGATGCCAGGTGATAGTGAGATGAGGGTCTAGACCATTAATTTCAGACTGGGAAGGTAAGTGATCTGTGAATGATGGCCAACCTAAAGTGCGTGAGCAAAAAACCTTTCGTTATCAGAAGTAACCAGTTTTAAATAGGGCTGCATCTTGGGAGTAGTCAGGGTATGTTGATGGGCAAACATTGTAATTTTAGTAATCTCTTGATTCAATCTAATCTTTACAACATAGTGGAGACAGCTATGTTTGAAAACGTTCCTGTTTACATTGGTCATAGTCGTAGGGTTATCAAAATATTCCTGAAGGCCTAATTCACACAAACAATCTCTTACATATTTCAGCCATCCTATATGAAGGACCCCAGCTAACCCGCAACAGTTACCAATCGTTTGGCGATTTAAAAATAGTCTTCTCTGAAGTCCATATACTGTACCAGAGAGGAATTGGTTGGATGCAAATAACATCCGCTACATGTGAAATACCAAGTTCCATGTGACAATTAAAGTATAAACACTCTCCGGGACGGCCAGCAAAAATCTGAGAAATCTATTTTCAGCCATCTGGAGAGCAATTAGATCTCCATGACCGCAGATGCCCGCCCCATAGGTCGCAATAGCAACGCATTTGGCTTTATAAAATTTGAAGTAGTTCTGGGGAAGGGCGTTTACCCAATTTCCTACTGAAATTGATCAGGGCTGCCAGGGCCTTTGAAAATAACATTTTCCTTAACTTAATGGCCTGGGGCCATGTGCCAGTAGAATGGCCTGGGACCATGTCCCAGTACAATCGAATAAGACCCCCAGATAGGAGAAGGTGTTGGTACATTCTAGATGTTCCTCCTCTAGAAAGAACGTAGGGCTATTCTTGCTCCCTGGACCTCATTTTGAAATAAAAGTTTTGGAGGTGTTAACCGAGAGGCCAAAGTTAGACATAAAGTTGGCAAAGCTGGCTATAACTTTCTGTAGGTTGATCGGGTTGCGGGCCATGAAGAAGGCATTGTCTGCAAAAAGGAGCACAGGAAGCGAGCGCTTCCCCACAAATGGTAGGTCTTGGCACTCGTCTGTCAAAACCTTTCCTAAATTGTTGATATACAGAGTAAATGGGAAAGGTGCCTGGACACAACCTTGTCTCACTCCTCTTCCAATGGTAAAGGAATTAGTGCACTCACCCCCTGCCCCGTAGCGAACCCTGGCCCTGGCCCTACTATAAAATTGTCTCATAAATGAGATAAGAGAGATGTCCACTCCCATGCTCTCCAAAGTCAGCAAGAGTTTATGGTGGATAATGCAGTCGAAGGCCGCAGTTAGGTCCATGAAAGCCAGATAAAGGTTACCCCTTTTAGCCTTGGTGTATTTGCCAATTATTAGGTCCAAATTTAAACACTGATCTAAAGTTCAGAGACCCTTGCGAAAGCCGCATTAGATATCGCTAATTATTAAATGGTCATCTGCCCAGTCCTATAGTTGGACTAAAAGAACTCTCCCAATTACTTTGACTATTCAGTCCAATAACTAAATTGGCCTGTAACATTCGGGGTTATGCCTATCCCCTTTTTTAAAAATGGGGTCCAAGATTGATTCACTCCAGGTTGGGAGGAAAGGAAACCGAGCTAACTGCATGCATTAATTACCTGAGTTAAAATGGGTCCCCAGAACTCAATATTATGTTTAAAAAGGTCCATGGGTATACCATCTGGCTCAGGGGCCTTACCCCCATTACTCAATGTGATCGCCTCCATTATTTTACTTAGTTCAAATTGGAGATGCAAATGAGGAATTATGAACTGAGGTCCTTCCCTGTCCCCTACCAGTTCGCTACTAATTGGTTCTGGGCCAGGTTTATTGTAAAGCTTGGAAAAGTGCTCAACCCATTCACCCCTCATTATTGCTATCTCTATTGTTGCCCTCTCAGGGTCTACTAAAAAGGGGGCATTAACTGCGTTCCAGAATACTGAGGAATCTCACAGTTCTGACGCTTCTCGCAAGGATTTCCATGCAGCATCCTTTAAGAGTTTTTTCATGAATTTAAGTGCGCGGTGATACTCACTTCTAGCTTCTTTATTTTTTTATTGCTGATTTTTGACAGCTCTGTGGAGAGCAATTTTGAGAATGGTGTGAGCTTTCGAGCAACAGAAGTTAAACCATTCCTTCTTTTGCAGGAGTTTATTACTTGATTTTATATGGAGGGCGTTGCTGACAAACTCTGCAATTTCAGAGAAACCCCCCACAATATCTTTCTGGGGGTTCCCAACACCTAGACACTGATTGATAGCATTGCTGCAGTTTGTAATAACTTTGCTCATAAATAATTCTGGGTCAAGTTTTTTCCAGCGCAAGGCATAGCCATTTTGTCTGACCAGGGTGATGTCCGCTGCGGGAAGGGTGGTAGGAACCTTTCTGCTGACCAACTTACGGTCAACCTTAACACTTATGCTCTGGGCAAAATGATCACTAAGAGAGATATCATGGGTTTGAAAATCCACTAATCTGGAGGCGTGTCTTGCTGAGATTAAAATAAAATCAATTATGAAAAATGTCCCTCGACCATTAAAAGTCAAACTGAAAGGGATATATGAACTGCTTAAGTTATATGCAAATCCCAACTCCTCTGTAAACAATATTTCGCTTGTCAAATCACCCTGGGAGGAATGGTCAAAATGGGGAAAGCTTGGGTCTTTATCATCCTCAAAACCACAAACCCCATTATCCTCCTGTTGACATAAGGTGATGTTAAAATCTCCCCCCCAAATGATGAGCAAGTCCTTTGAGGTAGCTGACTGTAACTTGTTAATGTGGGAAGTTATTACCCTCAATATACCAGCTAGGTCTTCACGTGGTGCATTGTTGTAAAAATTAACTAATACAATGCCAGTTGTTTTATCCACATCAGCCACCAGTAATTGGACATAGCGATTGACCACCAGAGTTGCAATAATCCTGAAATCTAAGCGATTTGAAACATAGATACAAAACCCCCTATAGCTCTCCCATGGGTTGATGCTACCGCAGGTGTATGAAATATTTTGAAGCCATTATTGTGGGTGGGGTCTATTAACCAGGTCTCTTCGGACAAAATACTTCAAAACCTGTGACAAACTCTGACCACAATGGGTTCACAGTCTTCGCCTTTAGGCCTGCAATGTTCTAAATATGAAATAACAGGAGATATCCTTCTTAATTCCATTTGCAACCTGTGTACTATTTCCAAGGGGAGAACCAATGGAGACCGCAGGGGGGATAATTAAGCTATCAGCTAGAATATGTACAGAGGAGGCAACCGAAGTCAGAATGTTGCTCCTAATCTCAAATCCTACAGTCTCCATTGGAAAATAATTACTGTACCCCTGGTAACCCATTGGGCTAGGATATAGTGCTAATGGGGCGCAAACAGAAGCTTTAACAAGGCTTTTCTCCCAAACTCCTGGTACAAGAGTGACTAAGTTTATTAAGGCTCTCCCACTTAACACATCCTTATTTAAGGGGGTGATAGAGCGTCAATCTACCTGATCTAGCCGAGAGAAGAGGTCAAAATAGTTATGAACTGGGACATTGTACATAGGAGAAGGATTCAGTGGGTGTGCCCCGTTATGAGGATTTAAACAATTGAGGTGAGGCAGTTGATAGAAAAACCCTTGGGGGATCACAGTAATCTCACGATTTGAAATGGAGTGGGTACCTGCCCTAGCAATAATGTAATGTACCAGTTGTGGGGATTTGAAGGTCAGAATCATGCAGTCCCCTGGTAATGACTTCTGGCATTTCCCTAACCAACTGACACGTCTGACCATTTTAAAATTTGAAAAGAGGCTATCTAAAGACCCAATTTTAGAACCCAACCAAGATAATGATTTGTTTCTGAGTGACTCCCAGGATTCTACTACCCCTGCTGATAGAACGGGGACATTAGCTAAAATTACCGTGTACGGAGTCACAGCTGGGGGTAGATCCAGGACTATGGTGGACGGGTCGATTAAATGATTATAGATGGGGGCTAATGTAGAAGGACTAGAGGAATTAGAGGTTCCTTGATGAGTTTAAGGATTGATGGCCTGTCCTAGGGCTGTTGATTCTTGACTCTAGGGGTTGTAGGGAGTCCTTAACTACAATAGTTGGCATAATCTTATAAAAACCAGCAACATGATCCACAGGAGGTAAGGAAGGAATAGTGGATGGATTTATGCGATCCTTTCCCCAGTTTCGCCCCGATACTGTTGGTTGGTTACTAGAAGTAGTCACCCCACTCTGTGACAGAATATTGGCGCTACCATCAGTATGATTAATTTGCAATACGCTGAATTATACGCTTCAAGATTAGAAGGCTGCCAAAAATTGGGGAGTTTCATTAAAAGCTCTTCTATTGCTCACACTCTACTAGATAATTAGTTAAAATGTCTCTCAACTAGAGATCTAGTGAATCAAACTTGCTGTTTAGTAGCGCCAAATCGCTGGGGGGCTTAGATCTAGGTCCTTGCCTCAGGACCGACAGAGGCTTGTCCTTAATTGCCGTTTTTCTATGCGTTATACATGGGTTTGGTCTGTTCTCAGTTACTGCAGCCTCTGGGCACCTGGGGAGGGTATTAATTGTATTTCTTAAATGTTTAGTTGAGGACTAAGAATCGCTATCTAAGTCACGAACTGAAATGTGATCTGAGAGATTCAGGGCACTACTATTAATAATTACACCACTCCTCGGAGATTTAATACTGGCCCTTGTAAGGACGAGAGTTCCAGATTCCTCATTACCTGTGGACGGACCTAAGACCGAGCCAGATCTTTCTGTGTTAATGACCTCCTCCACCGAAGTAATCTGTTGCTCTATCGCCCCCATTGCCCCAGTAAGGTAATTTAAAAGGGACTGACGCCACCTTCCTCCTCGTGGGACTTTTTAGGGCCACTCAAAGTTTTTCTTTTCCCCATCTAAATGCTACACCACAGGATAGGCTCAATGTTCAATAGAGAATAAAAAAGTAAAAAGAGACAACAAGACTATACAAGATTACTGGCCCACCAAGTTAGTAGACTAGCGTTCTTTTGTAAAATAAATCAGGAGAGTCTACTTGGGCAGAATCATCAGGCCTACCACAGTGCACAGTGCGGCAAAGAGCCATGGCCCAGCCCCTGCCGGCTTGGCCCGGTCTTTGCCCGGACTGAGCCTGGGCACGTCCTGCGCGCGTCTCGCGCTGCAGGACCTGCTTTAGTGATTTATACGTGCCGCCCACCTCCAGGGACTCCTGATAAAATGATGTGTTCTTTGCT
This sequence comes from Lissotriton vulgaris, assembly GCF_964263255.1. Classification (NCBI taxonomy): domain Eukaryota; kingdom Metazoa; phylum Chordata; class Amphibia; order Caudata; family Salamandridae; genus Lissotriton; species Lissotriton vulgaris. The sequence goes on along the minus strand of NC_141691.1, from coordinate 1,410,141,631 downwards.
CACCCGGCAGGGCTCAGCTCAATTTTAACAGTCTTCTTGCATTGCAGAGAGGTCTCCCGCGGTGTGGGACCTGCTCTGGTGATTTATACATGCCGCGCACCTCCAGGGACTCCCAATAAAGTGCTGTGTTCTTCGCTCACCCAGTAGGATTGCGCTCAATTTTAACAGTCTCCTCACGTTGCAGAGATCTACATTAGTCATGTATGCTACCTGACTTGATTGCATGCCTGTTTGCTTCGTAATGCATTTTAACTTCTTCGAGGCTCATGACGAGCTTGTCATGAGGCACAGTGGAGCTGTGCTCATGACGAGCTGAGCTCGTCATAACGGCCGTGGAACGCCCACAAAGGGCTAATTTCCCTCCTGTGTGGGGCGTTCCATTGTGTGGGCGGAGTCATGACAAGCTCAGCTCGTCACGAGCACCGCGGCCCCGCGCGGGTCCCCCTCCCCCCGCTCCGCGGAGGAATTAGCCCTGCGGTGAAGGGGTTAATGCATGCTGATCCTCTTTGACTTCTTGTTCCAGAAGGTAACAATTAACCTCTATATATAGTGCGCTCTATAAATCCCTGATTGATTAATTGATTGATAACCTTGTATGTTCCTCACTTCTGATTCAGCCTGTATTCTTCCTGGGGCTAGCTCTATATGCAGCTTAACCCTTCTTATGGCAGGCCGCCAAACTAAGTGTTTGAAGAATACAGGTCCTTTTGATTTTAATGCATTTAAAGTTTTTTTTTTATGTTGCCTTCTCTCCACATTCCTTCATATTGGTTCTTATAATTCCACCTGAATTTTAAATACAAAGTATTGTTTTTAATGGAAGACGTTACACTAGACCATATACATGAATATATATATATAGACTATAGGTCGTATTAATTTTTGTATTTTGGCCTCCCTTCAATCAATCAATCAACAAGATTTGTAAAGCGCGCTACTCACCTGCAGGGGTCTCAAGGCGCTGAATGGGGGAAGGGGGGGGGGGGGGGATTGCTACTACTCGAACAGCCAGGTTTTGAGTTGTTTCCTGAAGTTTCCCTTGACCCCGCATCTGGTCACACGATATCTATGGCTGCTATAGGTGGAGACTGTTCTTGTGCTTGCTATGATTCGGATCCCCCAGGGAGTCCAGCCTCGAGTGCAGTGGTGAAAGATATGGTTGGCAAATGGGAGACTTTCTTTTTGGACTTTGCATATCTGTTACAGGACGCCGCAGCAAGGAGTCCATTTCAAGCGGGGCCCGTATTGCCAATTTGTTACGGTCACCGGTGTCTGCGCACAGGTGGTGCCTCGAAGTGTTTGCATGGAACAATACTGAGGCATTATGGGAGCAGTAGTCCCGGCCGTTCTATCAGGACTTCGTTTTTGAACTGTTACTGATGTTCGCAACGTGTATTTGCAGTAGCCATTTCACGCACACTCTGATTTTCACATTCTGTGTTTAACTTGCGGAACGCCAATAGTCAGTACCTTTGATAAAATGATGTATGTCGAATCCCCGAGAGTATATACCATCCCGTTATATCATCATTTTTATTTATGACCCAAACGTGACTTCACGAACATCTTCCCACCCATGGGGCTCCCCTATGCAGAGAATCAGTATTATAATGTGGTATGTCTCTCATGAATGTCTTGTGTGTTTGCAGCGTGATTAATATATACATATATATTTAACTGTGTGACTAGCGTGATAGTTTTTATAATTGGCCTACATTGATTTTCTGGATCACAACAGCAGACATGCTTTTTTCAGTTTTAGTGCTCAAGTGCAAAGAATTCTATGTGCTACAGTGGTTCGTTTTTGCAATATGCAGTAATAGACAACAGTTGGATGCATTAGGTGCTTTTTATTGTTGATGAAATGGAATATCCACTCTGAACATATTTTAGAATAATCTAATGTGTTTACGTATTTGTCCACTATTTTACAGGATTAAGTAACTTTAGTTGTCATGAACTCTTCTATGTCCATGATCATTTTAATGAATATAGGCCGTAACAAAAATGGTGCTCATTAGACTGAGGAAGGCTGCTGCGTCAGCTGAAATGCGTCTCTCTTTGCTGGGTCAGAGGAGGCTTTATGTAATTAAAAGGCCTTAACCTATATGGCCCTAGTGTGCGTGCTCTTTTCCTGGAGTGGAGCAGAGGTTTCTTTTCAAATAAAAATTATATAAAACATAAAAATATATATATATTCCTTGCGTTTTTGTTCTGCCCTTTCAGTAGGCTTCATTTGATGCTGCTTTCTCATAGAGTATGATTAACTGATGTTATGTTACAGCTCCTCCTGGTAAGGTAACGTTTCTTCTGGCATGGGAGGACTATGGGCCTCATTTTGATTTTGCAGCGGGGACTCGGTCAAAAATATAGTAAAATCCATCTGCCATATTACAGGTGCATTATAATTAATGGGACTCTAAATACAGCATACACAACTTGTGCCATGTTTCGACAAACTCTAAATAAGGTCCTCTGTGCCTGCCTCAAATTTTCTAAAGTTACTATTCTGTACACTGCTATTGTGCCCAAATTGAAGATTTGTGGAGCCCTAAAAATGATTTGCTGTTTTGTGGATATGTTTGTTATGCTTTACCTTTGTCGCTAAGGTATTTTTGTTTCCACTGTCTTTTTTTTCCTAATATGTTGTTATGTGACTTACTCTCAGCCTGCACATGTGCATCACAAATAGTTGAGACGTCTCCCCTCTTGGCCATAGTTCCAATACCATCGCTCCTTGAGGACGGTTGTCGAAAGGCTATAAATAGAGTGTGCCTTTTTGTCCCTAGATTTGTTGGTTTGGACCTCCTGATACATTTAATTTGTTTTCGTTTTGGTAAAACTTGGCTAATGTGGGTGTGATATATCTTGGTTGTGAAACAGAGGCTTGTTCAATCAGTTTTCTATGTCATTGATTTGATCGTCATCTAAGAGCCACTTGTATCTATGAACTGTGTTTTAGGACAAGTTCGTCCACCAATGCCATGAGTATTGTACAACGTATTGACTAGTGCCAAGAGGTGTCAATCAAAGCCTTGACATTGCATTATACACGTCATAATGAATGGACTGTGATGAGAAACGGGGGCAAATTGACGAGGCTGTTCTTATTCACCGTTAATCCTAAAAAGAGTCTTAAATTCTACTTACTCCAACGAGGTCTGTGCTCGTTCCGTGTGCTACTGCTTAGCTATAAATCAGGATTTCCGAGTGAAATGTCACATATTTACACCCCCTTCGTGCAAGTTGAAGGGTCAAACATGATTTTGTTATGTTTAATGACTGCGACGGCTGCCTGTTTGGTGGAAATGATTCACTTTCAGGCTACAAAGACTGTGAAAGGTACGTTTCGGATTCTATAATGGAAAAGGATTGCCCTTAAGTGAGCTGGTCACGTGTACTCTTTGTGTGGGCATGGCTGATGTCACTTTGCTTTCCAAAGGGGGGATCACCATACATGGCTGAAGGGGTCTGCAGCCTTCCACAGTCTATCCCTTCGGCATCTACTTTGCCTTTCTCACGGGAGTGCATAGCCCACGTGCAAAGCGCTATATTTCACGAGTAAATGGGTGCAAGGATTTTTTTGAACACATAAACAATTGTGATAGTGCTAACCTTAATATAATACAGCTGGAACTAAGAGATAATTAACACGAACGTGTCATTATAACTGTCTTTAAAATCAGATATTCACGTATCAAAATACATACTAGTTTCCTAAGCAGACGTATTTGTGATCCGATTTTGTAAACACGTCTCAATATCTGTCAATTTCCAAGCCATAGTAACTTTAGGTCACTTTACCTCCCACTACAATAGTTCTGAACATTCAAGACAATGTTATACTTTCGGGCTGTTAAGTAAGGCTGGTTGATTAAGAACCTGACAAGCTTGCTGCTTAAAACACAAAGCTCAGTGCGCAAAATAAACAGGAAACATCCATCTGTTTCACTGTCAGTAAGTAATGATGCGGCATTACAAGCCCAGATGCAATTTTACATTCTTGCAGCTGTTGTGGTGGGACTTCCAAAGCCCTGAGCATCTGCTCCTGGGAGCAAAGCACAGTGCTTGGTTTTTAGAGGCTCTTAGAAAAGGAACTTTGCATGTATTGTTTGCAGTAATGCTTTAATGTTATCACCAGATAGGACCTGAGCAGGTTACTTGGTGGCCCTGCCCCTATCATGTGCTCAAAACATGTGCGAGTAGTGTAAAGTAGGTGCAGCATTTCTGTGCGGATCACAGTGTGTGTGCCTCTAGCCACAGGCCCTAAGATCTGTGGCTGCAGAAGGTGAGATGTGTGTAATTAATGATTTTCTGTCCTTATCTGCTAGTCCCTTTACGCTGCTCAGTAAAGACGTGGCGCATAATATTTCACGCTCGATGAAGCATAGTCGAAAAAATATGGTAAATTGGCACAATTTGAAAAAAAGCTTTAATCTTTCAGACCTCAATCACAAGTAAAACTCCCACCCGAAAAAAAAATGGTAGACCAGAATATATACTTCTAAATATCGTGCTCTAAAAATACTGTACAGATTTAGACGTAGGAGCAACACTCAAACATATGTTAACCTGTGTGATTTTATGCTACCATGGATCTCAAATGAAGCAATAAAAAATTTCTTATAGTAGTTTAATGTAATTAAGTACCAAATGACGTCTCAGAAATGTTAAAAAGAGGAATTAACAGCACACAAACCAAACCTAAACAAGTACTTACACATATATACAAAATTTGACCATACAAGTATTATAGCGGACACCAAGTGCAAAGCAAAAAATATTTTCATAATTATTAGTTATGCAGTAGTGCAGTTATTAATAGCTAGTCAGGCAGAATGGACCATACCTAAAATTCCCAATTAAAGTAATAGCTTATTCCTCTATTTAACATCTCTGATACGTAATTTCAGTCATAATTGCATTATACTACTGTACGAATATTTGTAATTGTTTCTAAAAATATTGTTGTCAACATATCAAACTACAAAAATATAGTAAAGGCAAGAATATTTAGGTATGTGTTAATCTATATATGTGCCTTAGCGATTTACATATACACACACATAAAAGTATATTTTACTTACTGGTGGTCGGCAGTAGGTACTTATAGTTAGGACATAGTTTCCATCGACAAAGCAGTTTTTGTTTTGCTGATAAATTTGGTGCAGTTTGTTGAATCTTCATGAAATTTACAAAACTATTTCGCCATTCACATCAGCTGCTGGCTGGAAAGTTTAAGTGTGATTTGTCAGGTGGAGGCCAAGAAAAAGGAAGGGGTCTCAAAACGCTTTTTCCATGACTATAGCCCGAACTGCTGGACGTAATTTCGTCAAATTTGGCAGAAAGCTAGATCTTGGTTCAGAAAGAGACCTTTTTGTAATATGGCGTAAATGCACTCAGTAGTTTGGCTTCATTAAAGGAAAAAGGAATATATATATCTAAGGACACGGATCCTCTGTGGATCTGACACATCTCATGGTGAGAACTAATTGGCTGCCAACATTTCAACCAGGAACTGTTGGCAGCTATCTTGAGACACTGGACTGAGTCTGAGTACCAAAAAAATGCCAAAAAATCAAAAGGGGGCAGAGTAGGAATATCTGGAACTCCTAAGCCTGGGCGTGGTGTCCCACAGGGACCCCACTGGGGGTCAAACATATTTTTACTTGTAATTTAACAGAGAAATCACCATAAATCAAAGAGTGTATGGTAACATTTAAAGAAAATCAAGTGCGAGCTCCCACTCGTGTTTTGCATATGCCCCCTGGGTGGGACAGGTCCCGAGGCCAATTAATAATTATAATGGGGGTACCCATGTGGCCCCTTCTCTATCCAGGCCAATGTCGGGCCAAGGAACTTCCATCACCCGGGGCCCAGCCAAACACAATTAGGTGGAAGGGGCCACATGGGCCGCACCCTCGCAGCTTTCGACTCGCCAAGCCTAATCCTCCAGAGCCCAGCTGTACCATCAAAAGGGAGGAGGCCCTGTGAAGCCATTAATGGCCCTGGGGACCCCATCCCTCCAGAGTTGGGCTCTTGCTATGTGCCAGGGTGCCTGCCAAAGGACATTGCAGTTTTCACACCCGCATTAGTGCAGGGAGGGAAATCTCTGTCTGCTCTTACTTTGCTGGACCTTCATGCTCCCATCTCCCATAATTTAAGGGGATGGGGTCGCTGGGCCCAAAATTGGCCAAGGGAGGGGTACTATGCAGCCTTTACCCTTAAAAAAAAAGGTGGCAGCCAACCCGGATGGGTTCCCTGGGGTCAAAAGTGTTTCACAGAGAGGGGCTGGTTGCACCCACCCAGGTTAACTGTCTTTGTTAATCCAACCCCCTGTCCTGCACTGGCAAAGGCCGCGCATGGCTGAGGTTGGATTACATATAATAATTAAATATTACTCTACAATAAAAAAAACATAAAAAATCACTGAAACAACAAAGGTTACACAGTGTTAAAGTTAGGAAATAAAACATTTTACATCCTTAGAAATTCACTTTTGGCCGGGCCTGAGGATTTCAGTGCCATCTACCTGGATGACATCGCAGTGTTCAGTGCCACTTGTGAGGAACACCTGCTTCACCTCTGGGAAGTGTTGCCGGCTCTTCAAAGGGCAAGCCTCATGATCAAGGCCAGCAAGTGCCAGATCAGGCAGGGATCAGTGGTGTACTTGGGACACCAAGTAGGGAGCAGCCAAGTGGCACCCCTACAACTGAAGATTGATACCATTCTGGCTTGGGAATCCCTCACGACCCAGGCACAGGTGAGAGCCTTTTTAGATCTCACCGGGTATTAAGGAAGGCTTGTCATGGGATATGGCACCATTGTTGCCCCTTTGACTGAGCTGAATACCAGGAAGCAGTCCAGGAAGGTGAACTGGACTGAAGCCTGTCAGAAAGACTTTGATGCCATGAAGACTGCTATGTTCATGGATACGTGCTCAAGGCATCCAACTTCTCACAGGAATTCGTGGTTCATACAGATGGTTCAGAACATGATGTGGGAGCTGTGCTCTCACAACTAAATGAGGAGGGCCTAGAAAAACCGTTAGCCTTCATTAGTAGGAGGTTACTTCCCCGGGAACAGAGAGTGAGATTGGGCATGAGGCTTTTGCTGTGGTCTGGCGCTGAAGAAGCTGAGACCCTACTTGTTTGGGACTCACTTCTGGGTTCAGACCGACCACAGGCCCCTCAGATGGTTGATGCAGATGAGGGGTGAGAACCCAAAGTTGTTGAGGTGGTCCATTTGCCTACAAGGGATGGACTTTACAATGGAACACCGCCCTGGTACAGAGCACGCCAATGCTGATGGTCTGTTATGTTATGTTGTGTTAACAATTTCTAGAGTGCACATATACCCAAGGGTGTCTTGGTGCTATTGACTGTAAGGATTAGTGGAGGGCTGGCCACTTATTGCTCAAAGAGCCAAGTTTTTACTTGTTTTCTGAATGATAACAAGGTGGGACTGGTCTTAATTCGTAGGGGGAGCGAATTCCATAGTTTAGTCATGGCCACTATAAATCTTCCATCACCCCAGTTGACTTCCTTGGTTCTGGGGACAATCAGAAGGTTGGCATAGGCTGAGCGCAGTGCTCTGTTGGGCGCATTTGCCAGAAAAGCTTTTTTCATGTAATCTGGTACTATATCGTGAACTGCCTTGTAGGCAATACATAGCGCTTTAAAATTTAGTTCTACTTTATGGCAGTCAGTGGAGCTGTCTCACCACATTAGAAATTGACTTAAACTTTGGAGTAACTGACAGTATCCTGGTGGCTGCATTCTGTTCCAGTTGCAGCCTGCTCAGAACTTTATTTTGTGCATTGGTTAAAAGGCCATTGAAGTAGTCGACCTTTGACATAACCAGGGCACTGATGAGTATTTTCCAGTACTAATTGGGATGAAAGGTAGCAATTTCTTTATCATCCTTAAGACATAAAAGGATGAGGAGACCACTGCATTGATGTGATGTTTAAAAGATAGGCTCTCATCAAATATAATACCTTTGTTTTTGGCCTTCTTAACAGGGGTGGGGAGTAATCCCAACTCAGTGGGCCACCAGGTCGCAGACCATCCTGGGGCAAGGTTACCAAAGACCATTACCTCTGTCTTATCTGAGTTTAATGTAAGGCAGTTATGTGCCATCCATGAGCTAATGGCCAACATGCCATTATGAAAGCTAGTCGCAACTGCCTCTCCATCTTTGTGCACCGCAGGCACCAGTTGTGTGTGTCGTCAGCATAAGATGTGAGACCCATCCCAAAGGATTTGATTACTCATGCTAAGTCTGTCACATATATATTGAACAAAGTCGGACTTTGTGATGATCCTTGCGGAACTCCACAAGGGAGAAAACAAACTGATGAGTAGAAATCACCGATACTGACTGACTGGGTCCCATTAGAAAGGAAGGAAGACAAAAGAGATTCTGCCTTTCATCCAATGCCTATGGCTGAGACACGGTTGATCAAAGTAGCATGATCAACTGTGTCAAAAGCTGCTGATAAATCTAGAAGCACCAATACTGCGTCACCTCCACTATTAAGCACCATTCTAATGTCATCTAATGCTTTGATGAGTGCAGTCTCCATGCCGTGGCCTTTCCTAAAGCCAAATGATGTGTCATCTAACAGCTTATTCTCTTCAATAAACTGCACCATCTGGATGTTCATCATTTTTTCAAGGATTTTTGATGAATAAGGTTGACGCGCGTTTGGCCTATAATTTTTGGTCGCTCCCGGGACATGATTGTTTTTTGTTTAACAATGGCTATATGATGGCCTTTTTCCATATGGAAGGGTGGGTGGTTGAGCAAAACATAGTTACATCTTCTCGCTAGATTAGCGCATCTCAAGTCGGCAATCATTTTTGGGACTAACGGGGGCATGGGTAAGACGGGGAGCCTGATTTAACGTGTTGACCAGATCAATGACCTGTTCCACCGACACTGGCCTAAATTCCATGAAGCTGGGGGTGTTGTGGTCCTGCTGTTATCAGCCAATCGATTTCAGCCCCCCGTAGGAGTGGAAAATTTGAATAAATTTGGCCCAACTTGTCTTGAAAATAACTGGCTAAGGAATCACAGGGTGATTGAGACGCCTCCTTAGTGGAATTCACCACTGGCCCTGTTAGATTCGATACTACCTGAAATAGCTGTTAAGCAGAATTTTGTGCAGTTTTTTCTTTAATTATAAGACGATTATACTTTGTCAGAGCCGCATTGTAACTTCTTTTTTCACTGTTGTCATATTCTTGGCTTCAGATTTTCCCATCTTATTTATTTATTTATTTTAGAAATTTATAGTGCATGCGGCTACCTCCCAAGGAGGTGTCCGGGCGCTGAGGCAGCTGAATCACACAGAGGCACAAGAAACTTAGGTAGGGTTGAAAAGCCAGGTATTTAAAGCTCTCCTGAATGCCGATTCTGGTACAGTCATTCAGAGAGGAAAAGACATGGTTTTCCAGAGCTTCGCGGTCTGACTGCCTTATTGAAGAAAACTCCCAGGAGGGTGGGAAGTTCTCCCGGGCAGGAGGGGACACATGTTAGACCTGTCATCCTTGTCGTGGGTTTACCTTGTATTTTTTCTCTTGCCTCCTCTATTTTTACTGTGCGTTGGACTTTGTTTTTGCTTGTCTAGGTGCTTTGGTCACTTTGCCACTGCTGTTCAGTGCCAAAGTGCAAGTGTTACCTCTGTAAATTGGTGTCATGGATTAGTGGTTCATAATTGGCGTATGTGATTTACTACTCAGACCCTACTACTGTGCATTCAGTGTGATCAGGGCCAGTAAATCAGATGCTGCTAGTGGGCTTGCAGCACTGATTGAGCCACCCACAAAAGCAGCCTTGCAGACAGTTCTAAGATCTGCCATTGCAGTGTCTGTGTGTGGTTCAGTACCGCCATGTCGACCTGGCAAGTGCACCTAATTGTCAGGCCCTAACCTTCCATTTTCTTACATGTGAATCACCCCTAAGGTAGGCCCAAGGTACCCCTTTGGGTAGGGTTCAGTGTATGTGAAAGGTAGGACATGCCCTGATGTGTGTGACATATCCTGATAGTGAAATAATGCCAACTTGATATTTCACTATTGAGAGGCTATCTGTCCCATAGGATAGCATGGGGAGTTTTACTTTAACTGCCCATGGGAACAAGATGAGAAAGTGGACTTTGATATGCCTGAACTCAGAGTATAAAGATGCATCTTTTAGTATGGATGTTTTTATATGTTAGGTTTGAAAATAACACTTTTAGAAACTAGGGATTTTCTCGCTTAACCATCCAGTGTGCCTCTGCTAGATTTGTGTAATGACTGTCTGGCTGTGGAGTGATAGGGGCTGGGATGTGCATTCTGTTCAGACAGCCACTTGGGGGGGGTGAGGTGTGTCCTTCATTTCCAGGGTGAGCCAGGGCTGGGCTGCATTTAGAGTAGGGGGAGGAGATTTCATTTAAACTGAATGGGCCTGCTCTGCCTTCCACAATGCTGTCTCCACCTCCTTCCGGGCAGCTGCAACAGAGAGGACAGAACTGGTTTTGGATGAGCAAAGAGCTTCTCTGACAACAGAGAACAAAGAGAAATGGGCAATAAAAAGTGGGGCCCAGACTCCAAACTTTTAGATTACTTCTGGAATTCAAGAAGAACCTCTGCCAAGGAGAAGAGCTGGGAAAAGCTGAAGAAGAACTACTGCCCCTTTGCTGTGTGCTGTCTGGGGCTGGCCTGCAGTAGTTGTTTCTACTAAGTAGAGGAACTGCGTGTGTAATGCGTATTTTGCTTGAAAAGTATCTCTAAGGGCTTGAGGTACAGCTTGCACCCTGTTCAAGAAGTCCCAGGAACAGCAAGGCCTTCACCATCCCTCGGGGCACCGTCTCTGGATCCAAGGATTTCAGTCGCCACAGAGGAGAAGAGCCGCCGACTCCATCACTGAGTCCATCACTGGTAGCATGTCCTGAAGGTACCGCAGAAGGCACCGTCACACTTCACATCGCAACCCTGGTCTCACTGAGGCCACTGGACGACCGTATCTGAGCCGCTGCTTGCACTGCATCATGTGGGCAGCGCATGCTGCACTGCCTCACTTCACTCTGCTGCCCGGACCTCACTGACACTGTCACTGACCACCCGAACATCGACCGGCTCCGTCGCCTGCACCATGGCCTGCCAGCACTGCATCGAGCACCGCCTCTCTCCGCATCGCAGAACTGGTCCCACCCACGCCATTGGACGACTGTCACTGAGTCACTGCCTGCACTGCGCCATGATGGCACCTGGCGCTGCACAGCTTCACTTCACAGCGCAACCGCAACTGTTGCCCCGACTGACTCGTACCAGCAGGATTAGCCACCATGAAATAAAAAGTACGGGTCCAGGTGACTCGTACTAATGTGGTCAGCTGGAATTGTTAGACTCTGTTGTTTTCAGCATCGCTGTAGCTCAGGAACGGCCTACCGACTCAGAAGAACTGTGCTTTAGAGATATTTCTGTAATATAAAGGTTATCCTGCAAAGTACCTATTTTCCAGTGTTGTATGTTGGATTTTTGTAGTTTTTGGTCTTGCTTGGTTTAGATGAAGATTTGCTATTTTTCTAAACTTATGTGGTGTCCACTTGCAGTGTGTTTACTGTGTTACTGTATGCATGCACAAATGCTCCTTACACTGCCTCTGAAATAATCCTGTCTGCTATTGCCAAGCTACAAAGGGGGTTAGCAGGGGTTATTTTATAAGTGTATTTCCCTTACTCTGCCTAGGAAGAAAAGTCCCTATTTCGACATATGTGCAAACCATTGCCAACTAGAGAGGCCCATTTCTAACATTGGTTGTCAGCGCTGAGGATCCGGACTTGGGTATGTACCTTACATACAGTAATTGGTGTACACTTCTAGTATAGTGCAGACCATTACACAACCACATACTATTGGTGAAATTTTCCTTTTTGAATTTTCTGCAACTTGAGAACTGCCAATGTTCTCATCATGACCAAGCCAGCATCAGTTGCATCTACTTATATTGAATTTGAGGAGGATAGGGTGGAAACCAACACTTTATCTCAACTAAAAACCATCTGCAAGAAATTTAAAATCTCTGTAAGAGGCCTCACCAGAAAGGAGAAATACCAAAGGTGCAGAGGGCCTGGTTGGAATCCAGAAATGCCTGTTGGCAGGAGGAGTATCCATTGGTAGAGGCATAGAATTTGGATGGGCAGCAAGATGGGCTGCTGGGCCTGGCAGGGGGGGGTGGCTTCCAGGGAGGGCAGCAGCGTGCCTTCAAGGGGTCTGTCACCAGAGGAGCTGGAGCACAGAGAGAGAAGTAGAGTGCATATGTTGGAGCTCACAAAGCTCAGGTTGGGAAAGGAGAATAATTAGTTGGAGTTGGAAAGGCAGAAATTGGTTCTAGAACAAAAGAGGATGCTCATAGAGCATGTGAGAGGGCTGAGGGAGATGGACATAGGAGCCAAAAGTGTGGAGTCCAGTTCCAATGGTGGCAGCTTGTCATCAGTGCCTGGAGAAGGGAGAGTGTACATCCCCATGAAAGTCATCAAGGATTATGTGAAGAATGATGACATTGGTCAGTGATTCAGGGTGAGGTAGCAATGAGGTCTCACAGAATCCCTGAGAGAGATTGGGAAGTGGTGTTGTGGAGCCGCTTCATGACAGAAGGGAGGGATACTTTGCTAGCCTTATCAGATTAGGAGAAAATGTGTTATGATCCTATGAAGGAAGCCTTAATTAGGAGATATGGCTTATTCTCAGAACTGTACAGGCAGAAGTTTAGCGCCTGTAAGAAGCATGAATCAAACACTTGGGTGGAGATGTTTCTAATTTCTGCAGAGCACTGGATATTTGGCTGAAGGTAAGCCAGGTAAATTATTTGCCTGGGCCCTATGATTTGATGGCATGGTCGCACTTGTCTGCTAGTTGTTTTCCAGAGCTATGCCAGCATTTGATTGACAGTAAGCTGATGACCCCAGGAAGCTTGCTGTGGAGGGGGACCGCTGGGTCAGTACCAGGGTCCACAAAGGGTATGTGGGAGACTCCTCCAAAGGTAGGTAGAGTCCCTCACAGAAGAGTGGGGGGGACAAGGGTAAATAGACGGAGTTCCAAAGTGTGCCCCAAAGTAATTCCCAAGGGAAAGGTTCCCTGCCTCCCTGCTGCTAAGAAACTATGGGTCTCTGTGGGTAAGTCTGCAGAGAAGGGTCTCCGCAAGGGTTATGCTTGTGATCAGGTGGGTCACTTCATAGGGGTCCTAAGTGTGCCAAAAACACCACTGCACCCACTTGTGCACAGCCCATTGGGTTGACAAGTGTAGCATTGGGGGAGGAGTTGAGTTCCCTAGGAGGGTTGGGAGCCAGCAGAATTGACCCTGGTCTCATTAGGAGACAGTGAGATGGCCATAAGGACCCACCTTCCCACTAACACTAAGAAAAACATGCAGCTGGTGACCATAAATGGCCATAAGGTGCAGGCTCGGAGAGACACTGGAGCAAGTGTGACAGCTGTTGTTTGTCAGCTAGTGTCTGAAGAGCAGGTGGTCCCCAATGTGCTATACCCAGTAGTTGCAACTGACTACTCAGATTGCCTCTGCAAAGTGGCACAGGTTACCTTTGAGTGGGGGATCTCAGGTACCTTGAAAGTAATTGCGAGGGCAGCCATACCTGCTGACTGTCTGCTTGGTAATGATCTGAAGCATTCCACTTTGGAAAAGGTGGAACACAGGTCTCATTTGGAGATGTTGGGTCTGCCTGAGTGGGCATGTGTGACCACTCGGTCTATGGCAGCCGGTAAGAGCAATCAAGAGGACCTGGAGCCTGGAAGAATGACCCAGATGCCTGGCAAAAATAGAGGAGCAGGGGGCATGTGAAACTTGCCCTGAAGTTCCCACATTCCAGGAGGAGGCAGACCTTGAATGGGATGGAAGTGACCAAACTGGGGGTCCTGCATTAGCTGACATATTGGCAGCAGGAAGGGGTCCTCTCCAGGTAGCAGAAATGTCCCTTAATTGTTGGTTTGCAGCAGCAGGCTGCAAGCCAGGCAGCAGGTGATCAGTCTGGGTCACATTTTATTTACTAGGAGAATAGTCTCCTGTATAGTGAGCCGAAGGTTGCTGAACCTGGGTCAGCCCATGTGCTGTTGGTAACCCAGCGCATCAGATCCTTCCTACTGAATCTGGCTCATGATGTACCTCTAGCTGGACATTTGGGGCAGGACAAGACCTTTGAAAGGCTTATCACCCACTTTCACTGGCCCCTAATGTGCAAGGATTCTAAAACTCACTACAGGACTTACCAGACTTGCCAGGCAAGTGGTAAGAGTGAGAAGAAGTGCAAGGCTCCTCTCCAACATTCCTCTGTCATCAGCACCCCCTTTGAGAGGGTGGGTTTTGACATTGTGTGGCTTCTGGACTCCAAGACAGCCATGGGAAATAGGTTCATCCTGGTCTTGGTGGACCATGACACCTGTTACCCCGAGGTCATCCTTCTCCGGACTGTGATGACCCCTGTGGTGGGTTGGGCATTGATGCGGATCTTCTCCTGTGTGGGATTCCCCAGAGAGGTGGTGTCTCACCAGGAGGCCAACTTCATATCCAGGTATATGAAGTCCCTGTGGCAGTAGTGCGGTGTTACCTAAAAGTTCACCTTTCCTTACCACCCCCAAGGTAACGGCCTGGTTGAGAGATTCAACTGGACCCCGAAGGACATGATTATGTGTCTTGCTGAACCCTTATAATGGAGATCTGTGGACTCTCAGCCCAGGAGAGAAAAAGAAAGAACTCATTTGTCTTGGACAGTCACTACAGAAGAGATTGCTCTCTGCTAAATCAATGATTCATTTACCTTCATTGTGGTTTTCACATTGTTTTTCAACATCCAATTGTAAAGAAAATACCCTGTTAATCACCCTGGAAAATGTCGGGAACACTGTTGCTCACTACTAACGTGAACGAGGCAGAGACAAAATAGTTGATCTTGAAGGTGATTTGGTGTCTTTTCATACTCAGCAGCAATTTCAATTGAGAACCATGCCTCTGCTAACAGACCAGGGGTGACAAGAAAGAACCCCTTCATCTTGGACAGTCACAACAGAAGGTATTGCATGCCAACAAATCAACAAAGCATTCACCTCAATCAAGAATTTCAGATAATTTTTCATCATGAAGTTGTAGAGAAAACACTGTCCATCAGCCTGGAAAAGATGGAGGGAACACTGCTGCATTCTAATAACGTGGACGGGGCGGGGTCAAACAGGGGGACCTGATCAGTGTTGCTTTCTTTTTAAAAGGGGGGGGGGCGTATCAGCCCCCTCTCTGAGCTTTAAAAAGCCCTCAGGCCCATCATGTCCCAAGGCAGTGTATGTTTTAATGTATGGGGGTATTGTGGACATCCTCTCTGAGCCAATTTTGCTACTAAGGATTCATCCCCAGGTCCTGAGTTTAAAATAGGTGGGTGCCCACCTACGGTCCCCACCATACACAATGTTGGATGCTACTGGTGGAGCCTCAGGACCCACGCAGACCCAGCTGACTTCCTGCATGCTGTGGAAACCGGCAATGCTCCCGCCCACAGGGAGCAGTATTTTTGCTGCTTCCTCCAGGCTGGAGCAATCTGTTGCTCTGTTTACCTGCCTGCATCAGTGCAGACAGAGAAATTAATACAAATCTGCCCCCAGATAGAGGGAGCTTTTTTAAAGCTCCTGATGGTTGGAAGCAGACTTTGTGTTTCCTCCCAATTGGTGGGAGTTTCCCTGGCTGTGCTGGTTTGGACACGGAAACTGCTGAGTCCTGGGGAAACTGCTGCCCCCTTTAATTGAAGATATCAGCCATAGGGATGGGTTCTCAAGGCCTTTCAAGGAACAAGGAGGGGAGCTGCCTGGCCCCCTTCAAAATTGTGCATATTTCAGCCCCAGTGGGGTGGGCATCCATGGGCATATAAAGGCTCAGAGAGGGGGGACTCATGGCCCTCATCCCCTTTAATTAAAGATATTGGCCCTGAAGATGGGGCCCTTTGGCCTTTGAAGGGCTCGAAAAGGGGAGGCCTTGCATCCCTCTCCCCTTTTGTGCATATCTTGTCCCTGTAGGTGGGCTCCTTGCGTACTATATTGGCTTGGGGAGGGAGACTGAATATTCCCATCCTCTTATTTAAACAATGCAGTGACCCCAGGGTCTAGGTCAGGGTATTCCTCCCATGCCCCCTTCTGTTATTTTTTCTACTTTAAGACAGGAGAGTAAGTACCGATGTCCTGTGATGGCAGCCAGCAACATTTTCCAGCAATAAATTCTCTCACAACACCCTCCCTGCACCGCCGAACAACAGAGATCGTGGAAAATAGAAACCCAAACCAGGCAAAGGGGGGCGCCATCTTAGGGGATCTCTGTAGTGAGGAGTGCTAAGATCACGCACGGGAGAGAACGCACTTAAAAACAACAAAGACGAACAGATGAGGGAGCGCAATAACTGTCCTACCTGCATCAAGGGCAATGAGAGACAAACACGACACCCCTGCAACTCCTTCCTGCCCAAATACCAACAGAGATCGAGGACAGATAGAAACTGAAAGCAGGCAAGGGGGGCCGCCATCTTAGAGGGCTGCCAAGGGGGTCAGCACTAACATCACGCGCAGAGGTGAACACTCAGCAATAACAATAGGCGGCGGAAGGAGGGAGAAGCGGAACAACAGCCAAACCTACAATAGGGCCACTGTGAATCACACTCGCAGCACCCCCGCAGCACCTTGCCGGTGACTCACAACCCCCCGACAACGTGCGCCGCCGTACCCCCCCCCCCCCCCCCCTTCCCCCCGGAAAGTAGAAACCGAAACCAGACGAAGGGGGCGGCCATCTTAGCACAACCTATGAAAAACGGGGACAGAGCGGGCAAACCGCAAACAATAAGAGGCAATCAAAAAGGAGGAGAAGCTGACAGGAGGTAGGGGCACGAGAAGCTGTGCCTGCACCTGTGAGGCGGATGTAATAATGCAGCAGATAGACAAAATAAAAGCCGAAATGAAAAGAGAGTCAAAAGAGCACCAAGAGCCAATCTAAGGGGGCCGACCATCCGCCCATAGTCTGCCCATATTGTGGGGGTAAAAAGCAATACCAACTTTTTGTAGGAATATCACAGGCAAGAGGTGCTGTGTGAAACAAGAGAAGACATGTGCTACACAATGATCCTGGCCAGATAGAGTTGGTCAGCATGGTGGTGGACAGAGCACAGCCCACTGGCAATCCCAAATCCTCGGAAGTCTAGACTAGGGGAGTCGTCACAAGGGAGAACAGAATGGTGATGTTAAAACTCAGCCAAAACAAGTCACACCCAGCTAAGAACATCCAGCTATAACATAACACAGGAAGACAGTCTGCAGGGACACAGAAGACCAGGTACAGCAGCAGCTAGCCAGGGGGGAAAAGCGCAAGAGGGCAGAGAGGGACGAAGTGTCAAACAGCTGCCACCACGCACCCCGCACCCCCTCGGACTCAACACAATGAAAACACCTGGGGCTAGCATAATAACAACAACACTTAAAAAGGGAGAGAGCCAGGGCACCTAGCAAATACTAAGGACTTGGAGAGCAACCACTAAGACCAAAAAGAAGGGCATGAGCTTAAAACCCAAGGAAAAGAGATATGGAGAACACGCAGTGCACAAAGGGAGCAGCGATCTCTTGCGTAGGATATCACACAATGGCAGATGGTGGAGTGCCCGCCCCGACAAGGCAACGCTAACAAGAGGAGTGGCGGCAACATGATCTTCGCGCAGTCAGTGAGCACTAGAGATAATCCTTCCTATCCCGAACAGAAGCATAGATAAAGGGACATTAGAGTCCCTCCCCAAACAGGACAAGAACAACATATTGAATGCCCTGAAAAAGAAAGCCATAAGGGTCCAAAGCGTACTATCACAAGAGCTGAAACAACACAAAAATCAGACAGAAGATATGAGCTCCATGAAGCAAATAGGGATCTAACAAGCATGGCGGAAAACGAGGGGAAAATGCAACAGCAACAGAAAAAGACCAAGGGAGAAACACCAAAACACTCGCCGATCAAACACAAACGAGATATCAACAGCACACTCGACATGATTCTGAAGAAACTGGCGAAGGTTCATGACCTAGCCAAAACTACAAAACAGACTACGGATGCAATACAACTAGAGCTAGCAGCGGTTGGAGCCGATATACATGCAGCAAGCAACATGCTATCAGCAGTAGAGCAGAGGGTAAATGACATAGTACATAGGGACCAAAAAGCGAACAAAGCCCTGCTGGCCCTAACCAAGACCACTGCAGCCCTCCAAAGGCAGACGGCGCAGCTGGAAGACAAAAACAGAAGAGGGAACATAAGAATCTTAGGAGTACTGGATGGCGAAGAGGATAAAGCAGGGCTCTTCGTGGCACTCATTGAGGAAATGCTTCCCAAAATAACAAACTTCAAATTCGACCAACCTTTCGAACTAGATAAAGCATACAGAGTCCCAGCCTTCAAAACATCAAACAGGACGGGCCCTCAACCAATAATATGCAAACTGCTTCGCTCACAGCAGACAGAGTCTATATTTGGGGTAGCAAGGAAGAACCAAAGTATGCAATGGAACGGACACAGGATAATACTCACACAAGAATACTCAAAACCCCCAGTAGACATAAGAAAAGGTTTCTTAGCCCTGAGAGACAAGCTGAGGAAAGAGAACATAATATTCTCTTTTGTCGGCCCCACAAGGTTCAGAATAAGTGACAAAGGAAGAACGCACATATTCAAAGACCCAAATGATCCCACCAGATATCTACAAGGGCCGAAACAACAGGAGATGGATACATCACAAACGGGAACAGGCAAGAGAAGAGCCTCTCCAGAACCAACAGGGGAATGAGCAGGAGGAAAGACAATGAGCCAGAATGATCCAGAATGACCACTCAGAAGTGACAACCTGTAAATATCTCTGATCAGCACAGTTTGGTCCAGTCTACCTCAAGACTAAGCAAGGCGAACCGGCAAAACTACCTCAGAACAACTGCTTTCCCTTGCTGCACAGAAAAGACTAAAAACACTATCTACCTCATGTTGAAACAGGAAGAGCAGGGATAAAGACAAATGGAACAAACGGAGAACCGAGCGGCTAGCAACAGGAAGAAAAGAATGACTATATATAATCAAATATCCTTTATGTACAAAGAATGGCAGGGTTGTTCTGTAAAGATCGTTAAGGGGAGGGGAAGATAGGAAAATGGCGCACGTGCAAAGGGACAAAACGCATATGTTGTGCCGTGCCAGCTGGAAAGGACGCATTCGGGGGGGGGGATTCACTTGCAATAGAAGAGGAAGGCTCCTGGGGAGACGGAATTGCGACCCTGTCGTCCCATGCCCAGAATATGAAGGAGAAAGACGGGGGAGGGGAGGGAGGGGCTAAGGGGAAGAGGGTCTGTCTGTCTTGTCTGTCTAAGCTATATTACACACATCTATCCACTGTCTTTTATTCTATATACATCATTTTATCTTTAGGCCTACGTAAAGGAAGTTATATATTGTTGGGATCTAGTGGGGAGTAAGACGGAAAATTTGGGAAGGTGCATAGTTTCCGACCAACACCTGAGAAAGGGAACACATGGGAGAAGGAGAGGCTTGATCATAACACAAAAACGAGCAAAGGCAAGGGCCAAAGAGCGATCACACAATATAACCAATGACGCAGAACAACATGACTTCTTTGGCATCAAACCTAAAGATAGTCTCCCTCAATGTAAAGGGCCACAACCACCCAGTAAAGAGAAAAAAATCCTAGACTACCTAGGTAAGACCAAATGGGATGTGATCCTACTGCAAGACACCAAGCTTTCTCTTGAGGACGCCAAGCGAGTGAAAGCCAGATGGGTAGGGCTGATAGCATGCTCACCGGCAATAGGGAAGGAGGGAGGGTGGATACTGGTAACACAACTCAAAAGAGGGGAAGAATGCATCCATGTAGCAAACATCTACGGCCCCAACACAGATGACACTGCCTTCTGGGCGGGGGTCTCGAAAAATTTAGAAGCTATTCCACAAAATGACCTAACAGTGATGTCCGGTGACTTTAACATACCTCTAGACTACACACTGGACAGACAATCAAAATCCCACTCTCACCCCCCAAATGCACACAACACACTTAAGAACATATGCACCAGAGTCAACCTCAAAGACCCATGGTGACTACAGCATCCGGACACTAGGGACTACACCTTCTACTCCAGCCCTCACAACTCATACAGCAGTATTAACTACATACTAATCACAGGCTCAAACACCCACCTAATAGAACACCTTGACATTACAGCTAGAACAATTTCTGACCACTCATGCATCAGCCTTCAGCTGAATGGACGACATAACAAGGACACCCTAAGCAGATGGAGGTTTAACAGCGACGTCCTGACGGACCAGGGCAACAAAACCAAAATAGAAGAGGCCATAAAAGATTACCTGCGACACAATGGAACACAAGATACTGATCCCAAAATCATATGGGAAGAACTTAAGGCCACAGACAGCCAGATGCGCAATATTTGAAATCAAAGCCAAAATGAACAGAAATGCTAACCAACACCTAAACGAACTGGAAAAAGACATCAAGAGGTTAGAGACGATACACAGCACAAACACAAGGAACACTAGCACTCTAACAGAACTCAATAGGAAACAATATGAATACAACAAAATCTTGAGCGAAAGGGCCGGGCTATGGGTGAACAAATACAAGGCTATCAATCTCTGTTAGGCTAACAAAGCAGGGAAGCTCCTTGCCTCCTACCTTAGACGACTTACCTCAACAGCCGCCTCAACTTCTACGCTCCCAAACGCCATCTCCGCTCGACCAGTCACGCCCTCGCCGCCGTCCCCCGCATCCGCAGAGCGACAACAGGAGGAAGGTCCTTCTCCCACCTTGCCGCCAAGACTTGGAACTCCCTCCCGACCGACCTACGCCTGACCCAAGACCACCTCTCCTTCAGGAAGAAGCTCAAGACCTGGCTGTTCGAGCAGTGCGGACCCCCCCCCCCCAAGCGCCTTGAGACCCTTCGGGTGAGTAGTGCACGGTATAAATGCCTATGATTGATTGATTGATTGAAACAAAGGCAACACACCATTGCTTCAACCACCAACTCAAAAAAGAATACACACACAAGACACAAGGAAATCCTAAGAACTTTCAAAGACTTCTACCAGGATCTCTACAAAAAAGACCAGTCCTTAGACCAAGAAGGAATTGCAAACTACCTAAACAGACTAGGCCTCCCAAAGATAACAGACAAAGAGGTACAGAAGCTAGACCGGGAGATAAGCGAGCCAGAAATAGAGATTTGGGTCAAGTCTCTCAAAGACAACAAAGCACCAGGACCATATGGGTACACTGCCACATTTTACAAAACGTTCCTAACACAACTACAGCCTACCATGAAGAAAGTGTTCACCCAATGCGTGGGGGAGGAAGTAGTCTCACAATCCATGTCAGAAGCAAACATAATAGTTATCCCGAAGGAAGTTAAAGATGCATAACAACCCCAAAACGACAGGCCCATCTCACTAATCAATGTATGGCTCGCAATCGAGAGAGCCATTCTAAATAACCATGAGCCAGGAGTACTCCTCACAGCCGATAAACACATGATGGCATCCAATCCAATACTCAAGAATACCAAAAACGCCCTGCTTAAAGTAGACAAAAAAATGAAGTACAGTGTGAAAAACTCAGAGGGGGTAATCACTGTGGGCAAACACAAAAATCAAATAAAGGGGAAAACCTCTCTCCATAGAAACATGGAAGAGATTGGGGATCTCCTACCAGCGCAGCTTGAAGATGAGGGAACCCCGATCACCTTCAGCAAACTAAAAAATAAGCATAAACTCCCCGACATAGAACTGTACAATTTCCTGAAAATCAGAACAGCCCTTACAAAAACTAAATTAGCAAAACATAAGCCGACAATTTTTCAATACACGATGAATCTCAATAGAATTGGCCACCTGGTATCACAGCTCTACAAGCTACTTTACCCCAGCGCCACCAAAATTAACGACATATTGGGAGAAACAACTAGACACCACACTCAGAGAGAAGGAACACCATCTCCTCTGGGCCTCCCCCTCTCAAAACAAAATCTCACCAGTACTAGCGCAGACAACATTTTGGCTCCTACACAAGACTTACTGGATGCCCGCCCACCTGGCGGCCCTGGGCTTCAGGGAAAATGACCTGTGTTGGAATTGCAACAAAGAAAAGAGAGACCTAGCCCACCTTATCTATGACTGTACCAAAGTTAAACAATTCTGGGAGAAAATCTTCATCTTCATAAACAAAGCTTTGGGTGCACACTAAAACCAAATTTCTCTACACTCACCACAGCTTTCATGACGACACAAATAGACTCACAACAAGATAGAGACGTAGTAGATCTCCTATTGACGGCGGCAGTTAAAATAGTTCTCACCAAATGAAAAGACACATCCAAGCAACTTTCAAGGGGTGGCTCAACTGGGTGACATATCTCAGAGGAGCAGATAACACTGCCCTACGAGATTCACCATGGAAGAAAACCTCCAGGGGAATGTGGGCCTCATTGGACAAATTCCTGGACCCCTACGAACCCCCGTGAACAGAACCAGCAAAAGGGACCAAGAGGCCCCACACAACACCCCCATGAGATAGCAACATAAACTGGAAGTACGCAAACCTTTGGCACACTAAGGCTTCTTCTCTCTCTCTTATTTTCTATTCTTTCCCATTTCACTCATCTCTATTCTCTTAATGAACAGTGGATGGGGGGACAGCCAACCATGTATACTGTATAAGTGTATTCTTGAAAAACACAGCCAGTGTGGGCTGCCATCCTGTAACGACGAAGCGTTGATGACTATATGTACAAAGAAATCAATAAAAAATATGTTGAAATCAATGTGTTGATAATAACTTTGGCATTGTTTGACCAATCTTCACAAAACTTTCATAAAAAGTGTTCTTTTTTGTCTATTTTGAGCATGGAAAGTTTGTGGTGATCCATCAAGCATGGCCGAGAAAAAAAGGGGTTCCCAAAAAGTAAAACCCTTATGCATTTTCAATGGACTTTTTTAGGCAGGGCTACAGGAAAAACTGCAGAACGGAATTACACCACATTTTTCAGGAAGCTCCACAGTCTACAGATGGCGCTTTTTGTGATTTAGATTTAATCCATTTAGTAGTTTTTTAGAAATTAAGGTTTATAAATAATTGTATATCTGGATAGTTGGGTCCATGAGAGGCTTGTGAGGGTCCCACGGGATCGCAAATTTAAAAATAGAGCATTATGATTAGCCCAGGGAGACTTTTGTGCATTGGGCCATCTCGCTCCTATGGAAATCCGACTCCCGCGAGAGAAAGCTTTCTGATTGGTTGCTGGCAACAAATATTTTTGGCCCTAAATATGGGTTCCCAGGAACTAATGAGGTTTGGGAAGGTGGTTGTGTGGGCCCTCTCCCCTTAAAAAAACACCACACTGTTCCTGGGGTCAGGGTCCCTGGGGCCTAATAAGACTCAGGGAGAGGGTCTGTGCTGTCCCTTCCCCCTTTTGTTTACTGTATTTGACCCCTTGGATGGGGCCCCAGGGGCCCAACAAGGCTTGCGGTGTGGGGCACATGGCTCTCTTCCTTTCTAAATAAGGCGCGGTCCTGGGGATGAGGTCCCTGGGCTTACAAAAGGCTCGCATAGGGGGCAGCACCACCCCCTTTTATTTACATTTGAACCCAGGGGGATGAGGTCCCTGGGGCCTAATTATGCCCAGAGAGGGGTGACGGGAGCCCCCATCACTTTATTATTCACTTGCCCCCCTGGGATGGGGGTCCCGGTTTGCAATATGGCTCTGGGAGGGGTTCCACATGCCCCATCCCCTGTTTAGTAAATTTGTCCCAGGGGATGCTTTAATTTATCACAGCCAGCTAGATATTTACTGCACAGCCATTCCTGCAACTGACTGTGAGGACTTTCTCTTTAAATTAAAATTACTCAATCAGGAGACTTTCATTGGAATGCTTATCTATCATCCACCTGGGCCCAAAAATAAATTTCTGTCCAATCTTCAATGGCTGTTGGAATTAGGCCTTCAATGTGATAACTTCACCATACTTGGAGATGTCAATTTTCATTTAGAATCTTCTACTGACAAAGATACCCTAGACCACCTAGAAAAACATTAGAAGTAGGTCTTAAACAACTGTTTAACAATCCCACTCACCTAGCTGGTGACACTCTTGATGGACTCCTTTGGAACAATCCTGCCACCACCAATCTTAAAACTCTTCCTCTTGCCTGGTCTAACCACCGAGAAATAATCTTTGATTATAACTTACCTTCATCTCGACAAATGGCTACAAAGTAAGCAAAAATGTTTACTAGCAGAGCATGGCATAAAATACATAGGCTGTTTTGACACATCATCATGTACAGAATCAGCCTGATATCTGCGTGGATGCTAATTCTTCAGCCTCGACCTACATCTCCTGTCTAGTGTACTCCTGTTTAAAACCAGCTACCCCTATTTCAGCTAATGGTCATGGGAAGAGCATTTAGCCCCTTGGTTTTCTGAAGCATTGAGACGTGAAAAACAAGCCTGTAGGAGGCAAGAAAGGCCCTGGCTAAAACATTACGACAACTCTGGTAAACAGATGTACAAAGCAGCTCTTGCCAAATATAAAACTCAGGTCACTAATGAAAAAAGTCTCCATTATACACAAATGATTGAGAATGCTGCCGACTCCAACTAAGAATTATTACAGGTAATCACAAAGCTTACCTCAGTTTCAATAATTAATTCAACTAATCCTCGTAAAAAAATTCAGCGAAATCCTTGCCTTGACTTTCAGAGATAAGGTTGACCACATTTTTAACTTATTTGATATATCCAAAGATACCTTTGAGATGAGTGTCAGGAAGGGATTCACTACCCGCTATCAGATTTTACATCAACCTCTCCTAACCAAGTAGCCTCTTGTCTTCCTACAATTGTAAAGCTCATGGTTCAGCCGATTGCTTATCTATCCTCTCTGTTCAACCAGATGTTTCTACAAGCGATATTTCTCGCACTGTGAAAACAAGCCTGCATTCTTCCTCTTAGGAAAAAAAAAATAACAACTCTAGTGACACTGCCAACTAGTGTCCTATTTCAAGACTTCCTCTGCCAGCAACAATTGTTGAAAAAAATATTCAATGCAGAGTTATTTAATTTTATTCTCGAGAAACATCAGCTAGATCGTTGGCAGTTTGGGTTTAGAGCAAACTGAGACTGAGACTGTATTGGAAAAAACCACTGAAGACATAAGAATGACATTGGATAGTTGAGGGTCAGCAGCTCTTATTTTATTGGACTTATCTGCAGCGTTAGACACTCTTGACCATGGGCTAATGGTCCACCGTCTGAAAGGATTCAAGACAAAGCCCTTGCTATTATCCTTTCTATCTGGGAGAATTCAAATTTCGAACTTGGGCCATTTTAAATTGTCTCCTTTCACACTGCTGTGCGGGGTTCCTCAGGGCTCCTCATTAAGCCGAACATTATTTAATATATATGTCCCGGAACTCGCCTTTGTAATTAAAAGTTTCAACCTAAATCCTACCTTCTATGCTGATGACACCCAGCTGGTTGTATAAGTTCTGGACAAAGATGCCTCTGGCTCTTTAAGACTACATGACTGAATGATTGCCATAAGCACTTGGATGATCAGGCATTGTCTAAAGCTGAACTCAAGTGAAATGTAAAAAAAAATGTAAATTGATACTTGTATAGCGCACTACTCACCCGCAAGGGTCTCAAGGCGCTTGTACAAATACCGCTGTTGAACCCATCCCGGCTTTCCCTGTGAACCGTCCACTCCTGGGCACCCCCAAGGTGGAGGCCAGGCATCCTTAGCATTGTGGGGGCTGTTGTGGAGATTAAGCAAGCTATTGCCCAGAGTTGCGGAGTGAGACTCCATGATTGGAATAAGCACCGAGGCGAGGATTATCAGGTCCGTGGAATTTTGAGCCCAAGACCCGCCGAGGCAGGGAATTGAACCCTGGCCCCAGGCCAGACATCTGCATCAGGGTCTGCCGCTCTAACCATTGAGCCACACTTCTCCTCTAAACCTGAGGTTATACTTTTTGGCAATATCTTTCTAGCATGGTCTCCTGCCTGGTGGCCCAACAGTTTGGGTTTGCCTCCCTTACGAGTGACTAAAGCTAAAAACCTGGGCTTTATCATGAAGGGCACGCTTTGCACACGTGGGTTCGTATCCCATCCTCATCGCCATAAATAATGTGGTAACCAGGTCCACGCTGATTGTGATATATCAGGAGGATTTATACAGGTTGGTTACAGCATTGAAGTACAGAAGTGATTAGCCCCACCAGGAGCAGCCAGCACGGCGCTCCGCCCTTCTCCAACTGTCTGCCTCATACACCAACATTGTAAGTGACATCAACACTAGAGTGTCCTACAGATGGAGGAGTAGAAATCATGTAAAACATTATAACCAGGATATTACAATGAGCTTAGATATGAAACCCAGATATCCAAGGTAGTTTACTCTTCATTGTACACTATTAGAATGTTGAGAATGTTTTTTCCTTTAATTCCTAGAAATACCAGGAAAACTGTGGCCTCTGCACTCATCCTGTCAAAGTTAGATTACGACAATGGTCTGTACATGAACCCTTCAGGAAAAACTTCTTAGGAAACTCCAATCGGTTCAAAAGGCAGCAGCTAAATTGATCCTGGATTTCCCTAACATTCTCAAAGTCCATTGGCTCCCGGTCTGAAAGCAAATTAAATTCAAGGCGCTCTGCGTGGCCTATAAAGCCTTGCAATGGGAAATACAGGAATCTTAATGGAAGCCTTATACTGGCATACTCCAAACCATCACCTCTGGTCTGCCAGTACCAGAATGGTCATCACTGCAAGATTCAGGAAGGTGAAATGGGGAGAAAGGAGCTGTGCCAACAGTACGGCCAGGCTCTGGAACTTACTCCCATCACATCTCAGAGCCATCACCACCCTCCTCACTTTCAGAAAGGAGTTAAAAACATGGTTGTTTAACAACTAGTGGTCTTTGTCTCTGCATGTTTATGTTCAGCAAGCACCAAGACACCCAAGGGTAGACGTGCGCTACATAGGTCTGTTAACATAACATAACAGGATGGGGGTTGCATGATCCCCACCCGTTCTAATTGGCATTGGCCCCGAGGAATTGAGTTCCCGGAACCTAGTTCAGGTAGGGTGCTGTGCGCCCCCTCCCCTATTAAACAGAAAATGGCCATGGGAATGGGGTTCCTGGGGCATATGAAGGCTTGGTGAGAGAGGCCACATGGTCCCTTCCATTTTTTATTTGTATACCCCAGGGAATATGCTCCTAGGGGACTAATAAGGCTTGGAAGGGGGACTGTTCGGTCTACCTCGTCTTCTTTATTATATGTATTAGCTTTGGGGTCTCTAGTTGGCAGAGGTAGATACCACTGTCCAAATAGGGACCCTTGCTTCTAGTCAGGGTAAGGAGGACACACTCTTTAGATAACCCCTGCTCACCCCCTTGGTAGCTTGGCATGAGCAGTCAGGCTTATCAAAGGCAATGTGTAAAGTATTTGAACCAACACTCACAGTAACACAGTGAAAACAATGAACTCCACAACAGTTTAGAAAAATAGAAGTATTTAATCTAAACTAGACAAGATGTAAAAATCCAACATACACAGTTCAAGAATATGGCTTCAAAAGAGTTGTTAAGGTTGCGTTAAAATAATCCACAGTTGCATCACGTTTTAGCCAACAGTACCTTTAGATGCAAAAAAAGTGAAATATGCAGCATTGAAAAACAAGCAATGCATCACTCCTGAGACCCTGGGGAGACGATGCGACAACCCCGCTGGATGCAGCGGGCGCGTTGCCGTGCCTCTAGTCTGTATGGGAAGGGATGCGATACCTTGTGTGGATTACTGTGCGCAGGTTTTGTTGGAAGCGTCTCACAAAGGTACAATGCGATGATATTCGGGACGGCGATGATCTCAGGTGCAGTGACGATGTGCGGTGCAGCATCGATCTTCTCCTCTGGCGGCCCCTCGATGCAATGGCTCTGCGACGACTCTCGCAGTGACGTGATGCGGTCCGCAAGCAAGCGGTATCGACGATCTCACCCAGTGATGACAGGCTCTGCGACGATACTCGCAGCAATGGTACTTTTCCCGCACAAGCGCGATGCATTCCCCAAGCAAAGGATGCGTTGGTTCTTGCAGTGGCAACAGGCGCTGCGATGATCTCGATGTTCGCTGCGGCTGGAATTTCCTTGCACTGACCGGGATGGGCTCCGCAAGCGAGCGATGCGTGAAACTTTGCAAAAAGTCTTTAGTTTCTTCTTTTCCAGCTTCCCAAACACTGGTACAACTTCCAGAGCCACCACAACTGGCCCAAGCACTCTAGGAAGGACATAACTCTCTCAGTAGAGTTCAGGGAAGCTGGGGGTGAAGTCTTTTTGTTCCTGGGACTTCTTAACAGGGAGCCAGCTCAACTCAGGCACTTGGAGATCTTTTCAAGCAAGGGGACACAGCACAAAGCAAAGTCCTTCCCCTCTCCAAGGCAGCAAAGCAACTACAGGGCAGCCCACAAACACACAGCAGGAAAGTCCTTCTTCATAAGCCTTCCAGCTTTCTCCTTGGCAGTGGTTCCTTCTTGAATCCAGGATGATCTAATTTTCTGTAGTCTAGGGTCCTATACTTATACCCCTAAAAGTCTTTGTTCCCCTTGTGCAGGAGGGCTCTGAGGCCGGTCTGAACTAGTTCTGGGTGTTCCCTGAGCACTTTGTTTTCCTGGCATCTCCTTTCCTTTCAGAGAGAGGGGCAGGGTTGTCAGCCGCCCAGCAGGAGGTGGAGCCAGCATTGTGGAAGGCAGGCACAACCCTATTCAGGCACAGGTACTTCCCCCTCCCACCACTCTAGATGCAGATGGAGCTATTCACCCCAGGGATGGCCCACTCAGCCTCTGCGAGCCACCCAGCTCCTGCCACTCACAAACCAGACAGTTAATTCGCAAACAGGCCAAGGCACACAGAAAGGTCAGACAAGAGAACAGCAACTTTCTAAAAGTGCTGTTCTCAAACACAGGATTTAAAAAACACCTTTCCTAAAAGATGTGTGAATAAGTTCTGAGTTCAGGGATACCAGACTTTTATGTCCTATCCTGCTCCTATAGGAAGATATGCAGGTAGCCACTGTAGCCAGCATTCCCCATGATAGCCTATGGGCAAGATAGCCTTAGAATAGTGAAGAACAAAAATGTATGCTCTACCTTTCACATACACTGCACCCTGCCCAAGGGGGTACCGTGGGCCTTCCATAGAGGTGACCAATGTGTACAGAAAGGGAAGGGTTAGGCCTGGTCAGTGGGGACACTGCCCAGGTTGACATGGCAGTTCACAGACTGCACACAGGCACTGTGGTGGCAGGCCTGAGACACCGTTTTAGGGCTACTCATGTGGGTGGCACAATCAGTGCTGCAGGCCCACTAGTAGCATTTGTATCACCAGCCCTGTCACACTCAATGCACTGTACTAGGGACTTCTTGGTCATACAAATATGCAAATCATGGATAACCAATTCCAATAACAATTTACTCAGGGAACACTTGTACTTTGACACTGATCAACAGTGGCAAAGTGCTCAAAGTATCTAAACCAGTAAAAACAAAATCAAGCACAGCATCAAAAATACAGGAGGTAGAGGCAAAAAGACAGGGGAAACCACGCTAAAGATGCCAGGTCTAACGATATGTGACCCCGGAGGATGTAACCCCAAGGCCTAATGAGCCTCCGGAGGGGGACTGCATACACCACTCTGCTTAGATTTTGGCTGTAGGGAATGGGGTTCCCAGGGCCCAGGAAAGGCTTTGGGGGACAGCATGCCCCCCTCCTTTTTTATTGTATTTGGCCCCAGGAGATTTAGTCTTCCCCATAAAATATTTGTTGTGGCCCAGGAAAATGGGGTACTTAGGGACAGAAGGCCAACCATGCACTGTGCATGTCAAAGGCTAGGATGTACGGCATGACAACGCGGGCTTTTACACCGCGTGCCGTTACAACGCTGTTTTTACAACTCAAGTCATTACAACGACTTGCGCTGTAAGGGCTGGATAGTGGAATAGTTTAATTTTCTATTCCAACTCCAGCCCACGTTACAGTAGGGAAGGTGTTGGAATAGAGAATTAACTATTCCCTATCCAATAGCGCCCTCCAGCACAAAGCGTCATAACGACTTGCGTTGTAAAGGAGCGTCGTAATAGCAGCGCGGGGTAATGCCCGCGTTGTTAAGGATTTTTCCCCAAAGGCTGAGCTCAGCAGGCAGTTGGCTGCCTGTGTGGAATTGGAAGCAGGGTCTAGCTGCAACAGGCTCTGTGGCTAACCTCCACGCCAGACGTGAGCAAAGGTCATGCACGGCATTGGGATGGCTGCGTCTAAGTGGCTGTCTGCTGAACGTTGGACACAGGGCATCGCTGCAAGGCTGTGTGCAGTATAGGGTTTTTACTAGTGGTCTTGGAGCATGGGGTCCCCAGGGCCTAACAAGGCTTGGGAAAAGGAACCACATGGCCACCTCTCCTTTAATAAAATAAAAGTGGCCCTTGGGGGTATAGTCCCCAGAGCCTAACGAGGCTAGAGGGGTGGGGTGCCATGCGGCACCCTTCCCTTCATTTGTACTAGGACCCTGGGTGATAGAGTCCCCAGAGCCCAGTAAGGCTCACTCATCTTTAACAAAAAAAGGTTCTGTGGTCCTAGGGCCTAACAAGGCTCAGGGTGGGGGACTTTTAATAAAAAAAGACCCTAGAGGATGGATTCCCAAGGGCCTAATAATGCTCGTAGAGTGGGGGCATGCAGTCCCTCCCCCTTAACAAAAAAAGGCCCTGTTCGATGGGGGTCGCCCGGGCTTAAATAGATTTGGGGTTCCCTTCCTCTTTTATGTAAATTTTGGCCCCAGGGATGGGGTCGCCAGGACCTAATAAGGCTAGGGGAGGGGCTCCACGTGGCCTCTCTCCATTTAAAAGAGATATGGTCCTTGGGAATGGGGTGCAAAGGGCCTTCAAAAGCTCAGGGAAGAGGGCTGTGTGAGCTCTCTTACCTTACAGCAACATGTCTCTGAGGAATGGGGTCCTCAAGGCCTTTAAAAGGCTTGGGTAGAAGAGGTTCTTGATCCTACTTTCCTTTAAAAACACAAGGACCTGTGAGATGGGGCACCCTTAGGCTTGGAGAGGAGGGAGGCATGTGGCCCGCTCTCCTTGGCACAGATGGATGGAGTCCCCAGGGCCTAATCAGACTCAGGAAGGGGGGTCACTTTCCCCCATTCCCTCTAAAAAAATACAAGGACACGAAGATGGGGTCCCCAGAGCCTAAGAAGGCACAGAGGAGGGACATGTGGCCTTCCTCCGCTTTTAAAAATATTGCGCACAGTGGGCCTTATGTTACAGTAATAAAAAATTACTTTAAGTTTATAAAAAACTCGAAATTTACTGAAAAATTCAAAGGTTAAAGTAACATTATAGTTAGGTGTGATAAAAAAAGTTTTTTTTTTAATAAACTTAGAAATTCAGTGAAAAATTTAAAAGTTAAAGTAATGTTATATTTAGGTGAATATGTCACTGATAACATTAACATTTTGAACAAAAAAAAGCACAGGCATCCACTAGTTATAGTTAGCAGAGCTAACTATAACTTGCACCTCCATCATGCACTGCTTATGACCTCACATATTACATCACTTGTGACATGTTCTATGACGTCATTTATGACATCACTGATGACATCTCAAATTACAACATGATGGCACCATTGATCACATCACTGATGATATCATCGAAGCTTCTTTGGTACACATTGCTATATTAACGGGTATTGCATTAGAGCTATGAAAGTAAGTGCAAAATAGCTCAGAATAATATGAAGCATCATTACTGACACCATACATACAAACACCATAGGTAAAACAAGGTTGTGTTATTTGCAACATTAACCCTATGCTATATAGATATACTTAATGGTTGGCTGAGTTCATGTTGACTATGAACCAAAGATGAAAGGGTAACCTATTCTGCACATGGTGTTCAATCTGTATACATCTGTTCGGGGAAAACCAAGTTCCTCCAGATACTGAAGCCCTGTTACATAACTAATGCCCTACTTCTGACAGTCTTTACCTGTATAAAACCCATGACAGTCACTGAACCTACATTGAGAAATGAAGTGGATATAAGCAGAAAAGTTGGTACTGTTAACACTGTTTACTCTACGGAGAGAGTTTACTCTCTACCACACTGCAGACAGTCAAACTCTCATGAGAAATACACTACAAACTATTGAAAAGTATCTACTAAGAACAGTGTGCACCCAATGCAAACGTTGTCCAAAAACTAATTATTCACTTGAAATAACCAAGGTCTGAGGGTACTAATGATCATACTATCTGCTGCCGTCATACTGCAGTGAAAACTTTACAGCTAGCCCATCTTTTGAAGCTTAACAAGCATGTGTGGATGGGTTAGTACCTGATTTACACAGTCTTTTATATTACATAGAAATTGTTATGCTGAGCCAATTCTGTCTAATAGCTCAAGGCTTCTTACAATATTTAGTTTGTAGTATGCAACTTTCTTTACAGTACCAAAAAACGTGTGTGGGAGAAAATGAACACAAGTCGTTAATTGTAACCTGCACAGAGTTACTCTTCATTACAAAGATTTTTAACATGTTCAATACGAAAGTATGATTCCTCGCTTTCTTTTTTCCTGACTCCTCCACTTGATCAATCAATCAATCAATCAATCAATCAATCTATTTGTAGAGCGCACTATTTACCCGTGAGGGTCTCAAGGCGCTGGGGGGGAGGGGGCGGGGGGGTGGAAGCTTCCCTACTGTTCGAAGAGCCAGTTCTTGAGGAGTCTTCTAAAGGTGAGTAGGTCTTTGGTCTGCCGTAGGTGGGTAGGAAGGGTGTTCCAGGCCTTGGCGGCGAGGTAGGAGAAGGATCTGCTGCCTGAGGTTGTTCGATGGATGTGGGGGACGGCGGCGAGGGCGAGGCTGGCGGCGCGGAGCTGGCAGCGAGGGGTGTGGAAGCTGAGTCTGCTGTTCAGGTAGGCTGGTCCGGTGTTGTGGAGTGCTTTGTGTGCGTGGGTGAGGAGTTTGAAGGTGATCCTCTTGTCGACGGTGAGCCAGTATGGCTCACTGGTTAGAGGCGGCAGACCCGAGAGCAGAGGACGGCCCGGGACCAGGGTTCGATTCCCGGCGCGGCAGGTTTCTGGACCAGGGTCAGCGGACTCGATAATTCTCTTGCCTCGGTGCCCACTCTGATCAGCGTTCACACTCGGCAACTCTGGGCATTAGCTTGCCTCATCTTCATTAACGGCCCCACCAGACCGCCGGGGATGCCTGGTCTCACCCTGGAGATACCCATTAAGGGACCATCTCTCAGGGAAGCCAGGAAGGGTTTCGCAGCGGTCCAAGCGCCTTGGGACCCTCCGGTTAAGTAGTGCGCTATATAAATGCCTATATATACATACATACATACAGTGTAGGTTTCTCAGGTGGGGGGTGATGTGGCTGCGGCAGGGGACGTTGATGATCAGTCGGCGGAGGCATTTTGGATGCGCTGTAGTTGTCGTAGGTGTTTGGCTGGGATTCTGGCGTAGAGTGCGTTGCCATAGTCCAGCCTGCTGCTGACGAAGTCCTGTGTCACCATTCTTCTTGTTTCGGTCGGGATCCACTTGTAGATCCTGCAGAGGGTGTTGTAGCAGGAGGAGGAGATGGCGTAGACCTGTTTGGACATGGAGAGGGAGGAGTCGAGGATGAATTCAAGATTGCGTGCGTGGTCGGTGGGTGTCGGTGCTGTCCCCAGAGTGGTTGGCCAGCAGGAATCGTCCCAGGCTGAGGGGTTGGGTCCGAGGATGAGGACCTCCGACTTGTCCGAGTTCAGTTTCAGGCGGCTGCTCCTCATCCAGTCGGCGATGGCCTTCATTCTGTTGTGGATGTTGGTTTTGGCGGTGCGTGGGTCCTTGGTGAGGGAGTGGATGAGCTGAGTGTCATCAGTGTAGGAGATCATGTTGAGGTTGTGGTGGCGGGCCACTTGTGCGAGGGGGGCCATGTAGATGTTGAACAGCATCGGGCTGAGGAAGGAGACCTGGGGGACGCCGCAGATGATGTCGGTGGCTTCGGATCGAAAAGGTGGGAGGCAGACGCTCTGGGATCTGTCTGAGAGGAAGGATCTGGTCCAGGAGGATGAGGGCAGATGTTTTGCCGTTGTCTAATTGGCACCTGATGTCGTCTGTGGCGGCGATGAGGGCTGTCTCGGTGCTGTGGTTTCGTCTGAAACTGGATTGGGCGGGTGCAGGATGTTGTTGTCTTCGAGGTGGCAGGTCAGTTGCATGTTGATGATTTTCTAGATGACCTTCACCGGGAACGGGAGCCGGGAGATGGGCCGGAAGTTCTTGATGTCCTTGGGGTCCGCCTTGGGCTTTTTGAGGAGGGCGTTGATTTTGGCGTGGTTCACTCTGTCCAGGAATGCCGCTGTTTCAAAGGTGATGTTGATGATCTTCCGTAGTTGGGGTGTGATGGCTGCGTCTGCCTTGTTAAATATGTGGTGTGGGCACGGGTCTGTCGGTGATCCTGAGTGGATGGAGTTCATGACCTTGCGTGTCTCGACGTCGCTGACGTTGGACCAGGAGGTCAGGCGGTTGGTGCTGTTGGTGTTCGGGAGAGGGGTGGAGTCTGGCGTGGTTGGGTCGGTCGTGGTGTTGAAGCTTTCGTGGATTTCGGCGATGTTGCGCTGGAAGAAGATGGTCAGTGAGTCGCACAGTTCCTGTGAGGGCGGGATGTCGTTGGTGTTGGTGCTGGGGTTGGAGAGTTCTTTTACAATGCAGAAGAGCTCTTTGCTGTCGTGTGCGTTGTTATCCAGGCGGTCTTTGAAGGAGGATCTCTTGGCTGATCTGATGAGGTGGTGGTGTCTGCGGGTGGCGTCCTTGAGGGCTGCGTGGTTGTCCGGTGTGCGTTCGTGGAGCCATTTCTTCTCCAGTTTCCGGCATGTGCGCTTGGAGGCCAGGAGCTCGTCGGTGAACCAGGTGGCTCTCTTGCTGGCGTGGTTGTTGGAGGGTTTCTTCAGTGGGGCAAGGGTGTTGGCACAGTCGTTGATTCACTGTCTGAGGTTGCGGGCTGCGGCGTCTGGGTTGGTGGGGTCGGTGGGTGGGTTCTTGGAGACGGCCGTGATCAGCTGATCTTCGGTGACTTTGCTCCAGGAGCGGCAAGACAGCTGTTGGGTGCGATGGTGCGTGGTCGGTTTTTTGAAGGTGAAGTGAAAGCAGCGGTGGTCGGTCCAGTGGGGTTCGGTTGTGTGGTCGAAGGTGACGTGGGTGTTTGTGGAGAAGATGGCGTCCAGCTTGTGGCTGGCGGCATGGGTGGGCGCAGTGATGAGTTGTCTGAGGCCGAGGTTGCGAAGGTTGTCGTTCAGCTTGGAGGAGTTGCCGTTGTTGTTCTTCTCGAGGTGGAAGTTCAGGTCCCTGAGGAGGATGTAGTCCGTGGAGGCGAGTGCGTGGGTGCTGGCGAGGGCGACGATGGAGTCGCTGAAGCGGGCCCGGGTTCCGGGGGGGTCTGTAGATGAGAGTTTCTCTGAGGGTGGTGTTGGGGTCTGTGTGGATCCGGAAGTGCAGGTGTTCGGCGGTGTTAAGGGAGTCGTCTGCATGGGTGGTGACCTTGAGGGTGGACTTGTGGACGATGGCTATTCCTCCTCCGATGCCGTTGATGCGGTCCCTGCGGGTGATCTTGTATCCGTCTGGGATGGCTAGGGCGATGTCTGGTGCAGAGGAGTCGTTCCACCATGTCTCGGTCAGGAAGGCTACGTCCGGGCCTGTGGTGTCGAGCAGATCCCAGAGCTCGATGGCGTGTTTGCGTGCGGAGCGGGTGTTGAGGAGTATGCAGAGGAGGTGGTTGGGTCTGGTTCTTGGTGGTTTGATGGTTCTGTCACAGGTGAATCTGCAGCTGCGGCAGTAGAAGGGTCCGTGGGTGTGTTTCGGGGCGGCCTGGTTGCAGCGTTGGTCTCGGCCGGTGTTGAGAGCGTAGAGGGACTCGGCGTCGTAGCTGAGTCTGGGTCGGGTGCGGTGGAGGGTGCGGGGGCCTGGGGTTCTGGTGCTGGGCGCGGTCCAGGCGCGGACGGGCGCAGACGGGCTTGCCTTAGGTGCGCCAGCGGCGCCTCCTCTGAGCGCGGCCGCTATGCGGCTGCGTAGCGGCTTCCATATAAGGCAATGTGGGAGGGAGGAGCAGCTGGGAGCTGGGAGCGGGGCGGTGAATGGGATTGCAGGTGGACGGGGCCGCTGGGACGCAGCGGCGGGAAAAACGGGCAGGGACCGCTGGAGAACTGGGCACAGGAAGGAAAAACAAGTTTAGGCAAGAAAACAAGTACAGGCACAGAGGAATAAAGGAGTATGCAGAGGAGGTGGTTGGGTCTGGTTCTTGGTGGTTTGATGGTTCTGTCGCAGGTGAATCTGCAGCTGCGGCAGTAGAAGGGTCTGTGGGTGTGTTTCGGGGCGGCCTGGTTGCAGCGTTGGTCTCAGCCGGTGTTGAGAGCGTAGAGGGACTTGGCGTCGTAGCTGAGTCTGGTTCAGGTGCGGTGGGGGGCGTGGGGGCCATGGGTTCTGGCGCTGGGCGCGGTCCAGGCGCGGACGGGCGCAGACGGGCTTGCCTTAGGTGCGCCAGCAGCGCCTCAGCTGAGCGCGGCCGCTACGCGGCTGCGTAGCGGCTTCCATATAAGGCGATGTGGGAGGGAGGAGCAGCTGGGAGGCGGGAGCGGGGCGGTGAATGGGATTGCAGGTGGACGGGGCCGCTGGGACGCAGCGGCGGGAAAAACGGGCAGGGACCACTGGAGAACTGGGCACAGGAAGGAAAAACAAGTTTAGGCAAGAGAACAAGTACAGGCACAGAGGAATAAAAACAAGTCTGGGTAAGAGAGCAAGTTAGGCACAGGGGAATAAAAACAAGTCTGGGCAAGAAAGCAAGTACAGGCACTGAGGAATACAAACAAGTCTGGGCAAGAAAGCAAGTTAGGCACAGGGGAAAAATACAAGATTAGGCAAAAACAATGCAGGCAGAGCCGTGTAGCAGCTTGGGGAGCGACCTGCCTGCGAGCAGGGACATAGGTCGCTTGATGGTTGTGTTCCTATATCTGAGCGCCAGGATACCCGTAGGGTGGCAGTTTGCGCTATATAAGAATACATACAATACAATACAATACCTTTATACATCTATGGTGTATTAGGAGCGCCTGTATTTTGTAAACACTTACACTGATTAGCTGGACACAGGCTGTACCAAATTAGGTAGAAAGGTAATATGGTAGATACCTGCCACTATGTAAACCATAAAACAAACTAACAAACTCATTGGATGATGTCATGGTTGATTTCATCAGTGATGTCATCAATGTTGTGATTTGTGGTGTCATCAATGAGGTCATAAAATGACCTCATAGAACATATCATGAGTGATGTATTATGTGTGGTCATAAGAAGTGTATGGTGGGGGCACAAGCTATAGTCTGCTTACTGGTGAATTTCTGTGTTTTTTTTTCACTTAAACATTTTAATATTATCACTGACATATACATTCACCTAACTATAACGTTACTTTAACCTTTGCTTTTTTCAGTGAATTTTCAGGTTTTTTTTTTACAAAACATATATACACACACATAGAATATTTTCGTTGCATGATATGTTTTTGTCAATAATCTCATATGTATCCGCATCCACAGGTGAAGTTATATTATGATTGTAAGATATGCCTAATGTGTACTTCGTCGTAGCAAATAGCCGGGAATGACTTTTTCTGTGTTCGGAGTTCTTCTCTACCAGTTCATAAAATCAGCTGGCTTGACGCAGTTGCTCATTCGACGTTTCATTTCACTTGACCCTTCTTTGGAACACTTTCAAACCTTTATGGTCATGTTCAGACGCAGCGCCCAGACCGTGATGCAATGCTCTAGACGAGAGCACGGCATGCATTTAAATGGGGTAATTACAGTCTCTACTGCCGCGATTTTTGGACCTTTTATCATATTTCGTACCAACCCATTGGCTTGTTTTCCTCTTTAGACTGGCACTCGGCGTGAGTGATGCTTCGAGTCATTGTTTGAAGATATCCAGTTTTTGTAAAAAATGTAACTGCCAGGGGTATTATTTCGCATGTAAATATTTATGCATATTTTAAAAATTTACGCATGTTGCAGGAGACAAGAGAACCAAGTTCAAGTATTCCCTAAGAAACATTCGTGTCAGTTGAAACAAAAAAAACCATAATGTAGAAAATTGTGACTGGGCGTCTAAAGCAGAAGCTTGTTTACTACATCTTTGAAAGACGCTGGGCTTGCCGTTCGAGGGAGCCATGCTAGATTTCCGATTTAAACTGCGGATCAACTTACTGATTATGAAGAGATTTCCAAAAATATTTTTTGAAAGCAATCTCCTCATACATTTCCTCCGAAACGCCGTAGATTTCCTCTTACATTTTGAGAAGATTTCAGACTTATTGCAATTTTCAGAAACACTCGGGAAGTAATCATGGGAATACATGAAGTAACGAGTAGGTATTGCGTACATTTTAAATTGCTCGGTCATCAGATTTTGTTTCCTCCACCTGCTTTTCTGTTGTGAAACAGCTTCTTTCCTTTCCCACTGTGAAAGCACTCCTTCGAAGTTTTCAGTTTTTTTCTTGCCCTGTTACTTAGGATGGTAAAGACAATGGGAAAAGTTTGTAAATTCATGCATAGTTTCAACTTTATTACTTAAATTGAACCATCCTCTACCACCTCTTCTAATACATACTAACACACAAGGATTAGTCAGCAAGAAGGTGTCTGTAAAATGTGCACAACCTGTTAATGTGAACTAGGAAATACATTTGCGGATATATATTCACATTTTTGTGATAGACACGCCAAAGCTTTTAGCGCATTATGGGTCCACAAATGATACATATTTGTGTTTTGTGACTTTATTATTTACTTCTAACTAGAAGCCTGTCAGCGAAATAGCTACTTCGAGTTGATTTAATAATACAAATGTAATTATAGGTTTAATGCCTAAAGCTTTTTAAGTAATCAACAATGAACTTCTCTTGGCTACAGTAACAATTTATGCTTGTAAAAGTTATG
The DNA here is from genome assembly GCF_964263255.1 of Lissotriton vulgaris. Taxonomy (NCBI): domain Eukaryota; kingdom Metazoa; phylum Chordata; class Amphibia; order Caudata; family Salamandridae; genus Lissotriton; species Lissotriton vulgaris. The sequence goes on along the minus strand of NC_141691.1, from coordinate 1,410,102,459 downwards.
TGTGATACACAAATACAGAAATGCCTCTGTTATACATGAGGTGCAGCAGCAAAGGATGAATGAAATGCTAAATGAATCAAACATTCACCCCCAGTCCAGAGATCTGGGATAAATCCATCCTTCTTTTGCTCACTACGCCACCCCAGTTTAGACCCAGCCATATGCAAATCAGTCTTTACCCTGTTCTTTGTGAAAACAGTCCAGCCCAATTGCCAAGCCGGGTTCTCCCTGGACCGGAAACAAGTATCCTGAGACCGGTTTCGGGGTAACATCCCTCAGCCAGGCTAGCTTGAAACCAGTGACCCATAAGCAGCATGGTCAATACTAATTTGCATATGGATGGGTCTAAACTGGGGTGGCGAAGTGAGCAAAAGAACAAGGAAGGATTCAACACAGATCCAATAGTGACTGGGTGAGTGTCTGAAAAGTTTCAGTGCTCCGTCCATCATCTTATTGTGTTTGCTTGTTTGCCTTAAATTGGCAGGGTATGCCGAGACTTGGGTTCCTTGCTCACTTTGCCCCTGGATTCAAGATAGCCTGGTCGATGAGGGGTGAAACCATGAAACCGGTCTCAGGATACTTGTTTCTGGTTCGGGGAAGACCTGGATTGGCAGTTCGGGTAGGACTGTTTCAATGAGGAACAGGGTCAAGACTGATTTGCATATGGCTGGGTCTAAACTGGGGTGGCATGGTGAGCAAAAGAACAATGGATTTAATCCAGATCTCTTGACTGGGGGTGAATGTACGATTTAGTCAGCATTCCTTTAATCATTTGTTTGCATGGCACTTTTCACCCTAAATAGGATAGGCATGTCCCGACGTGGGTTGAATGTTCACTGTGCCACTGGACTCAAGCTAGCCTTGCTGAGGAAGGGTAATACCCAGAAACCGGTCCCAGGATGCTTGTTTCCAGTCCAGGGAGAACCTGTCTTGGCAGTTCGGTCTGGACTGTTACCATGAGGAACAGGGTGAAGACTAATTTGCCTTGTCTGAGTTTGAAATGGGGTGGCTATGTGAGTAAAAGAACTATGATGGATTCACCCCAGATCTAATAGTGACTCGGGCGAGTGTCTGAAAAGTTTCAGCGCTCCATCTATCATCTTATTGTGTTTTCTTGTTTGCTCTAAGTCGGCAGGGTATGCCCAGATGTGGGTCCTTTGCTCACTTTGCCACTGGATTTCAGCTAGCCTGGATGATGAGGGGTGTTACCTCGAAACCAGTCCCAAAATGTTTGTTTCCTGTCCAAGGAAGACCTGGCTTGGCAGTTCTGGCTGGAGTGTTCTCATGAGGAACAGTGTCAATACTGATTTGCATTTGGTTGGATCTGAACTGGGGTGGAAAAGTGAGCAAAAGAACAATGATGGATTCAACCCAGCTCTAAAAGTGAGTGGAGGTGAGTGTCTGCAAAGTTTCAGCACTCCGTCCATCATCTTATTTTGTTTACGTTATACATGAGGCAATGATAAAAATATTTGCTAAATAAATATAGGTAATGTATATATTACTCCAAAGTAGGACTTCATAAAGGCTGTGGCAATGTGTGAATTTAAGTTTTTTTACCAGAATATATTGCAGTATCTAGGACATGGTTCTCAAAGTTTGTAAATATCAACATAATGAAGTTTTTTAACCTCTTCGATGCTGATGATGGCTCCCGGCCATCATGCGTCACGGTGGGCGTGTGCTGATGATAGCCGGGAGCCGTCATGACCGCGCCCGCGATTAGAACCTTCAGCACAGCGGCGGAATTCGCGCCGCAGTGATGAGGTTAAGACAACTGAAACTGTGTTGGATACACAGTTGTCCCCATTACGAGTCATCTCTTAATTCCGAGGTGGGATAGAAACAAAAGTCACAGGCACAATCGTAGCTGTGAAATCCGCTGGAAAATCACAGGTCTCTTAACTCTCAGAAAGTTTGGTTAATGCAACGGAAACACTATTAGAAACATTATCTAACAAGTAAATAGAACTGAGTAAGAAGGGTGAAAAGTGAGGTGATGTGAACTAATCAACTTCAAATTCAATAGGTGTAAATAGCAAAAATTACATGTAATGAAGAAAAAATGAATGAAGTTGAATGAAATGTATTTTATCTGAATATTTTCAAGCGTGAACTTGCCAACCTTTAATCTTTCTCAGTGCCCAAAGTTTGTGATCCTATGTACGTTTCCCACTATTAGATTGTAATAATACCACTTGTACAGAGCATTTGTTGGTGAAATACATATTCCTAAGGCTAAGTGTAAGAGAGCAATAGGTTTTCTATTGAAAGGTTTATGGGTGGGAGAGGGGCTTCATAGTTTTCTCAATGATAACCCTCCTTCAGAGCTCCAGTACATCCCTACCCCATCTTCCCAGTATCCTAGTCTAAGAAATCTGGTTATTAATTTAGGGGGGTGATAACCCTACTAAAACAACAAATGCAATCCTTGTCAAGGTGAACCACAAAAGACACAAAAGGTAATGGGAAGGACGCTTGCAATTTATCTTACCACTGACAATCGCTCGGGTAGCATCCCAACCCATCATTCTTTTGCTCACCATGGCACCTCAGTTTGGACACAGCTATATGCAAACAGTCTTGACCCTCTTCCTCATGGGAATAGTCTTGGCTGAACTACCAGGCGAAGTCCTCTTTGAACTGGAACACAAGCAACCCAGGACCAGTTTTGCCCTTGTTATGGGCTCTGAAGCCAGGTACAGCTTGGCTCAAGTGACACATTGAGCATGGGACCCACTCTTGAAACACTCCATGAGGAGAGCTTGGTACATGCCCAGGGAGCACTTACTTACAAAACAATGTAAACCACTAAACAAAACGCTTGGTCTGTGTCTCCACGTTTGGACCACATACCAATTATTTAAAAAAAATAGTAATGAGCAATTGAGTTTTAATGGAAGGATCCATCAGAAATATAGGACCACAGCTTTTTGCCCTCAAAAAGAATCGTAGCATTGGGCAACAGATAATACGTGCATCAGAAACGGAAACCAGAATATCAGACACCCTTTGCTCAATGTTCAATCTTAAACCAATTGAGGGACACCACAAGTGCGGCAACTGCACATTGTGCAGCCTGACCATTGAAGGCACAACTTTTGTAGACAACAATATTAGTTGGCAACATAAAGAGTACTCAAACTGTAAAACAGGAAACCTGGTACACTCAATACAATGCCCTTGCCGGAGGATTTACATTGGCATAACGAACCAAGAAGTAAAACAACATATCATACATCTTGCGACCGTTAAAAATAAAACACTCACTGCCCCCATGGTGAATCATTTCATCACAAAACACCATACAGACAAAGACTTTAAGTGGACAGTACTCTGTGTCATCACGCCCTACCATCGTGTGGGCAATTTGAAAAACTGCTACTACGGGAAGAGGCATACCTCATCCCGAAATTAGAAACAGTATTGAACAGGCTAAATGAGATAACTGAAATAGCATGGATATGAAAAAATTCCAAAGGTGGATCTAAGAAATTCAGTTGCCCAGAATGCATCAGCAATTCAGTGGATCGTATTCCATTCGCCAAGTCCATTCCTGGGGTTTGTCAAAACAGCAGAAGCTACAAACACCTGAGATTCCCAGTCCCACATGACTATGATTGATTCTGGAATAAGGCTGGACGAAGTGTTTTGGAAGCAGGCAAGTTACTCCTTCTCTGAGGCTGACACAAAAGAATGTTCGTATACGCATTAACTTCAAGGCAGTTACGCGGGACGAGATAGGCAGCCCTCACATTTCCGCATCGACACGCAATGCAGAAGTGATTTTGTAAATGAGCTTCAACTTTAAACAAACCGGCCGATGCACAAGCGAAGCGCAATTGAATTGCGATGCAAGTCAGACAGCACACGCACCTCACACGCTATGTCAAAACTGTTCAGCCGCTTTGAGCAACGTTTTCTCAACTGGCTTCAACTTATAACAGCAACATCGGACATTGGGGGCTCCTTGCAACGCATGACTTTTCATCTGCACGCGTCAAAAGCAATTATTTTGCCCTCATTCTCAATATATAAACTAACAAGTCATTTACTTTTCCACAGAAAATTAACTGTACGAAGACAGACCCTTGCTTTAAAACAATCCGCTTCAACAGTTGATGCAGGCAAGTTCTTTTCCTGGCAATAACCTGTTCTCTGAAAATGCAAGGTTATTGTAAATGCATTGCCACACAGTACAAAGTCCAAACATCCCTTTGTAATTTTCATTCTCAGAGTCAACCATTTGGCTCTTGCTTCATCATCTCCCCATTCAAGCCACAAGGAAAGAGCAGTTCCTACACAAGGTACTCCTTCAGGCACTGAAGGGTGTTACAGTGGATAATTTAATTAGATTGTTAGGTGTCAGTAATCAACACCTTCCCCAATACTTTTGTTTTTCTTGTAAATAGATACCTCAAGTCCAGGTCCTGACGAAAACTCCAAAATCAATGTGGGGTTCGAAACGCGTTGACCCCAGCCTCTGGGACAAGATACTTTTACAAGTGCCCGTGGAGAAATGTGTACAAATAATTACTCTCCTAGTGCGAAAACATTCAATCTCAAAATTTCCACATATAGGCAGGAGACTCAAAAAACTCGATGTCTGTACACTTCAGATGATCTCAGCCCCAGTGTGTTTACCTATCAATATAGGACTGGTGATCTTTGTTATGTTCAATTGTGTTCATTCATGTTGACCAATTGCGTTCATTCATTTTGTGAAATTTGTCTAGTGTCAAATAATTCTTCACTGGTTATGCAATCTTAAACTGCAAAATTGTGTTCTTTAACATGAGACATCGTTAATGTGTATATTGGTTTTCAAAATATGAAAATAATTGTGAAATAAACCACATAAGCTTTTGGATTAACAACACCGGCTCGTTATATGTTAAACTGTGTATTCAACGTGAGCCGCTAGGAATATTTCTAAAAATGGCATTTTCAGAACTGTGACTTAAAATCTGATGTTAACCTTAAGCAGGTTTGTAGTCACAGTTCATTTCCGTAAAAGCATCATAGCTCTATCTACCTGCAATCAAACATTATCATTTATTCAACAGCATAAGGCAACCCAGTATTAGTTATTGGGATAGATGGACCTTACAACAGTGAAAAATGACTTTAGGTGTTTTCTAATGCTAGAACGTGTAAAATACAAACCAACATGTCCAACCTTTTGAAATACAATGCACTCTACCCCACTAGCCTTTAGGACACAGCTTTCAAAACTTTTCATATTGTGACACACTTTTTGGAGATGCATTATTTTGGGACACAGTAAGGCAGTGTAGCAAGCGAGCGTAGCGAGCGAGCCCAAACCTCCTAAGGGGAGGTTTGGGGGTTCTCACTCACTCTGTCTTTCTCCCTCTCTCTCTCTGTCTCCCTCCCCCTCTCTCCCTCTGTCTCCCTCTGTATCCCTCTGTCTGTATACCTCCCTCTGTCTCTCTCTGTCTATTTTGATCCCTCTGTTTCCCTCCCTCTGTCTGTCTCCCTCTGTCTGTCTCCCTCCCTCTGTCTGTCTCCCTCTGTCTCCTGCTCTCTGTCTCCCTCTGTTTTGTCCCTCTGTCTCCCTCCCTCTGTTTCTGTTCCTCTGTCTCCCTCCCTCTGTCTCCCTCCCTCTCTCTCTCTCCTCTCTCCCTCTGTCTCCCTCTCTGCCTCCCTCTCTCTCTGTCTCTCTCTCTCTGTCTCTTTCTTTCTCCCTCCCTCTGTCTGTCTCCCTCTCCTTCCCTGTCTCTCCCTGACTGCCCCCTCTGCCTCCCTCCCTCTGTTCACCTCTCGCTCTGTCTCCCTCTGTCTCCCTCTTCCTCTGTCTCCCTCCATCCCTCTGCCACCCTCTGTCTCTCTGTCTCTCTCTCTCTCTCTCTCTCTCTCTCTCTCTCTCTCTCTCTCCCTCTGTCTCCCTCTCCATCTCCCTCTCTGCCCCCCTGTCTCTGTCTGTCTCAGTCTGTCACTCTCAGTCCCTGTCCCTGTCTCTGCATCTATCTGGCTTTCTGTCCCTGTCTCTATCTGTCCCTGTCTCTCTCTGTCTCCCTCTCTGTCCATGTCTGTCTTCCCCTGTCTCTGCCTCTATTTGTCTCTGTCTCTGTCTGTCTCTATCTCTGTCTGTCTCTGTCTCCCTCCCTCTCTCTGTTTCTCTCACTGTCTCACTCCCTCTCTCTGTCTCCCTATCTCTGTCTCCCTCCCTCTCTCTCCCTCTGTCTCCCTCTGTCTGTCTCCATCTGTCTGTCTGCCTCCCTCTGTATCTCTTTGTATGTCTTGCTCCCTCTGTCTCCCTCCCTCTGTCACCCTCCTCCGTCTGTCTGTCTCCCTCTGTCTGTCTTCCTCCCTCTGTCTGTTTCCCTCTGTTTCCATCCCTCTGTCTCCCTCCCTCTGTCTCCCTCCCTCTCCCCCTCTCTCTCCCTCTGTATGTCTCCATCTGTCTCCCTCACTCTGTCTCACTCTCTCTCTCTATCTCTCTCTGTTTCCCTCTGTCTCACTCCCTCTGTCTGTCTCCCTCTTCTTCCCTCTGTCTCCCCCTGACTGCATCCCTCTGCCTCCCTCCCTAGGGCTCCCTCTCCCTCTGTCACTATCTGTCTCCTCTCACTCCCTTCCTCTGTCTCCCTGTCTCCTTCTCCCTCTCTGTCTCTGTCAGTCTCAGTCTCTGCCTCTGTCTGTCCATGTCTCTGCCTCTATCTGTCTTTCTTTCTGCCACTGTCTCTGCCTGTTCCTGTCTGTACCTGTCTCCCTCCCTCTGTCTCCCTCTCTGTCTCTGTCTGTCTGCTCCTGCCCCTGTCTCTGCCTCTTTTTGTCTCTATCTGTTTCTGTCTCCCTCCCTCTCTCTCTGTCTCCCTCCCCGTCTGTCTCCCTCCATCCCTCTCTGTCTACCTCTCTCTGTCTACCTCCCTCTCTCTCTCTCCCTCCCTCTGTCTCCCTCCATCTGTCTCCCTCTATTTGTCTCCCTCCCTGTCTCCATACCTCTGTTGCCATCCTCCCTCTGTCGCCCTCCTCCCTCTGTCACCCTCTTCCCTCTGTCTGTCTCCTTCCCTCTGTCTGTCTCCCTCACTCTGTCTTACTCCCTCAGTCTATCTCCCTCTGTCTGTCGCCCTCTGTCTGTTTACCTCTGCCTCCCTTCCTCTGCCTCCCTCCCTCTGTCTCCCTCTCTCTGTGTCTCCCTCTCTCTCTCTCTCTCTCTCTCTCTCTCTCTCTCTCTCTGTCTCCCTCTGTCTCCCTCTCTCTCTGTCTCCCTCCTTCTGTCTCCCTCCCTCTCCCTCCCTCCCTCTGTCTGTCTCCCTCTGTAACCCTCTATCTGTCTCTCTGTCTCCCTCTATCTGTCTCTCTCTCCCTCCCTCTGTCTACCCCGGACTCCCTCCCCCTGTCTCCCCCTCTCTCTGTCTCCCTCCCTCTGTCTGTCTCCCTATGTCTGTCTCCCGCTATCTGTCTCCATCCCTCCCTCTGTCTGTCTCCCTCTGTCTCCCTCTCTGTCTCCCTCTGTCTCCTTCCCTCTGCCTCTGTCCCTCTGTCTCAGTCCTCTGTCTCAGTCACTGTCTCCCTCCCTCTCTCCTTCTCTGTCTCCATTTCTCTGTCTCCCTCTCTCCGTCTCCCTCTCTCTGTCTTCCTCCCTCTATCTCCCTCTGTCTCCATCCTCCGCCTGTCAACCTCTGCCTGTCACCCTCTGTCTATCACCTTCTGTCACCTCACCCTAGCTTCCCGGGCACCCACACAGCCTCACCCGAGTACTTCGCATGTCTTTATAAAGACCATTTACTTGTTAATGAGGCTTTGTTGTGAATCACCCGGCCCCCATAGAGCAGAGTGTCTCAGAGTCCGTGCTGCTGCGGAGGACTCCGAGACACTCTTTCAAAGGAATGCCGCTTAATTAGCAGCAGTTATGTGCGAAGTGCCCTTAATACTGGTGTCATCCCCGGACACCTCCACCATTTGCAGGCGACACAGTACTGTGTCGGGACACACAGTTTAGAAAGCTCTGCATTAGGGCCTACTTTAGGTGTGACTCGTATGTATTAAAAAGTAAAGTTTGGGGCTGGCAAATGGCCTAGTTTGCCAGGACAAAATGGCTGTTTTAAAACTGTACTATAGATGGAGTGGCAGGCCTGAGGCATGTTTTACTGGGCTACTTAAGAAGGTGGCGCAATGAGTGCTGCAGAACCTCCAGTAGCATTTAATTTACAGGCTTCCAGAACATGTGGTACAATATACTAGGGACTTATACGTGAATTAAATGTGCCAATCAGGTGTAAGTCAACAGTACCATCTTTTAAGGAGAGAGCACAAGCACTTAAGTACTGGTTAGTAGTGGTAAATTGTACAGCGACCTAAAGCCAACAAAAGTCATATTCAGAAACAATGAGGGGGAAGGCAATATGGTTGGGGGAAAATCACACCAAGGATGATGGTTCTAATAGTGAGTAATGATCAGGGACTTGAATGCAATTTGTGGAGTAGCCTGTGCCATGACAGCCTCCATGGCACAGCTAGGCTGTCTCCTTGTTGAATTTGGCAGACACTGGCTGTTGTGGTAGCTGCAAGAGCAACCCTTACCCCACAGGATGAGAACCCATGGTGCTGTATTGGTCCCTGGGCCACTGGAAAGTGTGATTTGGAATTGGACAGTGTATTGGTGGTCAGAGACATACCTGGAATTGCACAGTGATGAAGAGTATGAGATCAAACTCTGAAGTAACGTGTTTAGAGGAACAATATCCCCTGCGCCAGCAGATTAAGAGAGATAAAAAAAGGTGGGGTTTCTCTTAAAGGGGGCAAAGCCAAAGAAGGATACCTAGGAATTCTTTCTAAATGGGATGGCCTATGTAATAATGAGGTGTGACTAAAAAAAGTGAACTGAACTCTTGTGCTTCAGACAGTGTGCCACTTGGCCAGGAATTTATTGCCTCTCTGTGAAGTTTCTGTCATTGAATCCACACATATCACACACCAACAAACACATGCCTAAAATAAGCTAAACTTATTGGCTTAGTCAATGCTTCTTAGCACATCAGATAAATGAGTAACAATAAGTTTGTTGTGAATAAATTGAATTGAAAATGTTTAAATTCTGAATAAAATAAGACTACAAATTAAACATGTCCAAGTCCTTAGGGGGAGTACTGGTCTTTGGAGTGTCTCAATCACTTCCATCATCCCCTTCATACCACTTTCCTCCTCAGGCTCTCACTCGCTTATTCACATGTGCCCTTTTCTCCGCATATCTGAAACGCTCCATCTGAATATCACACATCATCTCATTCCACTTCATTATTGCCTTTTTCCTCATTCGCATGTCCAAATACTGTCTTGCATCATTTCTCATTCATCAAGCCCTGATCTCTCACTCTCTCATCTTGGTCTTTCTCTTTCACACGCACATACACACACATATACTCTCTAATAATCTCTGCCTCTCACTCAGGCACTCTCTCTGTCTCCTTACTTGTAAACACAACCTTTTCTTTTCATTTAATGTTTCTGTCATTTTGACAGCTGTGTATTTTTTTCACAAACGTACACATAAATTGTCATTACAATTACTACGTATGCGACCATTGCTCTGTGCACTGTGCAGAGAGGCCAAAGATTGGAGTAGCAAGTAGTAGGAACATGTTTAAGACCCAGTGACAGGCACTGAGAGAAACTTGCACTGCTTTCAGCCTCTACTTTAGAGTTCCAAATTGTGTCCTATCGTGAACAGCACCCACAGCCTACACTTACATGGACTTATCAAGGTGGACCAAATTCACAATGTGCACTATACAATATACACCATGCAATAGTCCCAGGTTGCATGAAAGAAACTACTGAAAACGACATCTGGAAAAAGCAAATACTCGAAGAGAAGGCAAGAGTAATCAAAAATGTGAAATATAAATATGGACTTAAAGTCACTGTAGAGGAATCGATCAGGATATGGAGCCCTGTTGGTACCCATAACAAGGTCAGTTTTTAATTACTACCGGGTCCAAGACCTGTCAAGACCCATCAAGACCCATCTTTCACACTGCTGGCTTCTCTGTGGCATAAGAGAACATGATGGGGATAGTTTTGGGAGAGCACCCAGTGAGTCTGGCTGAGTGGATCGTTGAAATGGTTGTTGGGGAATGTCATCCGGATCTCTGGTGGTATTTGAATATTCACAGTGGTGAGTGGACAGCCCAATACGACATCTAATGATCCCTGAAGAAAATGAGGAAACTAACAGGAGAAAAAGTGGAAGACAGGATTTTTTATATCCTAAGGCTGCACCTCCCCTAGTTTGAAGTGGCGTATTTAGCTATGAGGGTATTTATTTTATTTATTTATTTATTTTATTTTTGACATTTCTAAAGCGCGACAAATACCCGCAGGCGTCTCGGCGCTGAAAATGCACTTACTTGTAAAGAGGAGACCTAAAGAGAGTGGTGGGGAGTCATTGATCAAACAGCCAGGTTTTTGAGAGTTTACGGAAGTGAAGAAGGGAAGGACTCAACCTGATATTTTGGGGGAGGGTATTCCACAATTTCGGAGCTGCTACTAGAAAGCGACGATCGCCCAAGGACACTGTTTTGGAGCGTGGAATGACTAGCTGGTTGAGGGTGGCAGATCGAAGCATTCTACTTGGTTTGTAGAATTGGAGTTGCTCTTTCAGAAAATGTGGTCCTTGATTTTTGAGTGCCTTGTAAACTATGCATAAGGACTTGAAATGTATTCTATTTCGGATTGTCAGCCAATGGTATTCCTTTATGATTTTTGATATAGGCTCGTATTTGGTCTTTCCAGAGAGCAGGCGTGCTGCCGCATTCTGAGTGGATTGTAGTTTCCTTATGACTCTGGACTGTGCATTGAGGAATACACCGTTGCAGTAGTCCAGAGTTGACAGAACTAAGGAACTGACCAATGTTTTGATGGCTGTCTCCTGGATAAAAGGGCGAATTTTCCTGATCATCTTCAGTTTGTGGTAGGCTGTGGATACTGTTTTATTTGCATGATCCATAAAGTTAAGTCCTTCATCGAAGGTGACTCCTAGATTCCTGACCTTGGCTGTCGGGCTCGGGGGAGTGCCAAAGGTTTCTGGCCACCAACAGGATGGCCAGGCTGGGAGAAGAGGTCCAAAGATGACTACCTCCGTTTTTTCTGAGTTCAATTTGAAACAGTTGGTAACCATCCATTCTCCTATGTCAAGCATCCCATTTTTAAATTTCTTTGCCACTAGATCTCCATCGCCTTTGATGACTAATACCAACTGCGTGTCGTCAGCATAGGAGGTTAGGCTGATCCCATGTGCTTTGATGACATTAGCAAGGTCCGACACATAGATGTTAAATAGTGTCGGACTAAGGGATGAGCCTTGAGGAACCCGCATGGTGACGAAAGTGGCGCCGATTGGAAAGGTCCTAAGGTGACCGCCTGCGTTCTTCTAGCCAGAAAAGACGCAAGCAGGTCTTTGGCGGACTGACAGATGCCGAGCTTTCCGACACGGTCGACCAGGATGGTGTGGTCGACCGTGTCGAAAGCTGCGGATAGATCCAGCATTACCAGGATCGCTGTCCCACCTTGATCCCTAATTGCCCTGATATCGTCAGCAGCCTTAATCAAGGCTGTTTCGGTCCTGTGGTATTTCCGAAAACCGAATTGAGTGTCGTCCAGGAGGTGATGTTTTTCAATATATTCCGATAACTGGGAATTCATAGCCTTTTCAGTTACTTTAGCTACGAACGGGAGACTCGCAATGGGCCTATAGTTTTTCAATTCATTTTTGTCCAGGGAAGGTTTTTTTAATAGGGGTTTTAATAAGGTGTTTTTTAGCGGGTCCGGATATGTCCCTGAGAGCAGAATGGAATTGCAGACGTGTGATTACTGGGATAATGGACTCCATTACAGGCGGGAGGACTGAGAAAGGGCAGGGGTCCAGTGCAGATCCTGTTTTGATTGTTGACACAATTGTTCTTATGTGGGCACTTGTGACTGCTTGAAAGCTGGGAAAAGTGTTTGTCGGAGGTGGCGTGGGGGGGTTGGCTCTCCTTGGAGGTGATTTGGCAGTAAAGGCTTGATAAATATCATCAACCTTGGTGAAGAAAAAGGTGGCTAGAGAGTCACACAATGCTTGTGAAGGAGGAAGGGTAAGATCAGGAGTGTTGCCTGACAATGATTTGGTAATTTGGTACAATTGTCTGCTTGAGTTTTTAGCTTTATGAATTTGGTCTGAATAAAAAGCTTTTTTTGCCTTTATAATCATATCTTTATAAAGCGCCAATGACTCTTTATAGCGCATTTTGCTGGCTGTGTCGTAAGTTTTCCTCCAAAGCCTTTCCTTGTTCTTATTAGTTTGTTTTTGTAGCCTTTCTTCCTCGGTATACCATGGGGCGGTGGGTTTAGCTCTGTTTCCGGATAGTAATTTGGTGGGGGCTAGTTGATTCGTTGCCTGGCACAACCAGGTCTGAAATTGTTGTAGTGCCGTATTGGGGTCGGTGGACACCATTGGGCGAGTTTGGTCCAAGTTTGTTCTGAGGTCATCCTGATTTATGTTTCTCCAGTCTTTGAAAGATTTTTGAGATATTGTAGCTGTTTTTTTTTTAGGAAGGGTATTAATGGTGAGCTTAGCGAGTATGGCGTGGTGGTCTGTCCACGGCATGGGTAGGATATCTGTTATTTGCAGACCTTCGACGTTGGAGAATATGGCATCCAAAGTATGGCCCGCTGAGTGGGTGGGAGAGGTGACCAGTTGTTTTAACCCCAGTGTTTCCATATCGGAAATTAAAGTGGATGTATCGGTTTGGTTGCCTTGTTCCAAATGAAAATACAGGTCGCCTAGGACCGTGAACGAGCTTTCAGTGGCAACTGATTCCATTATGGTATTGATATTGGCGAGGAATCCTGTCTTCGTTCCAGGGAGCGATACATCAGTATTCCTTTAAAATTAAAAAGGGCTGATAACTTGACGCCAAACTGCATGGATTCACAGAAGGTAGATGGAATTGGGTTCGTTCTAACAGAAAACCGTTCTCTGGCTATAATAGCCAGTCCACCTCTTTTTTTCCTGACTCTATCCTGGCGGTAAGCTTTGTATCCATCAGGTACTGCAATAGCCAGATCTGGCTCGGATGAATCATCCGTCCACGTTTCTGTGACAAAAAGGATGTCCAGTTTAAAATCAATTATCAGATCGGCAATCTCCTGCCTGTGCTTACAGAGTGAACGGGCATTGATCAGAGCAACTATAATAACGTCCTCTTTTAAGAGTCTTACTTGATTAGTATTGGCAGGAGCCATTTGTATAGGTATTGTGCAGTTACAGTGGGAGCAGTTTGTGGCCAGTTCGGCTGAAGCCAACGAGGGGTCTATCCTTATGCAACATGTATTTGGTGGTGGCCGGAGTGTCAATAAACAAGTTTGGGTATAGGTCCGGGTGCTATATCGTGCCGGTCGGGCAGGGGTTATGGCCCTAGGCCCGGTCCCGGCACGGACGGGCGCAGACAGGCTTGCCTTTGGCACGCCTTCGGCGCGCCGCCGGCGCGCCCGCTGCGCCCGCCCGCTGCGCGGATGGGGTGGTCCTGTATTTTTATACATGTGAAGGGGGAAAGGAAGGCGGGAGGGGTCTAACCACTACAACGTAACCCTTACCTCCCTCAAGATGGCGGGTGAGGTGGGTCAGGTGACGTGTGAGCGCCTGGAGACGGCAGCGCTGTAACCAGGAAGAGCCTAGGTTCGAGCCTCAAGCGACGAAATCTTGCACTGAGGTGAGGGGCAGTTAAGAACGCACTGGTTAAAATATCTACACGTTTTAAAAATTGAGGGATAAGTGGTCAGTAAGTTTTACAATAGGCAATATAAAGAATAGAGAGAAGATCCCTCGGCTTCCGCCTCAGGGGAGAGTGTGTAGCAAGTAAGGATTTGCAAACACCGCGACTCCACCCCCTTAAGTATTCTAAGAGGGCGGGAGGGGTCTAACCACTACAACGTAACCCTTACCTACCTCAAGAAGGCGGGTGAGGTGGGTCAGGTGACGTGTGAGCGCCTGGAGACGGCAGCGCTGTAACCAGGAAGAGCCTAGGTTCGAGCCGCAAGCGACGCAATCTCGCACTGAGGTGAGGGGCAGTTAAGAACGCACTGGTTAAAATATCTACACGTTTTAAAAATTGAGGGATAAGTGGTCAGTAATTTTTACAATAGGCAATGTAAAGAATAGAGAGAAGATCCCCCGGCTTCCGCCTCAGGGGAGAGTGTGTAGCAAGTAAGGATTTGCAAACACCGCGACTCCACCCCCTTAAGTATTCTAAGAGGGCGGGAGGGGTCTAACCACTACAACGTAACCCTTACCTCCCTCAAGATGGCGGGTGAGGTGGGTCAGGTGACGTGTGAGCGCCTGGAGACGGCAGCGCTGTAACCAGGAAGAGCCTAGGTTCGAGCCTCAAGTGACGCAATCTCGCACGAGGTGAGGGGCAGTTAAGAACGCACTGGTTAAAATATCTACACGTTTTAAAAATTGAGGGATAAGTGGTCAGTAATTTTAACAATAGGCAATGTAAAGAATAGAGAGAAGATCCCCCGGCTTCCGCCTCAGGGGAGAGTGTGTAGCAAGTAAGGATTAGTAGTGTAAAACAGAGGATTGAGTCCTACGAGTAGTGAATTCTTAATTTTGATTCCCTACTGAAAGTTTCAATGTATGACAACACACATAAGAGAATATTATCAAGCAGGGCGTAAAAAATTATCGCTGTTTTAGCGGCAGAAAACTGCCTCTAAAGGGGCGATAATGGGCTTGATAATACGGCCTCGTGAATTCCAATAGAAACCCATGTTCTGGGGTGATCATGGGCTTCTATTGGAATTCTCCACAGCATATTATCAAGCCCATTATCGCCACTTTAGCTGCTAAAACAGCAATAATTTTAACGCCCTGCTTGATAATTTGCCCCATAGAGAGTAAGGTGGCCGCATTTGATGCGACTCGCTCATAGACTGACACAAGTCTGGAAAAACAGAGACTTTTGCGTCTGAAATTGCAGGTTTTTTTAGCTAAATCCTCTGGTCAAGAACAAGAGTCTGCAGGTAAATTGCCACACAAGTTTTAAAACTATGTCATCCTTGAACTGATTTACATGGAGGTTGTTACAAAGGTGAGTTAACACGCTGGTGGTAGTAGAAATCTTTATTGAGAATAGGTGTAACAGGTACCCACCATCCTGAAGCGCATCCAACTCTTTCTTCTGTCCCTGATCTCCAACCATCCTAGAATGCGGCCAAAGCTCCACATTCTAGTCTGAATCGAGACGCGGAGACAGACGAGCACTAGCAATAACAGGACACAACACATATCCCCGATTTACAAAACAATGGCAAATAATTTCATACTAAATTCATTCAAACTATAATAGAAAAAGTAACAACAAAAAATAAAGAAAGCATAAACAGTTGCATAAGATATACACATCATTACCAAAATAAGAATACACTGTCATTTCAAATAAAACAGTAAGTAAACTACAAATAGAATCAACAGTAATCTATAAAGAAAGAAGAATGAGCAAACTTAATCATGAAAAAATCCTTAAACTTCCAGGTATTTTAATTGCACCTTTCTCGCGAACACAACCACATTTCCCACCCAAGATAACAGATTTGGCAGACTCCTGGCATTTATCTTCTCTGTCAGGGACATATGGACATGGAACTTTCACAACTCTGGCAAAGCACACCATACTTTACCCTGGCCTTCACCACCTTGATACTTGGTAATCTAATGCGGATCCAATCTCCTTTCTGGAAATGAATGAATGTTGGTTGTTTTGCGCCCAAAATACCTAATTTTACTATTCAATTGACTTTGCTCAATTTTACCACACATTTTTACCACATGTTGCTTGACATTTAAACCTTCCCCCTTTTTTGACAAATTACTTAACCATGCCAGTTTTAAATAGTCTTGGGCAACCCTTCCCGTAAGAGCTTGAAAAGGTGGAATTACATTTACACAATGGGGAATATTGTGATAAGACCACAGCATGGCTCTGACAGCATTCAACACATCCACACATCCAATGATTGCTACTCTGACACATTTATTTACCAATCTGTTGGTCCTCTCTACTTGACCATTGCTTTGTGGGTGAAAAAGGCTACACCTTATGTGCTTGATACCATCATCTTTGAAAAATGTCACAATTTCTTCCAAAACAAATTGCACCCCTTTGTCTACAATCACCTCTGATGGAAAATCCTCTCTGGAAAAATATCTGTAAGAAAGGTGATTACAGTTTTAGAATTAACATCATCTACACATATGACTTCAATCCATTTAGATAAATTGTCTATTAAAACTATGGCAAAGCGCTGGTTATAAGGCACTGTACTAAATGGATAAAGGAAATCTGGATTTACCCTTCACCATATTTTTCAATCCTCATCGCCAGTGTTACAAAGGTGAGTTAGGACCATGGTGTTAGTAGAATTCTTTATTGAGAATGAATGTAACTGGCAACAACCATCCTATGGCTCATCCTCCTCGCCACTTTATCCCTGATCTCCACTAATCACCCAATCGACCGATGATTTGTGGATCCATTCCGGAATTTAACCTTTGACATTTGCTGCTTGAGCAATATCCAATGAATAGGTTTCCTCTTAGATTCAATGTTACATTTATAGATGAGTTATTCATTACTATCAATCGGATGTATGACGTTACAACGCATACTTTTACCACGCATACCATTACAACGCGGTATTTACAACGAATACCGTTACAACGCATAACGCTTAGAGGTGCTGGATAGGGGGTAAGTATAATTTTCTATTCCAACTTCAGTCCCCGTGGACACTAGGGAAGGTGTTGGATAGAAAATTAAACTTATTCCCTATCCTAGAGCGCCCCCCAGCGCAATGCGTTGTAATGGTATGCGTGATAATGCCTGCGTTGTAATGGTAGTGCGTTGTAAAAACTTTGTTGTAACAGTTGTATACCCTATCAATCACACATATTGATATGTGGTTTCCCTCCCATAGATGTTTCCCCCTTTATTCTGTCCTGATGATAACCTTGTACAAACACAAGTAGAGGGTCGAAATGTTGACACTATAACAGTGTACTGTGTATATGTTTTTCAGGAGCCTACAACTCTTTCTTAGAGTCTAGATAATTCAACTGTGCATCCTACACAGTCATTATTGATGTATATATTGTAGAGCACTAGCACACTTCTCATTCACTTGCCTCACATCCACTGCACCGTTACATCATTTGAAAACACAGCTTTAATTGTACATAATATCTGAGCTCGATGAGTTCGCCTTCTCATGATTATAAATAATTTGTATATGAATAAATAGGAATGTGTTCTAGTAAAATCAGTCATCTGATGGTTATTCACTAGTTTGTGTGGAAATTGAGGTATACACTTCCCCCTTTAGGAACATTGTTTTCTTTATCATTTTTCTACCCAGGCCTCAGGATTACTGGGTTGTCCCTTGTTTTACGAAAATACCTTCTATATACAAGCCAGATGTTGTGCTACTGTGCATTGACACCCACAATATAAAATTAAAAGAATATCGAGGGCAGAATATCAGGGGACAAAACATTGAAAGGTCAGTACATATAGGGAAGTGTAGATGTTTAGTCCTAAATCCACATCTACGTACCTTGAAGTTATAGGTATTATGTAAGTACATATATGTGGAGTTAGGTATCGAAAATTAAGACTTACTTGTTGATAGATATTTTTCATTTTTACCACACGTGAGGGAATGCCACTATGAATGGAGTGGAAATTCAGATTGTTCCCAATAAAATCAGCTACAGCACATAAATTGTACCTAAATGCCAAGTTTGGATGCAAAAAGAGGACCCTCTTTTGTAAATGTAAAAGTGTAATAAGCTGTATAAACAAAACAGAATTCCAAGATGACCAGCCAATACTAATGGCTAGGTCAGTGCTCGTACTGCAATTGTACAAATAGATATGTGGACAATGCCAGCAGTTTTGGTGTGTAGCTGGCAGGAGCAGGAGGTCATCTTTATTTTATCCAAGTCTAGACCTAGATTGGCTGAATCCCGGACTTGAATGGCGGGAAAGAGTAGGAAAACACCAGTATCCAACAGTTGGACAAATAAGGGGGGGAGTGGGTGAGAAGAAGGTAGAGTATTGAGGCACGGTAGAAAGATTGGGGGGGGGGCAAGATATAAGCCAGAGAGTAAAGTAGGCAAGCAGACATTCCAAGAGAAAAGAGCGAGAGCCATGGCCTTCCATTGAGTGCATAAAGCCAAATGCCAAAGAATCATGCCAAAGGTAAAATAGTTTCCTTACAGCAGCTGAAAGGAGATACACTCCTCCTATAAAAATAGGGAGAAATTAAATGATCCAGAAGTGGAACAAGTACAGCAATAGGGTGTAAAGTCATCACATCAAAAGCAAGGATCTAGAATGGACATGAAAGCCATCAACTCATGAGCAAGAGTCAGACCAAACACTCACTTTAAAAGCCACTTTATTTAAAGTATTGGTTACAGTGCTGTCCACGATGGTGACCGAAAGATGCATGTAATGAAACTGCAAAAATGGGTCACTGTCCCTCATATGAATATCAGAAGAAAAGGATGAGGGGGAAACAGAGGGCATTTCACATCCTAAGAATCGGTGCTAGTGCACACTATGTATAGGTATGCATTCACAAAGAGTGAGAAACTGAGTATTGAAATTGATATACTATGGATTACAAATTAACAACTTTTCTCCCATGTCGAATCCAATCCATGAAGAAAATAAATAGATGACACAATAGTAACTGGGAAAGAAGCCTTCATAGTGATTTAACTGTTAATATTTTAGATAGTTTTTTTTTTTAGAAAATCTGTTTTACTTAATTTGTGTGTATTCTGGTCTACATGCCAATACCTCACTTGATGCATACCCCTGAGATACCTTCCTAATTAAAAAAATTGCCGGGCATATTACCATGGCGGGCGATATGTGATTATCGCCGCTTTAGCGGCCGTTTTCGGCCACTAAGCGGCGATAATTCTATCGCCCTATTAGCAAGCTGTCACTAACAGCAGTTAGCGACAGCTTGTAGGCGATAGCGAGCGGTTTGGGGCCCGCTTTGCATGTCAGCGATATTTATCGCTAATGACATGCAAAGTGGGCGTACCCAACCTGTTAGCGACTGAAAGCAGTTGCTAACGTCGCTATCGCCTATTAGCAAGGCAGGCGTAGCAATGAAAATATTTGCGCTAAGCGCGAATATCTCCAAAAACGAACGCCTGCTCAGACCAGTTTTTAGCCATTATATCCAATGGGAGTTGGATATTATGGCTAAGTCCTCATTAACGATAATGCGTGAATATCGCTGGATTACCAGCGATATTCACGCATTTCGCCACTAACGCCGGATATTATATCGCTTTAGAGGTAAAGGTTGCTAATAGCACGTTATCTCTGCGATAATATCCGGCGATGCTTGCCGTTAAAAAAATACTCGCTAAGCCCGTTTAGCGATAAATATCGATAGTTGTTGATAATATGCCCCTGCATTCTATATGCCACATTTTTTTCTGTTCAATAAGTTTATTAGAATTTAAAAGAGTATATAAACATTTGAATAGCATAGAGGTGATACATAAGAGAAAATAAAAAGTATGAATACATCATAAGTTGATATCTGAGATAAAATATAAAATGAAATCTAAAAGACCGGGAACCAAAACAATGGCATCACCATAGGTTATCAAAGAAAGAAAAATATAGAGAAAAAGAAGAATGCAGAGAGAAAAAGATAGAAAAAGGAAGAAAAGAAGGAGAAACAGATAGGAGGTTAAAGAAAAAGAGAGGGAGAAGAGTAGGGAAAGAAGAGGAAGAAGAAGAAGGAAAAGATCTTCTGGGGAGCTACATACATTCTATTTGCCACATTTTAACCAAAAAACGTCCTTGAAAAATAATGGACCTAAGTCTAGTCAGTCAAGAGACTGACATAGAGTATTTTTTTCCAAGGTAGGACACATGAAAAGCTCAAGTAGTATGACTCACCTGCTATCTACTTTGAGTACCATTCTCTTGTGAACCTTGCTGCTAATGTACTGGGAAATAATTAACGTTTTCAGAAAAATGTTGCCAGACACTCTTAGAGATGTTTTATTTTGCACTTTATCCCTCAAGTCCACTCGCTGAGTCCATGTAGATGGACAATAACAGCACCTGTTATGTACACAACTAGGACACAGTGAAGCATACAGTAACAAGTGCTCTATAGTACACACCAAAGGTCAGCTTTAGTAACACTTACTTTACTATTACTAATAAATTGTTCTTAGGATTTACTTTACAGTGCAAATACTGATTTGGATTGGACAGTAGCCCCAAAGTAAAGGAAAGTAGGGCTTTGTGCTACTTTGCTCTACTTCACTGGTGGCACATGGGCGATACCATGCAGCCTCCCAAAGGATTTTGTCACAATGCCCTATGTTCTAAGCTACTATCTACTAAGGTAGAAGTCACTTTGAGCCAAAAATGAACGTCTCCTTGAGGCAAGTGCAAAGTTTTAGAAAAGTATTTATTGTCTCACATGTTTTACAACTTCACGTGTGCGCTGTACTGTACAGCAGCTGGGGCTCCTCCGCTATCGGGGAGGAGCGTCGCCCCCCCCCCCCCCCCCGTCAAGCAGCTAGCAGAAAGAAGAACAACATGATAATTAACTGTGGTTTATTATCGCTTTATTCTGTACCCCAGAGTTTTGGCAGCGAGCCGGGGGATCACAGGCACCCACAAGGAGTGGAAAGCACTGTTATCAGTGCACATGACAGTTTGGCCAGCACATTTCAGGCTGGCCAAACTGCTTTGCGCACTTTGTATGTTCTCCACCCAGGCTGCATTATAGCCTGGGCCTGATGTGAAATTATACTACAATTTTTCGCAGTGGGGGACACACCAACTCTAGGCTAATGCCTGCTGATGGAACTGCATATGCTAAGCATACAAAGCATTTATGAAGTCGTGATTTGCTATGCAGGTCCACAACAATCAAGATTTCTGTTCAACAAAGAACATCTAATTAGCCAAATGCTTTCGAATGTGCATGTAAAACGCGCTAATTAATTGAACGCCATGCAATCCTTCGTGACTTTTAGTAAAACATATGCTTTAGGGTTAACCATACTTTGAAAGAACAGCAAATTAATTATTTATTTTGTTAACAGTTGCCACCGTGACAGACATGGATACGTTCTTTCCCAGCATTGTACATAGGCAGCCATATTTAAAACACTGGCATATTGTGTCCTGGGGCACTGCGCACCTAACTGCCGGAAACCCCCCTCTACTTATTGTGTTAATATGAGCAATAAAGGGGCACTGGTGTGCAATCACGAGAACATAAAGGCTCTGTTTCCCGCTCTAAATTGTAATACCATTAAAAGGCATCCATACACGCTGCACACAGAATGCATTTTCTAAGAGTCACTGAAGGATCGGGTACTGTGCTTGCGTCCCCGAAGCAGATGCTCTGGGTAGAGAAACCCTCCACCAGACAGCTGCATAAATGTAAAATTGTGTCTGGCCCTGTAATGCTGCATCATTACTTACTGACAGTAAAACAGATGGATGTTTCCAGATTATTTTGGGTTTCACACTTTGAGTTTGCTTCTGTAAGCATCTCTGCGGCAGTCGCATCGAAGCAAGTTACTGTGAGCTTCCTGGAAATGCGAAGGCTGGGGTCGCCACATTATCTTTCTTAAGCGGAAGAGAAATAAAGACCAAGGTTTGTAGATTCTTTCCCGATCGCTTCTTAGGAAACAGCGCCGTCTCAAGGGGCTTGGCACCCAAGCCCCTCTCTGCATCACCATCTGCATTCTGCCTCACGCGCGCCTCATAAATAAGCCACCTGCTTTCTCTACGCCAACCTGCGCTGCCAACCAAGCTTGACTGGAGCTGCGGCTCGGTATCGTTATGCTCACTTAGATAATGTCCGTGGACTCTGCATCCATGGAGCTCCACTGAGTGACGCACAACGTGAATAGTGTTGCGAAGTCTGTGATGCTTGATGACAGTTATAGAGGTACAACAATAACAACACTCTGGGGAAGATTACAAATATGGCACTCAAAGCTGTTGTGCTTTGTTGCGTTGGAGAAAAACGAATATGGTTGAATATAGTATAATTTGGCGTTGTTGTGGCGTCTGTGTGCAGCGTGTATGGATGCCTTTTAATGGTATTACAATTTAGAGCGGGAAACAGAGCCTTTATGTTCTCGTGATTGCACACCAGTGCCCCTTTATTGCTCATATTAACACAATAAGTAGAGGGGGGTTTCCGGCAGTTAGGTGCGCAGTGCCCCAGGACACAATATGCCAGTGTTTTAAATATGGCTGCCTATGTACAATGCTGGGAAAGAACGTATCCATGTCTGTCACGGTGGCAACTGTTAACAAAATAAATAATTAATTTGCTGTTCTTTCAAAGTATGGTTAACCCTAAAGCATATGTTTTACTAAAAGTCACGAAGGATTGCATGGCGTTCAATTAATTAGCGCGTTTTACATGCACATTCGAAAGCATTTGGCTAATTAGATGTTCTTTGTTGAACAGAAATCTTGATTGTTGTGGACCTGCATAGCAAATCACGACTTCATAAATGCTTTGTATGCTTAGCATATGCAGTTCCATCAGCAGGCATTAGCCTAGAGTTGGTGTGTCCCCCACTGCGAAAAATTGTAGTATAATTTCACATCAGGCCCAGGCTATAATGCAGCCTGGGTGGAGAACATACAAAGTGCGCATAACAGTTTGGCCAGCCTGAAATGTGCTGGTCAAACTGTCATGTGCACTGATAACAGTGCCTACCACTCCTTGTGGGTGCCTGTGATCCCCCGGCTCTCCGCCAAAACTCTGGGGCACAAAATAAAGCGATAATAAACCACAGTTTATTATCATTTTTTTCTTCTTTCTGCTAGCTGCTTGACGGGGGGGCCACGCTCCTCCCCGATAGCGGAGGAGCCCCAGCTGCTGTACAGTACAGCGCACACGTGAAGTTGTAAAACATTTGAGAAAATAATACTTTTCTAAAACTTTGCACTTGCCTCAAGGAGACGTTCATTTTTGGCTCAAAGTGCCATCTTCCTTAGTAGATAGTAGCTTAGAACATAGGGCATTGTGACAAAATCCTTTGGGAGGCTGCATGGTATCGCCCATGTGCCACCGGTGAAATGTTCCTTGATACAAAGTAGTGCAAAATAGCACAAAGCTCTACTTTCCTTTACTTTGGGGCTACTGACCAATCCAAATCAGGATTTGCACTGGAAAGTAAATCCTAAGAACAATGTATTAGTATTAGTAAAGTAAGTGTTAGCAAAGCTGACCTTTGGTGTGTACTTTAGCCTCTTAGGTGCTGCGCCTATTCCAACGGCTGACGGCACCACCACCTCAGGAGTGCTGCCGTCGGCCGTTGGACGTTCGAACCTCACCTGCGCAATGGAACGTTCAGCACTGGAGCTGGACGTTCCATAGCTGCTAAGAGGATAGAGCACTTGTTACCGCATTCACTGTGTCCTAGTTGTGTACAAAACAGGTGCTGTTATTGTCCATCTACAAGGACTCAGCGAGTGGACCTGAGGGATAAAGTGCAAAATAAAACATCTCGAAGAGCGTCTGGCAACATTTTTCTGAAAACGTTAATTATTTCCCAGTACATTAGCAGCAAGGTTCACAAGAGAATGGTACTCAAAGTAGATAGAAGGTGAGTCATACTACTTGAGCTTTTCATGTGTCCTGCCTCAGAAAAAAGACTCTATGGCAGTCTTTTGACTGACTAGACCTAGGTCCATTATTTTTCAAGGACCTCTTTTGGTTAAAATGTGGCAAATAAAATGCAATTTTTTAAATTTGGAAGAAATCTCAGGGGTATGCATCAGGTGAGGTATTGGCATGTAGACCAGAACACACACAAATGTAGTAAAATAGATTTTCTAGAAAAAAAACTATCTAAAATATTAACAGTTAAATCACTATGAAGGCTTCTTTCGCAGTACAGGGGTACAAGTTCTAAAAAATTAAGTGAGGGTAGACAAGTCAGACAGTATGCAAGTGACATCATGGTGCAATCACAGCGTGTGACATAATTGCACGTGACATCGCTCGTAGCATCACAGGAAGGGATATTACAACCCATGACCTTGCAGAAATATGACACCACAAGAAGTGACATCAGATCTTAAGACTTCAGACATATGTTTAGCAGCCCTATAGTGAGAACATTTGAGCGCATTACGAGATTTTGTGTAAGATTTTGTGTTGAAGTGAGATTTTGTGTTGAAGTTGTTTCGAAAGGTTACACAACCTTAACGCAAATCTGGGTGTCAATTAGTACATTTTTATTTTTAAACTGTGCCACAAGAAAAATGACAAATGAGGAGAAATGGAGCAAATCTGTTCTGCTTAATTGGTTGCAAACTCCACATTTTGATTCTCATGCCTAGTAAATCTCAGTGAATTTTATTAATGGTAAGATAACTCTGGTGGTTAAAGTTTTTGCTGCAGAGATCTGTGTTTTGTCTAGTCCCAGGTTTGAATCAAAGTAGCATAGTGGGTTAAGTGTCGCCTGCAAAGCACACCATGGAACATGCAGATGAAAGATGTTTATTTTATGTAGATAGGTAAGTGGGCTACTACTTTTAACACAGAGATCCTTTTGTTACTTGCAGTTCATAAATTGTAATCCTTCTAATATAGCTCAGTAATCTATGAAGGACATGGGACCTGTAACCCTCACTGTCTTATGTAGCACATCCTGTACATTGATATAAACACTAATATGATTTATTGTCAGTGTACAATGTGTATACGTATGTGTGACGTCTGATGTAAAGCGCTCTGACACCCTGAATTGGGATGAGTAGTGCTATTAAAGAAATATAACAAAATAGTGGTATTTAAATTGTTATTTGTCAAAATATTGGGACAGACCAGCACATCTGACATTCTCACAGTGCATGCAAAGACTCCAGACCATCCAAAACATGGCAGCCAGACTCATCCTCGACCTTCTCAAAAGGTCACACATTTACACCCATCTAAAGGACTTCTATTGGCTCCCTGTACACAAGAGATGCCAGTTTCAAACTCCTTACCAATGCATACAAGACTCTACAAAACATCGGACCACACTACCTCAACCACAGTCTGACTTTCCACCTACCCATGAGGAATCTCCGCTCACCTTGCACTCTTATGCACCCCAGAATCCACTTAGCCCACACCAGAGGATGCTCCTTCTCCCATCTCACTGCCGGTTCATGGAACACCCTTTCTCTCCGCCAACACACTGCCCCATCACTGACCATCTTCCTAAAGGAAGTCACACGTTTAGGGTCACCCGGGTCACTAATGACCACCTCTAAGCCTTCCATCCCAAATGAAGAGTCAGTCAGACAGTAGAGAATACAAACCAATAACAGTTTATTCAAAGTACACTCAGAGCAGAGCCCAGTCTGCCTAGTCACTAGGAGTGCTGCAGAGGGACTACCATCAGCAAGCATAAAGATACATAATGTATATTTCAGAACCAATGAAGGCAAGTCCACTGTAGAATATTCCAGGCAGATGCAGCTAAACAGTGAAGTACAAAAAATAAGTTTAGATTCTGAGGCTGGGCACACACTTTCTACTACTCAAGGTTGCATTGCCAGTGCCCGCCACTAGACAAGTAGGTGAAGGTCTCTATCTAGTGCGAATGGTATGCGCTAATAAGAACAGTGTATTCATTAGTGAAGTGAATCCCAGACTCAGGAAAATGAAACCCAAACGAGGCCTCTTCTCAGAAATGATGAAGGATACGTTTTGATTATAACTCCAAATTGCGCCCACATAGAAAATGGCGCTGCGAATGCTAACATAAATAGAACAATTCGCAAACATGAATTTTTCTATTCTAACAGCTCTTTGACTAACACAGCCCAACAGTGCTTGGATATCCCTCGGTGTGAGAAGCAGCTTTATAAGTTTCACTGATTGATGGATTTATATCTCTTATATAAATGGACTGAACAATGTGAAAAGCATGCCTCTCTTCAGTACTTGTGAAGTAATAACAAGCTGTGCGCCTTTGTTCTCTCCCATTGCATTTGCATCTAGGAGTGAGACTTCAGATAACTTCCAACCAGGATACTCAAGAGGAGGCTTGAAGGCCCTTTTAAACTTTAGCCTTTGTTTTGGGCCCAGCAGGAATTTTAAAAAACAAAGCCCCCTCCCCACACCTATACAGTTGCTGCTCCGAACAAAAGCATACACTGCTGAATGTGTCCCAGTGCCTGAAAATTGAACTGGGATAAGGTCAGTGTATTTCAACTGGGCCCAACTTATTTGCAGGGTGGACAGCGTCCACTCTGTGAAAATAGTAGGTGCCCTGGGAACGACTACATTGAAAATTTGTTGTGCAGTGGTCGGATTTGCACCATTACCAATTAAAAATAAATTAGTGTTGAATCAAATTTAATCCCAAATATACTATGAATCAATTATTTGATTGTTTAAGTCCAGATGTTTCAACGAACTTCTAAAACGAAAGCAATGCAAGTGTAAGCAATTTTGTATTTTTCATTATTATTCGGTTTGCTCGATAACTTTAATTAGTGGTTCCTTGGCAAATGTAGCTCCCATTGAGTTGGTTGGTACATTTGTACATTTCGACAGGAAAAGAGAGCATATGGATGTTTGCTTTATTTCAATTGCCGCCTATTGTAATTTTTGCCACTTGTTCCAATTACATAGACATTTAAAGCAAAATCAAGGTAAGCCAAATCTTACATCCTGGCAGCGTAAACCAGTGACCCATTTTCTAATCTCCACTTATCCTTTCCAGCTCTGTGTTCTAAATCAGAGAGAGCGTTATTAGAAAATGTTGATTTTGGAATATAAACTATTTAGAGGTCAGTGGTAAAAATTCGAAATAAAATAAAATAAAACTACCTCATCCAAGCAAATATAGAATATACCTTATTCACGTGAAGCAAGTCCCCGTATCTTTAAAAACATACATTTTTAAAACAGTACTAGAAGCCCGGGTTAGATTAAGAAATTGAAGTTTGGCAGTGTTTCAAACTTAACAAGCAGCAGGTTTCCACCACAAAGTGCATCAAAATTACTTTTTGCAGTTGCAGCAATGCATTCTTGTGGATGAGGTCAGTGCCATAGTATGGGGGCCTTGAACCATAATGCAATAAATAAGCATGGGAACCCAGCATTGTGACAAGCTTCACAGTGACAAGCACACCTGGTACTAATTAATTTAAAGATTTATTTGATTTGATTTTTTATTGTACACACTGTCTTGTCAACACAGTGTAAGTCACATTCTGTGTGCTGTGAACTAAGTAATTATTTTAATGTAAAATGCTTGATACTGACTATGTAGCAAAACATATTTTGGATCTGTTTAGTGACAGTTTAATACAGGACTTTTAGAGTATTATAAAAAAATGTTTTAGTTTTAAATTTGTTATTAGGTAATTACATGTAATATTCTGTTTTTAAAAAAGAGAGAGGGAGAAGTTCTAGAATGCAGTCTTGTGTTTCAGTTTCAGTTTTATTTTGTGACTAAGTTTTGGAAATGCAAAATGTAACAGCGCCCCGTTGTTTCTGTCTGATCCAGGAGAACCTCCAGTTAACTGGAAAAAATGGAAAAAAATATTTGAAAACTATGCGAGAGTGAGTGGCTCAAATTTGAGTGCAGAGAGGAAACACACACTATTACTTCACTGTTTAGGAGGTGAGGGACAAGAAGT
The DNA here is from genome assembly GCF_964263255.1 of Lissotriton vulgaris. Taxonomy (NCBI): domain Eukaryota; kingdom Metazoa; phylum Chordata; class Amphibia; order Caudata; family Salamandridae; genus Lissotriton; species Lissotriton vulgaris. The sequence continues at coordinate 1,410,074,722 of NC_141691.1, read as the reverse complement.
GTTAGGGAATTTGCCACAACTGAGCCCTGCAGTTCAAAGGGGTTTGAATGAATATGAAATTTGCATTAAACATTTAGATCTACATTATCTGCCAAAAGTGAGTACCATCATGGAGAGGTGTTACTTTGGTTTAAGGGAACAAGGGAAGGATGAAACTGTGGAGGAATTTGTTACCTCATTACGCAAATTGGCTTTGAGTTGCACATTTGAGGAGTTGGTGGAAGAAGGGATAAGAGATCAATTTGTTTTAAGATGTTGCAGTGACAAAATAAGGGAAGAACTTTGGTTAAAGTTTGAGCCACCCTTAAACGAAGTCATGAATATTGCAAAGCATGTAGAACATATGCTCAAATGTGTAGGATAATTGAGTAAAGTTAGTAAACAAACATGTCTTACAGAGAAAGTGGAAGAAGTGGAATGCCAGGTTGTACAAAAAGTTGATTCTGTAAAAAAGGCTGACACTGTCAACTACAAGAGTAAAGAGGATGATATTAAGGCGAATAAGTTACAATATGAAAAGAAAAATTACACAACGTTTCAGGGTACATGCTATCGATGTGGTAAATTTGGTCACATCGCTAATGCAAGACAATTGCCGTGCCCTCAAGGTGATCTGCAGTGTATGTGGAAAAAGAGGACATTTAGGGAGAAATTGTCGTTTACGTGACAAAAGAGACAGTAGGAATGAAATAAGGGAAGTTTTTTTTTCAAGTGAATGCGTGTGGTGTGTAACATCCTACTGAGTGGATCATGGTGGGAGATGTTAAGATTAAAATGAAATTTAACTTATGCTCATATCTCACCTTTATATCTAAGCATGAGTTTCAGAAGAATTTTTCAAGAAAGATCAATTTGTTGAAATCAGACGTTAGACCCACAGGCTATGGTGAAACCCCAAATAAAATGTTGGGATATTTTATGTGTTGTATAAAATGCAATGGAAGATTTACTGTTGCGAAAATATATGTGGCTTAGAAAGGAGACAACTTGTTGGCTGGACTCATCAAGCACGATTGGGTATCATTCTCAATCCTAATGCTAAACCATCTGTGCAAGTACAGTCCATAGAGAATGTCGATAACAAATTTGTAAAGGAGTTTGAAGGTTTGTTCAGTGACACATTAGGTTGTCTAAAGGGTTATAGTCACCACATTAAACTTAAGCTTGGTGCCAAGCCTATTTCTGCAAAGGTGAGGAGGATTCCCATCAGTGTGCAGGAGGCGGGTCAAAAGGAAATTGACAAGTTACTGGCCACTGGGGTGATAGAACCTGTAGAGGCCACAGAGTAGTTGGCTCCCAATGTCATAGCGCGTAAGGCCAACAATGAGTTTAGTCTATGTCTGGATTTCGTGCTCTTAACAAGGAGTTGGTGGTAGAAAAATTCTCACTACCTAGTTTTGAAGACATGGTTTCAACTTTAGATGGTGCGTGTTATTTTAGTACCTTAGATCTTGCATTGGCATACCACCAGGTACCCTTCAGCAAAGATTCACAAGAGCTTACTGCATTTATAACCCCCATGGGAGCATTTTAGTTCCTAAGGATGCCTTTTGGACTAGTCTCTTTGGCCTCTGTGTTTCAGAGAATCATGAATTGTCATTAAGGGCATACCCGGTTTCAGATGCTACCAAGATAATGTTTTGGTTTGTGGGAAAACCATTGAGGAACATGATGGCACTGTAGCTAGGGTACTGCGAAGATTGCTCAAGACAGGTTTATCTTTACGACGTGAAAAATGTAAGTTTGGTGTTACTGAGCTTGATTATCTGGGGTATCATATATCTAGCAGTGGCGTAAGACCTAAAAGAGAGTTGGCAGAGACCATAGAGAAGTTGAAGGAACCATGTTCAAAGGAACAGCTATCCTCCTTCTTGGGCATGGCTGAGTTTTACAGTAAATTCATTAGGAATTTCGCTGATAAGACTGTTCATCTCAGAAGGTTATTGCGCAAGAATGCTGAGTTTAGTTGGGATGAAGTCTGTGAAGAAGAGATTTTAGGGGTTATGAAAGATGTTAAACATGCGCCAAAGTTACAGGCCTTTAAACCTGGAGATGTGACATATATTGTAACTGATGCCAGTAAAAAAGGTTTGGGTGCACTACTTTTCTAGGTGCGTAATGGTCATGAAGATTTAATTGTTTGTGCTTCTAGGTGTCTAAAAGGCGCTGAGCTCAACTACTCTGTTATTGAGAAAGAGGCTCTTGCCATCTTTTGGGCAGTCAACAAATTCAAGAAATTTGTGTGAAGCACCTCTTTTGTAATCAGGTCGGATCATAAGCCCCTTAAAGACATTTTTGAAAAATAGGTCTTGATTCTATCTCATCTAGGATCAGAAGGTGGGTTATTTCCCTGCAGGAGTACAATTTTAATGTTGAATATAATCCTGGAAGTACAAATGTCTCTGCTGACTGCCTCTCATGTTTAGGGGACACTGTGAACTCAATGGTTCTGTCTTGTGAGTCAGGACAGGATGAAGACTTTGATGTAAATGTGAGTGACATTACTTTAGGTGTGAAAAAAGAAGATGAGTGGAAGGAAGAATTGAAAAAAGACTCTGAATTCTTGAGGGTGATGTATTTGTTGTCACAAGACAAGAGTAACAGCCTTGTTAAGCCATGGTCATTAGTGTCTAATGTATTGGCCATTGTCTAGGGCATCCTAACTAGAGGGATGAGATTAGTCCCACCCGAGAGTTTAAGGAGTAACATTGTGAAAATGGCACATGAAGGTCATATGGGTATTTCAAAAACAAAAGAATGCATCAGACAAGATTTTTGGTGGTGGGGTTTGGATCTTATGTCGGAACGTGCTGTTCGTGATTGTGTCCCTTGCTCCTTAAGTGACAAAGTTCTCAATCCCAGGCAGCCACCAATGGTCTGTAGGAAATTACCCATGTGTCCATGGGACAAGGTAGCCATTGACATTGTTGGTCCCCTTCATGGTGAACATCAAACTCCTTATTTAATTGTTTTGATGGATTTATACTCTCGGTGGATTGAAGTCAGTTCAGTGAGGGACATAACATCTCAATGTATAATCAAGTTTTTGGATTCTATTTTTAAACGAGAAAGTTTTCCTAATTCATTACTTTCGGACAATGGACCTTAATTCTGTTCAGGTGAAATGGAGGATTATTTACTTAAGTGTGGCATTGAACATAAAAGAATTTCACTTTACCATTCGGAGTCTAATGGTGCCCTTGAGAGATTGAACAAAACTTTGAAGGAAAGGATTCAGCTGGCAAAAGTAAACTGCTTAAACTGGAGGACTGAGTTACAAAATCACATATCTGCTTATAGATTTACACCACATTCTTCAACTGGCAAGACACTTTTTGAATTATTCAGAGAAAGGTCTTCACATACTTTTTTATGTCCAGGGTGGATGATTTTGGATAAGGGTCTCAAAAATAATTACATTGGTAAATGCAGCAAAAAAGGAAATTAAATTTAGATGCCCGCAGGTCCAGTAAAGTTACTGAATTCAAGGTTGATGACAAAGTCAAAGTTAAAGCTCTGGTGGGGTGTCAGAACTGGTCCAAATTCACCAATGTAAGGAGAGTGGTTAAGCTTTTAAAAAATGCTGTAAAAAACGATAATGGTCGCATTTGGAACCATAGTCGTGTTGTACATGTTAGGTTTGATAAAGAGAATATCTCTGAGCCTGAATATACTGATGGGGATTTGTCTTATGCCTGTTCAAAATATGAACCTACTAGTAAGAGTAATAAAGTCTGCAAAAGCCCAAATTATCTGCATGATTTTGTGATTTTTTTTTATGTTTAGCTGACACATGGTGTTCTCTCTTTTATGTATTTTAGGGGGATGAAGGTTTGGGTTTACTTTTTGTTTTCTTATTTTTGTTACTTGCTGTTAATCTTATTACAAAATTGTATTTCAAATGTAAGAGGGAACAAGTGTGATATTGCCTGGTTCCACGTTCTATGGTCTAGCGTGGAATCAGGTCTCCAGAGTGTTCTGGAGTTAGGCAGTTAGTGCCAGATAGCCGACGGATGGGGTTAAATATTAAAGCCTCTCTTCATCACCACTTGAATGTGTCAGTCCCACCTTTTTACAGAAGGCTGTAATTGTACATAGTTGGGGCCTGCACACTGTTGATCTCTGAAATCGCAGCGCTTGCACTTGCTGCTCATTGAACCCTATTCCTGGATAAGGTGATGTGGGAGTAGCCTACGTGATTTCAAGTCTGGGTTACGAGCACAGATAGATCGATGAGTATTCCTAAAATTTCACTTGCTAAAGGACGAATAAGCCTACGAGTGATGGAACGTGTTTGACCAAATTTAACAAGGCTTTATTGTTGGAGGAAAAGTCCTCTTGGAAGCACTTAGCTGTGTCATGCATGAATAAATGGTGCAAGAAATGTTCATGGACCTGTAGCTGACAAGGTCCGAGACATATGGCTATATTTCTTTGGGGGCTGTACCTAATGTACCAATAAACTATCATTGATTAAAGCATTGGCTGAACCCCTCATATTGTGCATGCCTCTAAAGGATTTAGAGGGACATGGGAAATGCTGTATAAATGCCAGTGACGGCTATTTTATTCACTCCTTGACAACTGGAATGATGCTTTAAAACCCATGTACCCAATCACTGTTGAAGCACCATAAAGCATCACAAATGTCAGCAGAACAGTTACAAGTGGCATTTGCAGATCGAGTGAATGGTGATCCCATGCAGAGTGCTGAGCCTGTTGTACTATTGTACTTAACTGGATAACCAATAACTCATTTTCAGCACGTGACTCTGTGAGAGTAGCTACCCTGATCAGTCCAAGGCTTGCTCAAGGAAACAGAGTGGGACATATACTAAAAACATAGGAGGACCTCACACTACTCCATAATAACTGAATATCAAGTTAACAGGTTCCTGGTACCTTTTATTAATAAAAGTATTTTAGGACACATTAAACTAAATACTACATATGTAAGAATTATATAGAAATCAAATCTGAACTTTTAGGCCCTTCCTATCAGAGATCTGTGTCTGAATAACATTATAGCACATATATGCTGTTAGAAATGGGTTTTCTGGTTGGGTAAGGTATACACCCCAGCAGGCAGAACCCACTACTCTAGTCAGCATAAGTCATATACACAACAAAGATAACCTCTGCTCACCCTCTGATGGCTTGGTGCAGAGCAGGCAGGCCTCTCTACAAGGGCAATGTGTAAAGCATTTGTGCAACCCACTCACATAGTAACACAATCAATATATCACAAATAGAGACTTTACACAGTGTTTTTAAAATATATTGTAAACACATCAAGGTCAAAATGATAGCAATCATATAATTAGTGCAAGTATTGGAGGATTAGAGAGAACCTCATACATTACTGGAACATTGTAATAATTGCATTAGGAAAACATAGGGAATAGGAGCACCTGCACACCTACTAGCCTTTATACAGTAATTACTTTGGGGTCAGTGCTGGACGAGAGCTCAAGGTTACGGGGTACCATGCGGTCTTCCAAAAAAGGAGATTCACAGAGGATCCCAGCATCTCCTAATCAGGGTTTGGTTACGGGCCCCTCGGGACTAGTAAGGAAGCAAACAGAAGCTGGATAATAAACAGTAGGCAGACCAGAGCTGGCGCGCAGGGCCTTGCCGGGTACAAGCAAACAATGAGAGTGAGCAAAGAATTACAGCCAGCCCAGAGTTGCTGTGTGGGGTCTCCCCTGTCCTGCCCCCTCACTAACTATGCTTGGCTGGCATCGGGGGGGGGGCATGTGGAAATGTTCTCAGTCCATCGGGGCAGTCTCTGTGGCACAAAGCTCAGGGTGAAGTTTCCTCCAGCAGCTGGGCCCCGGCCTATGTCAGCTGAGGCCTTTGCGCTGCTAGGAAAGCCTTAGGCTTCAGAAGCTGCGGCTTCCCTCTGTACTGACAAAAAGCATGGGGCTCGGAAACATGCACCGCCCACAATGAAATGTGAAGCGCTCAACACATGCTGGTCTTCACAGGATATGAAGCACACAACATGCGCTGGTTGTAGAATGCAAAGCAAGGATTGATCAATCATGGCTCCTAGTCAGAACACACTGCTGCTGGACTCACGAGTGCCATGGCAGAGGTGTGTAAGTGAGATTTTTGATGGCACTGAGTTCTCAAAACAGGTGGCGAGCCAACAAGCCCTTTGAGTTACTTAGAGTGTTCTGCAGGATGTAGAGTAGGTTCAGTCCTTCTCACTGCAAGAGGCAGCGGGCCAGCACAGCAGAGAAAGTTGCAAAGTGACAGTCCTTCCTAGCAGCGCAGCAATCAGCAGGCAGCAGACCAACACAGCAAAGCAGTTAGCTAAATGGCAGGCTCTCCTGACAGTGCAGCTCCTCTTCTTAGCAGTCTCCTCAGGACCAAAATGTGAACTGATTAGATGTGATCCCAGCCCCAGTACATATGGCTAGTCTTTGATGTATCGGGTGACTGCAAAGAAACTTGCTGAAGTACACAAGGATCCCTTTCAAACCAGACCAGCCTCCAGAATAACAATAGGGGATATACAGCCCTTGGTGTGTGGGCAGGACACAACCGATTCATATGTAAGTATAAACTACTTCTCCCACTCCCTTGCCAAGAAGACTATTAGTACACAAATGAATGCTGGTGTATCCCCTGTCACACCCAGCCCTTCCTGTGTTGTAACTGTCTGGAGATAATGCACAAAGTATAACTTTCACCCATCCCAGAAGTGTATTGGAGAAAGACTGCAAAGCACAAAGAGTTTCAAGCACATAGAAATTCCCACTTCCTAAAAGGGGCCTTTCTAAAATAGTAATGTGGAATCTAGCTTCACCAGTAAGTAGGATTTATCACTACCATGCTAAACTTACCAACCATGGCAAAGCTGCTCCTTTCTGATATGGAATTACCACTTAAATTTATTTAAGGGGGGGGGGGGCGTGGCCAGCAGCCGAGAGAGATGGCTGCTGCCTAAGACAGCTCTCGCCCATCCACTGTGATATTGTTGCCCTCCAGCCACCTGGACCCGAGTTGGCAGGCTTACATTGTGGGGAAATCTTTCTGGTGCTCCCTCCACTGTAGCGGTGTAGAAAGTATATGATCGACACCCTCCAAAGGAATCCGGGCTCCGCGCCGATCCCAGGACAGGAAGGAGGCACAGATGGCGGCATCGGCTCGTGCTGCTTCTGACGGGTCTTCTCGACGAGGCAGTTCCCCTCCTTCTAACGCGAACCGCGTGAAGATTGCAAGCGGGAGTGGAAGGTGAGCCAGGGAGGAGAGCGGAGGTCTCCAGGGCGTTGCAGAGCTCCCTCCCCTGCTGCGCCGTGCGGGAGGGACCGCAGCGCCGGGGTCTGTGCCTAATTGAGGCCCCAGCTTTGAGGCCTGATCGCCATCCGATTGTTGACCAGGTGGGACGGCTGGTGAGAGTGCGGCGGCCCAAGCGAGCCAAACACAGCGCTGTGGATCTGCCACCGCTTTAACTGCATGTATCTGGGGAGTGGTGACCATACCACCGGCTGAAGTGGAACTGGGGCCATACTACAGTGGTTCTCTAAAGACAGCTCGACGTCGGGAGGGGTTTGCAGTTGAGGGACTTGGACAATGCCTTCAGTACTGGAGTGAGGCCCACACTATTTCTTTGGGGCTAAGCTGGAGATTTATGAAGGCTGTGGAACTCGGCGGCAGAGACAGTGAGGCAAGAATACATTGTATATCAGGAGATAGCTGGGCAATGGGAGGAGGCAGTAATTGAGGTCCCGGCTTTTGGGCCTCTGGAAGGTATTCAGGAGATCATAGGGAGGCCTATATAACCCTTTGAGGCCCAATTCGGAACTGTAAGTGCTGTGAGAGCAGGGGGTGATCGTTCTACAACTGCCCTCCCCCTTTCTGATGAACACGGGCTACGACGCACATTAAAATATATGGTTCTCGAAGTTCGGATGGCCTGAGCAGAGATCTTGTGGGTCCACAAACCTGGCCCGAGATGGTGGTTCCATGTGCCCTGCCTAATTTTGACTGTGTGGCGTTTTATTACAAAAACTGTCTTTATGCTCGACCTACCTTTCCTACCACCCAGGCCACGTCTTTGCCTTTTTTCCTCTGCTCATTGGGGCCAATAGGGGGGCGGGTAGCCCTTCCCCGGCCTGACCGAGTTTGCTGGTCACGGAGGCCTGCCCGTGGCGTATTGTATAATCTATGGTGTCCACTGAAGACGCTCTGATACATGATTGACTGATCCTCTGTTGCTGTTTCCCTAACGAATAGAGAATGATTAGCCACCTGGAGTAAATGTATGGGGCTCTACGTTGACCAGGACCTAACCTGATAGCCGGAGCGATTGCGATTTCCCGATGAGTGAAGGCAGAGAGCAGATGTGTTGGTGCTAACTCAGGCAGTCACAAGAGTTTGCCGGTCCAGGAAGAGGTGGTTTACAGATTTTGTAGGTAGAGATTACTGTGTATTGGCATCATCCTCTACCCAGGGGAGTGCTGACGTTCCCCTTGAAGTGGCGGCAGGAGGCAGAGGGGCGAAAGCCAATGCCCAGAGACAACTGGCGAAGTTCGCCTGGGTGAAGGGAGGGGAGAAGGGTGATTCGCCAAAATCAGACAAAGATGCGTCAGGAAGAACACCGACAACTGGACCAGAACCGACCCTTCATGATGTTATGACGACTATCGGTGGAATCCACGCCTCGTGGATTGAGTTACATTAGAGGTTTCGCTGCTTTGAGCCGACTTCAGGAAGATGGACGAGAAAGTGAAAGAATTGAAGGTCGTGACAAATGCCCTGCAGGAAGACACCTCAGATCTACAAAGTCGAGTTCAGGAGTTGCAAAGGAAACAAGACAAGATGTCGCAACAGCTGGATGATTATGAAGGAAGGGCCAGCCACAATAACATTTGAATCCTAGGTGTTCCGGAACGGACAGAAGGGCCGGCTGCCGATCTATTCGTAGAGGACCTCATTACAAAACACCTGAAGCCCAAGACATTGTCCAGTTATTTCTCTATTGAACGGGCCCATAGAGTGCCAGGAGGATGACCTAAACCTGGCGCGCCCCCAAGTCCACTGATCGCTAGAGTTTTCAATTATCGCGACAGGGACATAATGCTACAAACATCTAGATCCAGCCCCGCTGAAAATAGATAACCACGAAGTAATTTCTTTCCTGACTTCACTGCTAAAGTTCAAGCACAAAGGAGGAGTTTTGAAGCGGTGAAGCAGGAGTTGAGAGACAGGGAGGTGAAATATGCCATGTTCTTCCCAGCGAAATTTAGAGTAGAATCGGATGGTAAATCCTGGTTCTTTGACTCACCAGATGCAGTCTGGGACTGGATAGGAGGTTGGAGTACTGTGGAGAATCGGAAAAGAAATCGTCCTAACAGACCTGGTATGAAGAACGGTGCCCGACAGGAGGTAGTGGCCACAGAGGCCACAATGGAGTCAAGTAGACTGGATGATCAGGAATAATTCAGCTCCGTGTTCTGGTGCAAGACTGCACACTGCACTAATGCGCAAGCAGGTAGATTTGGGGGGGAGGGTGGTGGCGATCCAGTGATTCGTAACTGTATTCTGTTTCTTGCTATACTCGGGGTATGTGATATGAAAGGTTTCTTGTTTATACAGATATGATATGAAGCGGTTTAATCTTAAATACTGCACTGACGGCTGTATTGAGTGCAATGTGACATATCCGTGGATTGGGGGAGTGGTTCCCTCTGCGTTTCTAGCATGTTCAGGGGGGGTGAGAGGCACTCTGCCAAGTTGTCGGGTAGTTCTAAATCCAAAGGCAGGGGAGCAGGGTGGGGGGAGGTATGGGAGAGGGAGGGCGAATCAAGAGGTGGGGGGATAGTATTGACAGTCAAAATATCGGTCATTGTAAAAGTTCCTATGCCCCGGATCCATGAGACAGACTTTATTGTAAGTGTTTTGAGATGTGTCGGTTTAGTTCTCCTAAGTTCCTTTTAAATGAAAAACTGATGATAAGTGCTGATCCCATTGTTAGTTGGCTGTCTATAATATGGTTACCTTTGTCCTTGACCTTTGCTATGATACTCATCTCAATGTTTGATAATGGCTGACCGCAAATCTGTGCTCTCTGTTCTCACCTGGAATGTCAATGGATTGGGAGAAAAAAAAAAGAAAGGAATAGCTCAACAATATCTAAAGCGACAATCTCCTGACCTAGTTCTCCTGCAGGAAACCCATCTAGTTGGCAATAAAAGTAAAGCTCTACACAGATGGGGATATAAACTCCTAGTACATGCTGACTACACTTCTGGCTGCAGGGGTACGTGTGTTTTAGTTAAGAGACATGTCCCATTGATAGTTTTTAACACATTGAAGGATCATGCGGGGCGAATTGCAGTGGTTGAGGCCCAATGGGAGGGCCATAAATATTTTTTCAGTCTACTTGCCACCTGTGTTGGGTAGGGATGCACAGGCAGAGTTGGGTACGTGTGAACTGACCTTCCTGATGGAATTCTAAAAATGGGGGGAGACTATAACATGACGATGAACGACCTGACGGACAGACACCCCAGAAGACAAAGGATGAGGTCCAATGAACCTATGGCAGAGTTTACGAAGGCGTTAGGGCTCTCAGATGCAGGGCGTGAATTGCAAGATACCCCTATAAACTTTACTTACCTCTCTGGTGTGCATGGCAGTCTCTCCCGGATCGACTATTTCTGACATATGCGGCATCGGTAGGCAACCTTAGGCGGCCTAAGACGTATCCTCGGGGCCTCTCTGATCGTTTCCCAGTGGGCATAGAATTCATGCCTGGAGCTCAGCAGCCAAGTCCCACCATAGTTATTAATCCATGGCTGCTTAAGGTCCCGGATATCAGGGAGGAGCTTGGTGTGGAGACTGGTTATTTTCTGGCAGAAAATATGGGATCTGTTGCTTCAGCACAGACTATCTGGGAGGCGTATAAGGTAGTCATGAAGGGATATGCCCTCTCGTTGAAAACAAAATACATAGCAAAACAACGAGAAATATTGACACAGCTAGAGGACGCACTAAAACGATTTGAGGCAGAATATGTGATCCAGCCCTTAGATGAGACCCTGCATGGGCTAATACTTAAAAGGGAGGAATATAAACTGAAGGCCCGCGAACGGCTACCCACCATAGACTGTACGAGTTGGGGGATAGGGTCAGGAAGATGTTGGCCTGGTTGGAGAGGAAGGAGAAGTGCTCTAGATGGGTGCCCAGATTACAGACACCTGCCGGAGGGATTGTATCCTGCCCGGATGCAATAACAGAGACGTTTGCTGATTATTTTTAAGGGGTGTACTCACCATCTGATGTATACAATGCGGAGGAGTCGCGACAACTTTTGGCGGAAAGCGATGTGCCGGCTCTATCGGATGAGGGCACGGATCTATTAGAGGCAGACCTCACGGATGACGAGATCCGGAAGGCGATAGGCCAAATAACATCAGGAAAAGCAATGAGGCCGAATGGCACTCCGATAGAATTCCTTAAGGCTACAGCCTCCCACGTCGTCCCACACTTGAGGGGCATGTACCAAGAAAGTTGCGAAAAAGGTAATTTACCCCAGGATCAGCGACTGGCTAGCATTGTTGTTATACACAAGGATGGTAAACCGGTAGAGGATTGCCGTTCCGATAGACCAATCTCTTTAATTAATGTAGAAGCAAAAATACTGGCAAAGGTACTGGCTACAAGACTGGGTATGGTGATATCCTCTCTGGTGCACCCAGATCAATCAGGCTTCATGCCAGGACGGAATACGGCTCTTAAAATTCGACGTCTTAACAATGTGGTGGCTTGGAGGTGCCACCTTGAAGAGGATGAAGTCATACTTTCCCTTGACGCGTCTATGGCGTTTGACTCCATTGAATGGTCTTATATGTTTGAGGTCCTGGAAAGAACGGGACTTGGCCCTAAATTTAGACTCTGGGTGCAACTTCTATATACTGATATATCGGGACAAATTAGAGTAAATAACTACACATCTAGACAATTTTCCCTCCGCAGAGGCACCAGACAGGGATGCCCTCTGACGCCAATGCTGTTTGCTATGATGTAGGAGCCACTTGCGGCATGGGTTCGTAGAGATGTCATGACCAGGGGTCTGCGGTGGTCACATGACTATGAAGATAGGGGGGCGTGGCTTGGACGCCGATCGGGATGGCGGCGTGAGCTCGCAGCTCCGCGCGGAATCCCGCTAATTCTTCTGTCTTTGGCACCCTGGGCGACCCGAGGTCGACGCTTCTGCCCTCTGAAGGGTGAGGGGACAGCCGGGCACAGACGGAAAGTTGCTGGGGGACTGCTGGCCCCGAGGAGACTGAGTTGGGCGAAGGCCGAGGTGTTGCCGAGAGTGAGAAGAAAATGGCGCCGATGAGGACGGGCAGCCCCGGACATCAACTTCAAGCCGAGTTGTCGCCGGCTGGCGGGAGGCCCTGCAACCGATAGATCGGGACATTGGGAACAGAGGCACCAGTTCCTGAGGTCGGGGAACAGTGACTTGCCCCGCCCGGGCCTTGTGGTCCCTCGCTGGCCGCCATCTCTATCTCCTTCTTTCCCTCATCAGGCTTCCGAGGGGACCGGCGGATCAGTGCCCGCCACGCTGGCCATTGGTCCTGAGGGCATCGGTGGCGGCGCTTGACTCTGCTCAGTGTCGGGTAGTTCGCGCCGGACTACGAGCGCAGAAGTTGGTCGGCTTGCTGGCCTGTGACGCAGTACCCTGAAATGGCGGCGGCCGGAGGGCTGGTGGCCGAGGAGCGCACTGAGGGGGACCTGGCGGCATCGTCCCGGATGGGCGAGACTCCCCCGCCGGAGTTGGATCAGGAGCAGCGGCTACACCGACGTCTAGACGCCATACTCGATGCGATCACCTCGACCAAGGAGGCGCTGCACCAGGACATTGCACAAGTGGCCACGGGACTGGGGCTACTGCGAGCTGACCATGCGAAGCTGGCAGATAGGGTCAAGGACCATGATCAGCTGCTGTTGGACCTGAAGCCGTCGGTGGTGACCGCAGAACACAGGATCACGGATATATTAGCCCGGTTGGACTCGCTGGAACGACGGGCGGAGGATGCAGAAGGCCGCAACAGGCGAAACAACGTGCGGGTCGTAGGCCTGCCGGAACGAATCGAGGGGGAGGATGCTGTGGCCTACATGGAGAACTGGTTTCGCACAGTGGTGGCGCCGGAGGGGCTTACTCCTTTCTTTACTCTGGAGCGAGCCCACAGGGTGCCTGCTCGCCCGCCAGGGCTTGGCCGCCCCCCCCGACTGATGGTGGTGCGGCTCCTCCATTATAAGGACCGGGATCTTCTCATCCAGCGAGCTAGGATGTCGGGCCCGTATGAGGTGGAAAACAGCAAGGTCACGAT